>NC_139345.1:47312928-47332928 GCF_055883805.1 Amblyomma maculatum
CGTACTATAAAGAAGGCTATCTGATGCCATTACGATCCTGTGGTGAAAAAAAAAAAAAAAAAAAAACACAGGGTATAAAAAATGTGAAAAGAATGAACAAGGCTGAAATCCAGATAAAATGAAAAAAAAAAATAGCAATTGTTTTTTAAACTTCCACTCATGTGCTGAATTAAAGTGAGTTAAGTGCATTCGATTTTATTTAGTGTTCTCATTCAAGCCACATCTCAAATAATGAGGTGCTCTAAAAAGGGAATGCATTCTCCCACGCGTGTCGAAATAACTTTTGCTTTACGCCTACAAGATTCCAGCATAATAGCAGACATAGTGCAAAAGTCTTATTCTTAACGAATATTTTACTTGTGGCATGCTCCTCGACCACCATCTCATCCTTTTCTCTCGTTTTCGAAACATACCTTCGCGTGACACCTTATTCCAATCAAAAATTGATTTGGATGCTTGGTCTATAGCAAAATGATTGCATCCCATATACGTGCACTAACTAGAACGCATAATTATTCTCTGCAACATAGTATTCGACACGCGATAATATGCAATCTTTAAGTCACTTCAGTTGCGCTTTATCACTATGGGGTAACGTAACATAGCCCTATCTCACATATATTTTTTTTTTATACAAGCGCGCTTGAATAATAATCCCTAGATAATAAAAATCATCGACTGCTCCGATCAATCGCAGACTGAATATTATGCCTATTATCTATTCACTACGTCTCAAAAGTCTCACTCATATTTGCCCCGGCACAATAACATCAACATACCTGTTTTTGTTGCGAAAGCAACACTGCGCCAGCCAGCCCGGCTCGTCGAGTATGCTCGTATGCCGCAGCTACAAATGGCAGGCGCAACGAAACCGTGGCAGGAGCTGCCAACTTGGATCCAGAGTCCCACATGGGACGGATATATTGGAATTAGCCTGCCAGGACCCTAGTTTTCACGTTACCCCTATAGGCCACTAAGGCACGTTCATACGGCTTGATTAAAGCGGGGCTCTATATGTGGGCTGGTAGCCTACGCTATCGTGTCATACCCTTAAAGGCGCAGCTTAAGTATCCCCAATATTTAGATGCAATAAACGCCTTTACCATTACCAACTAAAATGCTGGTGAACATTGATGCTTTCAACAGAAAGCTGGTTCAACGGAACGCGCTCCAACAGATGGCGCTGCCATCGCTGCGTAAAACTGTGCGTGACGGGGGTCGTAGTAAACGGGGTGTATATATCTCCCCAGGTCATCGTTCAAACTGCGCTTGACGTTCTGGTTACCGGAATGCCTAGCCGCGAAATGAAAAGGAGTTGGTTGTCGTGACGGGGTACTTTAATAAAGATAAGAACTCCGCCTTTGTTCAAGCTGAAGAGGAGCGGTTTCTACTCGAGTTGAGCCAGCATCAACCTCAAACCATCACACATTGGGGAAGCAGTTTAGACTTGGTTTTACACAGAGCTTCGGCAGATACAGAGCACGTCGTCAGCGAAGCCAAGTCCCACTACTCTACTGATCATCGCAGAGTCATCATTGGCATAAAGAATAAAAGCTAGTCGTCACCTGAACAGTTTGTATTGTCTATACAATAGAACTAAACCAAACGCTTAACCACAAGCGTGGCCACGCAGCCGTTGCTCTCGCAATTTAACTAGGTTAACCAGAGAGAAACCACAGCCAACTTTTTATTACATAATATCTGTGTAATAACGACAATACCAAAAATTCTAAAGCATGTAATCTCGCCGGGAAATGAAACGAAATACTGCAAACTGTAAACGTTATTCGCCTTGGTACCGACGATCATACAGCTATCTCGCTTCCTAGAATAATTACATAATACCTTGAAAAAGGGGATATTTTTAATTGCCCTCAACTACTGTGGCAGTCAGCCCCTTTGCTTGTCTACTTGTGGCCTTTCATATAGTTATTGTATTCTATATTTCGCCCATATTTAACGATTTCTATAATGTTGTTGAAGCCAGGAAGGCAGGAGTTTCCAAATTGGGCAAAACTTTCGAAAGAGGAGTATAATTCACAGGAAGGGAAAGGCGCAGTATCTGTCACACTTGCTCTGTGGATACCTGAACCGCGCCGTAAGGGAACGGAGAAGGTTGGAGTGAAAGTGGAAAGAGAGAAAGAGGAGACGTAGTGGAGGGATACGGAGTAATTTCGACCACCTGGGTTGTTGTTGTTGAAAACCTTTATTTCCACCGAGACATCGAAACCCTTGCAACCCGAGTAAGACACGGCTATCGCTAGACTGTGCATTTGTTTGATACATTCGCACGGCATGGTTTGAGCAGAGCTTAACAGCTTCATCAGGTATTCTTTCACATCATGTTGCAGGCTACGACTGTATGATAATGGGGACCTGCAGCTCAAGATCAAAGTGACTGGGCATGAAATTCTTATTTGTCGTTGCAAGGCTAAATAAACCGTCATATCTTGTACAATTCGATATGCTTGACCGGATTTATGCTGCATTTATTAATTTGTAATATATTTCTCTATCTATACACTTATTATCCGCCATGATTCTTAGGCTTAATTCAATACGCAAGATTTGATAAGGAGGTCGCCCTTACAGTTCCCACATTCATACCTTTTTCGCACTCAATTTACGTGTTCCCTAACTGTAAGTTTATAAAAAAAAAGAAACAGCGCGAACAAACGGGGACGAAAGGAAGAACCACAGGAACAAGCTGCTTTTTGGATAATGTATCACTAACTCGTCCGCTTAACTATCCTGTAAGTTTAGTTCCCAATAAAACTTCAAGCCTTGAAATATTTCAATAAGCGTTTGTTTTGATTTAAATTATGGTATCCTACATATCACAGCAGTGACACCTGAAATTGTACGGCTGGAAACTTGGGCTAGTCGGTAACGGTGATCCATGACACGAGAGTGTAGTGCAAAAAGGACGAAAGACACAGAACACAGATACAGGCGCCTCTATTGTGTACCTTTTTTGTGTCTTTCGTCCTTTTCCGCTACACTCTCATGTCATCACATCATACCACTGCAACCGCAGTGGCTGAAAGTAAAATCAATTTTGACGCATTAGCCATGAACCAGCCTACTTTTCGGCGCTAGATATCGGGGCTGGGGAAGATAAATTTCGGCGATAGTTTCTCCTATATTCCATGTTAAATATCTCTCTAAAGTAAATCATGGGTAAAAGCGTAACGTCAGGCATGATATGAGGAAGAAGTAAGAAAAATTGCTCTCCGCTCGCTAGAAGTAGTGGGCTTAGTTTTACTGTTTCATGTTTTGTTTTCCCCTCGTCTCGCGTCTAAAAGTTGTTCGCAATGGGAATGAATTGCCTCCCAATGTGACCGGCGCCACTAGACACGTGCCACCTTTTCCTGGCGGAGCAGAGGTCCCCGCTGTTGGCGCGAGAGGCGGCACTATACTCTATCGCGAGAAGACAGCTAAAGGCCTAGGAAAACAAACTCCGCTTTTCACTACTGCCTCGTCGATTTTCGAGCGCTGACCGACAGCTATAAAATAAAGCGGTCACTGCGAAAATGGCACATGGGCGGCCCAGACGATGGCCGAGGAAACTGGGCCACCAAAAAACGCCTTCCGCATCGCACACCAACGTGTTAAGAGAGTGAAAGGACAAGCAGAGGGAACGGGAGGAGTAAAATGAGTAGGTGAGAGGTAAAGTTTAGTCGTTCGCACCCTCCCCCCTACGAGATTCCGCCTCTCATATCCTCCTCATCCTAACGCCTTTTTTGTCGGCCGTCTACACCGCTGGGATAGAGAGAGCAGACGGCTTACGGGGATATGCGGTGCGGCCTTCTTTGTTGCCGTTCAGCGGATTGGAACAGCGTTACGCTCTGCAATTACGCGTATAGTTCGACGCTTAACGCCAAGCTTTGACGGTAGCGGCGCCGTAGGGTACCTCCGCGGCTCTCAAGGCATGCGTGGGTTGGGAGCTGCGTCTTTTGTTGTCGCGGCTTCAGACCCGTTCTCTGCTCTCAGACCCACTTGAATCAGTTTTTGTTTGTTCGTTTGTTTTCTCCGCTTCAGAAGGAGCCTCGGCGCCTACACGGTTAGCGCGGCGTTTTCGTAATGCACTTGCGATTCGCGTCAGAGAAAATAAGACCGTTAACGCGAATTCCAGAGCCGTAAGTGTAACAGTTGCGCAGCAGGCACCAATGTGTTCACCGAGGGCACATGTATACGCTATGTTCGCGCAAAGATGTATCGGTTTCTCAGTTTTTGTCGCTGTGGCTGGCAAACGCTCAAATAATAGACATATTGCTTTGGATTTCTCAACCGCATTCTGTACAGATAGAGAAAAATAAAAGTTGAAATAGAGTTTTTTGAACTAATTGCTGGGCTAGTGTCTTTTTGTTGCGCTATTAACCTTTCCTTTATGTGAAATAGACTCTTTCAGCTACACGTTAAGACGTTACCCCACTTCGTTAATAGAACATGGCTCGGTTACGAATTGAAAACAGGAAAAAAAAAAGAAAAACATGAATAAATAAAAAAAAACCCGGATGATATCAGGCATAGAGTACATCGAATTCGCGCCAGATCAATCCTGTACGGTGGGAATGGAATAAAAGGCTTCAGGCAAGAAATGCGATGATAAAGTGTTGTGCTCATTGCATGGCCCATCCATACATATATGCAGCCCAGCTCGTTACAAACTTAAGAAGTGTTGTGAGTTTAAAGACGATCACAGGAAGGGATAGGTAGGAGAGAAGATAGGAAAGAAGCGCTTCTCTCCTATCTTCTCTCTTGTCCTGTTTCTTTCCTGTGATCGTCGTTTAAGCGCACATCACTCCTTAAGTGTCATGTAGGAACCACCTTGTAAGAAAGTTTTACTTCTCTTAAACAAAGTACCAACTTAAATGCAGTTACGTATTATGGCTTGAGAGACTTTCGAAATGATTATCAACTCGCATTGTTCTTCTGTGGTGCCTATTCATTTAACGCCGGTAAGAAGACAACCATGGTAGAGTATTTTAAAAACAGGGCAGATTTTTGTTTGTTTTGCCTGAAGGCATCATGGGAACGCTTTATTTAAATACATACACTACTATAGTGGGCTCTATTTTTTTTTTCTCCAGGCAAAACCTTCGACTCATCTGCCATTCCAATAAGCATGGTCAAGTAGCAGGTTGAGTAAATCAAAGGTTCTAGGTTACTGCCGCATATTCGACTCAACATGCTAATAATTTCGGGCAAGAATTATTTTTGGATATATTTTTTTTTTCGTGATTAGCTCATGTTTATTCTAAGATTATGAAATTCAAGCTCACTTAATATATGCCACCTAACCAAACCTAGAAAACCCTGCTAAAGTGAATTGAAAATATGGTTCTGCAGGCATGTGCCCCTTTTATTAAGTTAAAGTATAAGAAGACGTTTGCTATTACTTTTACATCAAATAAAAAAAGCTGGAAGTCATTCTATTTATTGTTCCGCAAGCTTAATATTATACATCAAACGTTTTGAGTAGCTGATATAATTGTAAATATAGTTCGCGTATGGACAGTGAACAGACTTTCTGTAGTTTTAGGAAACTATACGGCAATGTACATTATTAGAAAGGGAATGATATTTTTCATCAGCCACCTTTCTTGTCATGTTACTTATATAATGTGAGTCAACATATCAATTGTAAGTGTACCCAGAATGTGTATCCAACATTAATACAGACAACATTATTACCGAATAAAGTAGCAGGGGGGGACAGCGGCCGATGTAGCTCAATTGAAAGGGCACCGACGCGATATTCGGAGGTCGTGGGTTTGGTTCCCCCCATCGGCACGTTGTTTTTCCTTCTACTTTGTGTTTATCTTTCCCCTAAACAGAATAAATTACTGATTTATTTCATTACCGCAGTAAAAAAAACAAGACAAAGTGCAAACCCCAATACTTTCCCTTCCCTCGGCGACTGTTCGCCTCTGTCCTTCATATATATATATATATATATATATATATATATATATATATATATATATATATATATATATATATATATATATATATATGTATATATATATATATATATATACGAAGGAAAGAAGCCGTCAGTCGACGAGGCCAAGGAAAGCATTGGGGATTGTACTTTGTCTTTTTTTTTTCGCCGACTATGGGCTTCTTTCCTTCATGTATTATAACGAGTACCCTCATTTCCCCTTCATTTATCTGCTTATATATATATATATATATATATATATATATATATATAGCGAGGCTTTTGCCAGTTTTGTATAGCCATGAAGGAGGAGAGTGAAATTGCTGCTCAGTGGTGCAGAAGAGCGGATAATCTTAGCTCATCGGATCCCGAAGTAGTTGCTTGGCAATTGGCGGTTGAGCGTACGAAGAACGAACATAAGAAGGCTACACATGCTGGGAAAGCTAAGAATAACCTACTGAACCTTAGCTAATGCTACGTATATTCTGGGATAGCCGAGCTAAGCTACTGTCAATTATTTTTCTTTGCACATCTTCAGGATGCCGAGCAGACTGTATTTCGACCGGTTTTCGGCGTGCCCAGAGTTGTAAAAGGTGCATGTCGTGAATTGGCTGATCTTCATTCTCCGTCGTTGCAATTGTGCGATCCTTGAATACCGTTTGAAGGGTAGCCACAAGAAAATTCGGGCTAACCGCATGAGTTGTAGTATCCTGCAGAGCACCATCCCAATGTATTACAGAAACTTTCCTTCGAAATCATGTGTCCCAAATTAAAACCTATGCTAATGGGGGCATACCTACTATCCCATGCATCTAATTTTGCCTGCCAATGTAGTGCATCAGGGCCTCTCCACCACGTCAGGTCTGGTGAATGTGTTCTTGCTGCAGGTAGTGTTGAGACTCCTGGGTGATTTAGCAATGTAAACTAGATTTCTGTGAAGGCAGTGTGAACTTGATCTCCCCTTTTGGAATCATGATCATATCCCCAAGCGGAGTGCGGAGCGTTAAAATCTCTACCAGTTAGTACCGGAGTTCCAGGGTATAAACGTCGGATATGTGTAACCCATGCTATATTAATAACTGTATTTGTGGGACGAGCATACAGGGACACTAGTATCACGAGTGTTTTGTTTGGGCGCGCGAGTACCGCAACTACTTCCTGATGAGTGTTGCCCCACTTGCTCATGTCGAGTGTCGTATAGTGTCTTACGGTATATAACAGATGCTTCAGAAATCAAATATTTCCCAGAATTCTGAACTGCTAAGTTTCATTTGTCAATGGCTTCCAGGCGGTGTCGAAGCAATACTATTAATGCTTATTATTTTACTTACATAACAGCATGTCACCTGTGGAGCTGAACGCTGCGCTTGTCCCTGCAAGATAGCTATATTTCAAAGAAATGAGGGCAGAAAACCTTTAGTTTGGTTTATAGGGTTTGAAGTCGGGGGCTGCTGTCATTTCGACCACTTGGGCCTCTTTAACGTGCACTGACGTCGAACAGCGCACGGGCGCCATGACGTTCGCCTTCATCAAAAACTGCCGCCACTGCGCGGGCTTGATTCTGCGCCATTGGCTTCATGCTGCCAAGCGGCCTGATCTCTGCAGTCATCAAGGAGGACTGAAGACAGAAAAGAAGTATGCTTCAACAATGGGTGATAAAAATTACAAAAGCTGGTACACAGAACTTATGCATTGGCGCACATAGGAGCGGCATAAAAATGAAATCCTTTTCTTTGTTAGCAGGCACCGAAAGTGAGTTTGGTAACTGCTAGCTCTTTTACTTCCAGTCCCCCACAAGTTTGTCCTACAAACTTTTTCACCCATTCCATTATTTTACTTTCACATGCTACGCACTGCTTTGTTTGTCTTACTTACTCGCTTTTTCAGTGTTCTTCGTGTTATGTTGAATGCTTTTTTTTCGGGTTCCAGGTGGAAGTTATTTAAATAATCATATTTCTCTTACAACAGGTACCAATGAAGAGTTCGTAGTTGTAGAACAAATGTCTCATGAAAAAGCGCACATCAGAGGAAAGTCCTTTGTCAACACTCTTTTAAACATACCGTAAAATAAAAATGTTACTGGTTGATGCAACTCACATTATGCGATGACAGTGAAGTAGCAATATCATTCCTTTGCTCCTTTAAGCTTTCTTTGTAGGTCGCTTTGCAACTGGTACACATTTTCTCAGAGCCACTTTGCAAATCGGCATGTTTGTCAGTCATCAAAGTCCCTCTACGCCCACTTGCTTTTCCTAATTAGTACAACCAATTATCAGCAGTACCCATAAATAGCACAAACAACTAACCAACGTCAATTCCCGCCTTGGCACTCCACACTTGCTAGTAGTAATTAGCGAAAACAAAGACTACCTAGCATTAACATCAACTAAAGTTTACTTGCGCATCTAACACCACATGTCTGTAATTTAATACCACATCGATTTATAATTCCATTACTTATATTAGCTGCGCATATCTACAGGGTCCCAGAAAGCACACGCGCCCGTCCACTCATCCACCAGCCCACTCACAGACACGCGAGCTAGATGCAGGTTTTTGTTCTTCGCCGGAATTCCAACGAATTTCGAAACAGGAATTTCGCAGCCAGTTTACTCTGCTATATCGATTTCTTTTCTTGTCGCAAAAGCCACTTACCGCGCGAAAACTGGGTGATAAACTGGGTTATGGGTTAAGTAGTGGGAAAAGAAGGGGAAAAGACCGCTCCAATGAAGATTAACCAGTATGCATCTCAGATTGCGAAAGTCAAAAACTAAACAAACAAGAGGCACTTCAGCTTAATAGTCTTTCTGCAGAGATAAACTTGTTAACGGCGATATTTCCCAAAAGAAATTTGATGCTGTCACATTAGCGATAAAACATAATAGTACGGAGCAACCAGCAAGACAACTTTCGACAGTGATAACTTAATGTGTGTTAAATAGTTTAGCATCCTACTTAGAACGACTTCTAACTTGCATTTCTGCTCTCGGTGCTCTCATCTTTTGCCACTTTTGGGCAAAGCACTTCCAGAATCATCAACGAGCCATTTATTAAGGGAACGACGCAGCTAGAATTACGCCTTCATTTCTCACTTCAAAGATGCAGCCTCGGGGCAATAATACCGTTGCAGAAGCAAGCGTTCATCAAGGGCTTCAATAGTACGCGAATACCATTACTTGCGCGAAACCAAGTTATTGTTATGTTTATTCGTAGTTTCCTGTTTCATTATTGCGTGCGCCGGCTGCGCTGTTAATTACGTCAGTGCAGATTATTTGCTAGCTGGCGAAACGAATGTTCATTTTCGCTAACACGAATGCTTCGCGAATACGCAGACGCTTACATATTCTGAAATTAATACCGCGGATCATATTTAGGTGGCTGAAAGTTTTCGTTAAAACGAGGGTTGAAAAGCTAAAACTTATAAATGTGGCATGAACTGAAAAAAAGAAGCATAAAATCTCGAAACCCGTTACGTCAAATATTTCCTGCTATATTTCCTGAACGATCGGCCGCTATTTAAGGCTGCAGGTTTAATTCACGATACCCCCGCTGGTCCCTCGCGAGAGCCGACGTCGTTGCATTATGTGGTGCTAAGCGAGACCCTGCTAAGCTGAAAGAATATCGGCAAGGATTTGAAGTTGGCCACTCGTATGCAGTCCGTATGTACGGACCCGGTCACACTTGCCCATACACAGCGCATGAGCGTTGCAAAGCGAAGTAAATAAAGAAGCAATGTTTCGAAAGGGCTATTTATTGACTGCCACTGATAAAACTTGTGCTCCGGATTCCGGCAAAACTGTGAATAAAAAAAAAAAAGGTACCGCTGCAAACGTACCAGATAAAATGCCCCAGTATTAACGCCCTCGACAAAATGGCCCCATTTGTGAAGCAGGAATATATGTCCCGAAACGAGTGCAACCGTACCATAACATAACGCTTTTTCTTAGCCTGGCGGCCGGCTTATCGAAGGCTTTGAGTCGCCGAGTTCTACCGATTTCTGTGCGCTATCGAGCGTAGACTATACTTCCCCGAGGCAAGGTATTACATTAATGTATGGAAGTTACCAAAACATGTCGAACAGATACGGGCAATCATAACAAAAAAAAATTATGGCAGCGGAAACAGAGCAACAGTGTCTTTGCTCAGCTTTGTTTTCAGAAGAAAAGGTGGCTGACCAGCGGCTTTGGTAAGCAGGATGCTTCGAGCGGTGATTTTAGCGTGATAACGGTCAACTATATGATAACGCATGGTCTGCCTTTCTTAGTAACAGCATCTTCATCACCACCGAGTGTTAACCCTCCTCACCACAATATTTGCCAGGGTATTCCAATGACGCCTTCTGTTGAGGGCGGTCCCGCAAGACTAACACATGCCGAGCCAATTGTACCTTTCTTAGTGACTAATACTACCCAGCTGATTACCTGTCTTAATGAGTACATAGGGATCTGTGGAACAGGGGCCACGTACTCCAGTACCCAGATGACCCGTTGTGTCTGGCTCTTCCACCACACTCTTCGCAGTTTTTCTGCAGTCCATGTAAGCATGTAACTCACACTGGAATCAGATCACAAATGGGGGTGGCATCTATTCTCAAAGTCATGAAAAAGTGAAATAAAATATGTAAGTGTGTGCTAAAGGTGATTCGGAAGAATTTATTCTATGCATGCATTTTGTGCCGCATGCCGGTGGATACAAGGTTGTAGGTAAAAAGGTCCCCGTAAAAAATGTCCCCAGAAGTTATTGGCCCAAAAAAAAACTTTTTCGAATGGAAAGGCCCCTTACTATGCGATAACAACTGTAGGAAAGAATGTCCGCCAGGAAAAAAAAAAAAAGAAAACATTGGCCCGCAAGCGCCTTGCCCTCAGCCTAGAGGCCGAGAAAATAATTCATTTTCTCCGCACCATATCGATCATGGGATCTGAAAAAGTCCGATCCGTTCTCATTTGCGTGCTTACAATTATGTCAAGAGTGGTGAAGATGATGATTGTTCACCAAGCAGCGAGGCAACACAAATTTACTGTTCTCTACTCACTGTGAGGTTTGCGCCCCATTTGCCAAGCATTTCACCCCTTGTGTCAAACTCCCATTTGTAGGAAGGTACAACAATAACAAACAAAACGATAATGGTGGCAAAGAGGCCACGTCAAAGAGACCGAATGGTGACCTGGCCAGGGGGGAGAACCTTGCACTCCTTGCATAGCACTGGAGGGTGCTCGGCCGCAATATGTGACGAAACCTCACACCTCATGCAGTGATCGAGGCAGATGCTCCCATGACTTGGCTGTCGATTGCCCATCAAATTGTCCATCTACCATCTTTCAGACAAGCCTGCCATCTCATCACTATGCCGTCATCGCTCACTGATAATGAGTTTCCCTTATTTAGGTATCTTGTCTGCTTACCCATTGACAACAAAACGGTAGAGCGTTATTATTGCGTCTTTTAAATTCGAACGTTCGTTCTATTGCTAAAAACAACATTTTCAGTATTTCCACCGACCTATGAACACTGCGTTTCATCGCTCATTGATAATGCTTTTACATTTTTGGGGATATGTTGTCTGTTTACCGCAAGGGTGAGAAAACGGTACAGGGCAGATGTAGCGTTGTTCAAATCCGAACATTTATTCCCTGACGAAATCTACCTTCAATCTTGCCAATGCGTCACACTGATGAAAGCTATCTAGCTCCTGTTTAAAGTTCCTCAAGACATCCAAAGTTCTATACGCAGTGTTGGTTAGGTTTATAGGATCTAACATCATATAAACATATATATAAAAAAGGCGCCGTAGTGAAGGGCTCCGGAAATGTCGACCATCTGGAGTTCCTTAGCGTGCAGCTGAAATCGCACAGCACACGGCCGCCTATACCTTATCGCCTCCATCTCAAAGTGGCCGCCGATCCCGGAATTAATTCCCGCATCATTGGGCACAGCACATCAGTCCAGCGCTAAACTACTGTCCCATCACGGCGGGGCACGCAATGCTGGTTGCGGAAACGATTTACTATATCATAGCGTACAATAGGACGGAAAATCTGGGCACCGCGTTTAAGCATGACGACTGGCAGGCATCGGTTTCTGCTATTCTGCACCGAAAAGAGAGCATCTGGCTTGTGCTCAAATGAGTTTCGACACACCTAAAATGTTTGATTTGGGGAGGATGTCATGAAATATTAGAGAGGCGGGAGTGATGGCGGCATATTCCGGTCGATCCCCGCCAGCGTCAGAACTGCATTAATCAATCAGCAAACTTTATTCTTCAACGTAAAAACAAATGTATGAAGAGAGTGGGGGAGGGGAGAAAATGCTGAATAACAGAAGATTGACAGGGCTGCAATCACCCCTGGAACAGTGACAGGCCATTGCATTCCTAATTATAATGCAGAAACATATAAACAAATAGGCGATTAAATTTCAAAACAAAGCAGGTGGACATTTAACTAAAGGTCTATAAACAACTCCAAGATATCATTTTCGCTTAGTTACATTACGTTCATGCGTTTTTTGTTTATTACGAAATCATTAATTTGTTGGGAAGCGCGTAAGCAATGCGATAGCGGTATAATTTGTGGGCGTGAAAGGAATTTTTCATGTTAGTTGCAGGCGAAGAGGGCAAATGCATTCTTGTTCGCGAATATTAGCTAATGATAGAAAAGAATTTAGCTTTTATCTTATATCCTAGCGTAACTTATTATTAGATTGAATTTATACTATTAGAAGCTTTTATTAAGTTGTACTTGCTGAAGAGGGTTCTGATGTGTTCAATAAAGGAAACATTTTCTCTTACCCGAACTGACTAAGACTGCAGCAATATGGTTTATTTTTTAAAATTTTGTTAACAACTGTTTTTCCATGCCAGTTTACAATAAGGTAATAACGTATGACACAGGCAATTATATGTATAGGAGCTTTTTAACATTGTCAGAAAAAAAGTGATTTCTATTAAGCATGCCTACTGCTTTTCGTGATTTTGAGTAAGGATGACCGACATGGTCGTTCGAAACCATATGTTCAGAGAAAAAGTTTCGAAGTGTTCTGGCTAATTTTCCTGTATTAATTATTTAAGGAGCAATGGAGATACTGTAAGCATCCTCCACTGGCTTGCCTGGTGCGTGGTAAAGAACATATTTTGCTTTGGAATCGTTTAACACCAAGTTATTATTTTGAGCCCCTCATGTAGCCTGAAACAGACTGAGCTTGAGTGGTTTAATATGGTGCTGAAATCTTTCCCAATAAAAGACATGGTACCATCATCGGCGTAGATGACAGTTTTGACAAATAGTTGTTTATGGCTAAATCATTTAAAATAATAATTATAGGGCTGTATCCAGAAAGCTGCCTCCTGGCACACCACTCCGTATATGTCTTATGAGTGATTTGTGTTCAATAATTTCAGCAAACTGTGTACGTGAGGATAAATATGACTAAATAAGCTGAGTAGATATACGCAGGAAACAATAATTTTCAGGTCTGTCTATCAATCGATTCTGATTTAAGTGATCGAATACTGTGCGGAAATCTGTATAGAATCCCAATGCCATTATGTTCTTTTCTGAACTAAGATAATGTCTTTTTGGCCAAGTGAGACGTTTTCTGCGGAAAGCCTTATCCTGAATTGAAATTGATATTCAGTTACTCGCCCATGTTTTTGATGAACATCAATTTGAATATTATTATTTTTTCTCGGACCATTGGGAAGAATTGAAATAATTTGTATTGGACTGTATTTATATTATTTATGTCGCCTTCCTTATGTATTACCATAACTCGCTCTAACAGCATTTTTCTGGAAACAACCAGAAGAAAGTGAAGAAATAAATATAAGTGCAAATAGATGTGCAAATAGATTCATCCCATTAATTCATCATTCATCATTAAAAGGCTTAATTTCCAAGCCATCAACACCTGTGCTACGACCATTGTTTGAGCTCGGGAAAACAGTACTCACTTCGCCAACGCACCTTGACTGCAGAAATATGGTATGCAGGTTTACTGGTATGCTTATCTCTGATATGCGAGCGCTCTTGCTACCTCCCATTATAAAGAAAAGAGCATTGAAATAGTCTGAAGACTCTGATCCTCGCGTGACTTTTTCATTTATAATAAGTGTACCAACGCGGGCAGTACTGCTGGTGTTTAGTAGGGTATTAAGTATGAACACCCTGTTAAACGCCAACAACAACAACAACAAAAAAGTCGTTCACAGCATTGATGGAGCTAGGGTAAACAGCTTGCGTCATTCTTCAGTCGCCTGCTCTCTGCTGGCTGCTGCATTTTGTAAGACTCTTTCAGGCCCTCAAAAAAAGATCGACAGCACCCTACTCTCTGATTCCCTGTCTTCACAAAAATAGAAAGAGATGAAGGCTTTGAAAGCGAGGATTTTGAACCGGAAGATACTTTCGGCTGATAAGCTGTGCTATGCCTCCGCCACTGGGATCAGTGCGCAATTGCGCGGGATTCCCTTTTTAAGCCCCCTTCTTTCGCAGTCATGCGGTTCTTTGTCCGCCTTCAAGAAGTGGCCTTCTACTGGCTAACACATAATAGGATAAAAAAAAAAAATAGCAGTACGGAACATCCTTTCACCGGTCCTCTTTTTGTCCTTTTTCTTTTTCTTATCAGCATTCCAAGTGAACGTTGAGGTAACGCACAAAGAGGAATCGTGAAGCGCGGCTCTTATCTCGTTCCGCTGGCTCGCTGCTTGTTCGCAGAAACTTGCATCTTGTCAGCGAACCAAGCGGCGCGCGCAGTGCGAGGGAATGGGGACACGAAGCGTTCCGTTCGATTCCTCCGGTGGAAAAAACGCCGGTACGCATCGGCGAGCCTCGCGAGCGACCGGCCAAGGTTGCTCGCAGAAAACCGGAGGTCAGTCGCCTGAGAACAGAGTGAAAAAGTGCGTGATGCGCACACTGCAGCCGCATCTCTAGCGACGTCCACAACAAAGCGGAGGAAGCCGGCAAGCACGTAACTCGAATCATGCGTTACCAGGCTCGCGGTAGCTTTTCAAGCGTGCACCAGAAATGAATAAATAAAGGGTACCTTGTCTGCCTGACAAATGTGGGCAATTAGGGCTCAATGGTTCGGAAGCTCAAAACACAACACTGGGAAAGCGTGCGTGATGTATATGTATATCTATTTCCATGACGACTAATAAATTGCAGCGAACATCATGAGTACTTGACTGTTTTCCTCTTTTTTAAAACTACAGTTAGCCTTAAAACGCGAATAAAAAAGGGCTGCACTGTTTCTTGGCAATAATTTAATTCAGGGGATGCTTATCGACACCACTTACTTCATTTTTGCTTTCACTTCATCGAAAGCTTTTTCTTTAGCAAAGCTAGGTGGTTTACCCTAGTGAAAAAACCGTATGAGTCACAATAACCTCATACAAATTCTCATACTAAACTCATACTAATCTCATACAAATATCATATAATCTCACACTAAACTCATTCATCATATGAGAAATATATGAGAATTAATAAGATTTGTATGAGGTTATATGAGAAATCTTTACGAGGTTATTGTGACTAATACGGTGTTTTTCACTAGGGTAGTTAAGCAATTATCTACGTTACTTATTTCCGTATTGATTCACGATTCCTCCAGGGAGCGAACCAGGTACCTCCAGAATGCGAGGCGGATGCTCTACAAGAAAGTGCTCTATGTGGAATACTAGAATCTGTACAGCTCATCCGTCTGTCCATATGGCTACTCGCGTGTAGATATTAATAATAAATACTCTCGTGTTACAAATCAACTCTAACTTACATTGGAGCTATCCCGATTTCGCCCGACCGAGGCTTCTCACAGACACCGACGCCAGATAACTTTCGCTTTCACCACCTGCCATCTGCCACCTGCCATGAATGACGGAGACTTTGAAAAAGACGCAGCCACCTGCGATGCCGACGGCGGATTCCTTCCGCCTTCAGGCTACTTCTAAATCTCGTCGATCGGAATTAAAACTGCTAAATCTATATTAACAAAAACTTTAGAGCCAAAATAGACGCATTTTCGCCAAGAATTTTGGTACAGTAGCTCTGTAGTACCGTAAGTAGCTGACAAATGTTGCAATACAATTTCTTTCGGTACTGAAAAAAAAAGGACATTTTTTTCTCTTGTAATTCTCTGCGAATCCAATGGCGCAACACTTTAAATCTACTTCTTGGATAATGAAATTTTCACTTATTATTTTTTCACTTTCGACCACCTTGTGGGTTGCTCGCGAGAAGACAAAAAGTGGAGCTTCGCTTCTACATCAAGCCAATCTAGTCGAGGCAGTGAGTGCAATGGTAGCTGAGTCACTGTCCCTGAAGGCAGAGGGCGTGAGCACTTATTCAGCTTCTCGGGGAGACGAGGCTACTCCCCTGGTCCTGACTGGCGATAGCGGCAATAAATCTAGCTCGCAATAAAACAATGCTCCTGCGACCGTGTCGGCATGTTTTATCGGCCCCGCAGCAGCCTGTACACTGACTATACGCTCGATATTCCCTCATCGTAAAGATCTGCATATCGAACAGGGACCTTTTTAAGGTGCAGCTACAGCTCTTAGTAAAATTGCACCGAATCTCTAGGCGCCTATGCAGTTTCAATCGCAAAACCCTGGTGTAGACAACAAACGGCCGCCTTCCTGTGACCTTGTAAATACGGAGCAGAGTATCCTGACAGAAGCTAAATATGAAAAAAAAAAAGCCTCTTAAAGGAGCCGTGTCTGCGCGATCCTCACGCGCCCCTGGCTGTAAAGTGCCGCTTTTTCTTTGTTTTCTCCTGAAAATTATGAATAAATAATATATATATATATATATATATATATATATATATATATATATATATATATATATATATATATGCTTTGTTTTCTTTTCTTTATTACCTTGATCCTGCCGCTTTGAGTGTTTTCAAATGCAACGTGTTTCGTGAAGTACATTGGCAATCAGAGCAAATTTGGAACTCGTCCAGCGATGAAGAGAAAGCTCACGTCAGTGTTCAGTTGGCCCTTGTGCGGCAAGCCCACTGCCGAACACACTGGCTGATAAAAGGCTGGAAATAAAGTCTGTTATCTTTCTTTGTATTGGTCATTAAAAGATTTCACTTTCCAGCCCGCTAAATATTTGTAGCACCTTCCTGTGCCATGCTTAGCCTGCATTGCATGAGACCTTCAGGGTTCAAAAGTCGCCTTGACCCTACTACATTTTACCGGTTTAATTCTCCGCCTAAAATATCCGTCGTGTACGGTATTGTAGGAAGTACTTTTTCTCGAAAGCTTGTGATTTACTGTAAAACTTGTGAGAACCTAGATCACTCGAAATTGCGAATCACACCGTCCACCTAGTAATGCAGCTTGAAAACAACAAGCAACAAAGCTTTGCACTGCAACGAACCCAAGCGCTACTGTATTCGTGCTTTTGTTGGCATGCCTAGTCGCGCAACTATGCTATTAAAACAAGCTAGACTAATGAATAACGCAGTGAGGTGCATATATTCATATGAGGAACTTTTCTCTACAGGAAGATGAGGTACTCCTCTCTACTTGCCATGAAATGGCACCTAGCGACAATTTCCGAATTTGTGGGGAGACACTATCTTCAGGAGCTACTTTGGTCATCTGATGAGAAGAGAGGAGTCGGTGGAGAAAGATTTGATGTTGGGAAAGGATGAGGGTCGCCGGAGAAGGGGTAGGCAGCGAACGCGATGGTTAGATGGCATCCTCGAGGCACTGCAGATGAAGTTATGTGATGTTAGGAAGATAGTGAGAGACCGGAAAGCGTGGCGTGACATGGTCAATAGGGTCACGAAGAGTCGGACACGACTGAACGACTGAACTGAACTGAACTATCTTCAGGTGAACGGTACGGTGATAGGAACCAAGATGGCTTCCGCTTACGCCTGCATCGTTATGAAGGCGCCCTAAAAGCAATATTGCTGGACCGAATGTAATAAACTTTTTCTACTTCAAATGTTTCCTCGCTCTGCTATGAAGCTAGCTCATTAACATTTATAGAACATTACATAACAATTCGGCCGTTTATGTCGTTCACTGACAGCATCTAATAGGCATTTATAAACCTTGTGGAAGTTTCTGAACAGAACAAGATATACAAACATTCTTATGACGATCGTGGAAAAGCTATCGTGCATGACACTGCCAGGTGGTAGCTGTCCAAGAAATGGCCACATGATATCACGGTCAGAAGAGCTGCCAGCTCGGGTTGTTCATTCGAGCTGAAAGAATCAATCTTCCATGGCTCTTGGATGTCGCAGACACGTTCATGTTGCTTGGTTAAAGCGGAGCTTAATATATCGAATGGTCCCCTACTCTATCGCGGCACACCCTTAAAGACGGAGATTAAGTGCTCCCTGTACTTTGTTTAAGAGCACTATCTCTCCGGTGCTACATTCACCGCTTGCTTACCGGTAGTATGCAAATATGTGGATTGGGGAGTATTAGAGGTAAGTGGTAATGGAGAGTATCGCAGTATGTGACTGGCTGATGAGTCATGACGTTGCTTTGCTGAGTACCCCAGGGGATCACTTGCAAAGTGTGACTAACGACCTGTAGACAGGCAACTTTAGCAGGGCAGCAAGTCTAAAAATTAAATCCAGAAAACTAAATTATTGCTCAACAGCGTCGGGCAAGTTTCGCAGTTCAGAAGATTAGCCAGGTGGTCGTAATGTACGAGAATACCCTTATTTAGTATAGGAAGTAACCATAGATTCATACAGCGATAGTGAAATAAGCGACAGAATAAAAATTAGATGAACGGCATCCTCATATTGTCACGTCCTAGCCTAATGACGGGATGAGGATATCGACCGCAGGTCAGCAGGGCTGCAGCAGGAACCAGGTGGGGATACCCAGAACACCGAAAGAATCGCCCGCATCAGCGTCTTCTTCTTTTTCTCCCTCGTTGTAATGGCACATACCCACATCAGCGTCTTCTTTCCTCAGCGAACGTTCGCACTTCCTCTTCTTCGGCTACAATATGGTCAGTTGTTTCACTGGAGTTACCACATACAGCACATGCGTCATCTTCATTGTTAAATTTCTTTTTGTAGCAGCGTGTTCTAAGGCACCCTGATCTAGCTTCAAAAAGTAGGGCACTGCCTCTTGAGTTATCAAAGAAAGCTTCCTTCCTGATGTGCCTTTTCTACTTTCGGTGTAATTCCACACTCTTGCTTTTTTTCCATCGAATTTGTCCAATTTTTACCTTCTCTGTTTTTCACCTGTTGCTTAACGCTCTTTATTTTTCCTTTCTTGCGACTAGCATACTTACTAGTTAGTTTTCTAGCTATTTCCTTCATTGTGAGTGAACGCTTTTAGGTATAGGTATTTAAATACTTTGGCTGCCCATCTGTTACTGTCCAATTTCCTCAGGCTTTCCTCCTATATTATTTCACTCTGAGCTTCCCGTGCTTCAAAAGATGCCCAGCACATATCTCCCTGTACCGCCTCATTTGTGATTTTGTCGTGGGCACCTAGTGCTAATCGTCCGACGGCTCTCTGATTTATTTCTAATGTCGACTGTACCTCTGATATTTGGCACAAAACCGCATTCCCGAAAGTAAGTCCGGGCACCATAATTCCTTTCCAAATACCCCTCAAGACCTCATACCTGTTGTATCCCCACAATGCCCTATGCATCATTATCGCGGCATTTCTTCGCCCTTTGGCCTTAAGTGATTGCTCATGCTTTCCAATGTATGTCAATCCTTCGTTTACCCATATCCCGAGATTTCTATATTCTGCTACTCTGGGTAATTCATGGCCTTATATTTTAAGACCGTGATCAGTGGATCCATTTAAAGTCATAGAGCCGACTTAACTGCGCTAAAACTGAAGCCTAGAGCGCCCCCTTCGTCCCCGCAGTACTTAACTAGAGTTTGCAATTCTTCCAGACTCTCAGCCAGCAGCAAAATATTGTCTGCATACATCAAACCGGGGAGGCGCTGCTCTACCGCCTTTCCACCTAATCTATATGACAGGTTAAAAGCTAGGTCACTTTCTTGTATCCTCCGTTCCAGGTGTATCATATAAAGCATGAACAGCAGCGGT
>NC_139345.1:47337928-47382928 GCF_055883805.1 Amblyomma maculatum
AGTAAGCGAAAGCGCTTATTACAAGCTACGAATGACAGA
Organism: Amblyomma maculatum; assembly: GCF_055883805.1. NCBI lineage: Eukaryota > Metazoa > Arthropoda > Arachnida > Ixodida > Ixodidae > Amblyomma > Amblyomma maculatum. The sequence continues at coordinate 47,337,968 of NC_139345.1, forward strand.
GTAGTTCGACCAAACAAATGAATGTGAATGAGAAAGTAGGCGGAAGCCTACGAGCCTTTTTCATGACGCAGGTGTGAGCAAGAAGAGTACGCTGGAACGGGGTTCTTGTTAACTCAACTGAAGGATTAATAACAGCTTCTTCTTGAAAAGCCGAAGAATTTTTACTATCGTTTAGAAAGAGGTGTCATTCCTTGCTCCAAAAAGTGAAATGGCGTACTTAATTCCCTCTATTTACATTCCGGCTGCTTGCCGGGGTGTTAAAGCCTGTGCACCTCTGTCGAACAGGTACGCCAATATAGCGCGCACTAGATAGGATAATGAACGGCTAGATTGAAACTTTTACACTATGAAAACACATATTGAGAGTTGAGACCGTAGTTCCGTGTGCCAAATAGCATGCTATTTCAGTTCTACTTTAGTTGAATCCCTTGTCATAACATGTGAGGTAACCAGGATTGCGTTCTCTCTTAAAAATCAAATGGAACCTGTCAGTAGCACCTTCTTCCCATTTCTCATGAAATAGCACAATATAATTCATTGGCACGAATTGTATCATCGCATGGTGGTAGGATAGCGTGGGATGTCACCTTCTCTTTTATGCGATGCCTTTCTTCTCAGCTGTCTAAACTTTCGTGTTGTACCGTGTCTTGCCTTGGCCTAGTGATCCATCATTGCTTGTGAATAACAAAATGTGAAAGTGTCTTCAGATACTTCAACCGAATTTTTTTTCCACTGCAGGTGTTATCAGCAAGAACTTCTATATGGGCAAAAAAAGTACGAATCTTGACTCTTATAAGGGTGAAAATAACAACGAAAAACAAAAAATGAACCTCCGGCGAACTGAAGTTTAGCTCCGGGGGCTTTTACGTTAATCTCATGGTGGCTTTTTGTTGACGCCTACAGGGTATCCATCACTGTGCCCAGACAGATGTTTTAGCGCATTTATCGGCAATTGTTTTTTTTTTTTTCTACCAAGCAGGTAAACATAGAATTCCAGATAGCTCTTTCAGACTATATTTTTCTTGTACCTGGAGATATATACGGCCCACGGAACCTAAATTCAAAGCTGCCAGCGTCACCTGCACCTACTCCAATTTACCGATCGTTGTTTTCGCTTCTTCGAAAGATAACTGTCATCGCTCCGTGTATTTGCCAGGACAATAAAGTCAACCTTTGCAATTTCATACGCTGTTATCTTTGGACCTTTTGTAGCCAACTTTTCTTTGTAGATTCGCGTGGATTCTATTTTTGTTAGCTTTCCTGCCTCGCTTCCTTTTATTCCCTCTCAGTATGACGGTTCTAACCGATTTATTTAGTACGACCGCCTGCACTCCTCCGAGTAACGACTTTAGACGTTCATTAAATACCATTCCCTTTGTAACCTTAAAAGGCATAAAAATAACTCTAATGCTGACCTGGTATTGCGTCCAAACTTTTCACCCTTGAGTTTCACGCGGAAGAAAGGAAAGAATAACATATAACTGAGTTTTACAGGTCCACCAGAAGCGCTGCGAAATCAATTCACGTACCAATCTCCTACCGTCATATCATAATGAGAAATCTTTCTGCATCCCCATCACCCCTTTGCATCCCTTACCTCCTCTCTCGTCGCTCCCATGTGCTGCCCACTGAAGCAGGACATATAAAACAAATCACGTCGCATCGAAATAGCTTACTTGTGCTTCCATGTTTCTTGATAAGAGACACCAGTAGGTGTCGCCTATCACTGTGGTTGCCATGCAAGGGAAGGCAAAATTATCCGGAATTATTTTAGCCCAGCTTAACTGCTTGTGTACCATTGAATATTGCTGCAGATGCTATAGACACCTAATAATACTCTTTTTTTTTTTCAAATCCTTGAAGTTCACAAAATTCTGGGAGACAGTTGTTGATTTCCTGCAAGGGAACAAAAAAGGTTTTGGTGGGGATGAACAAGGGGAGATTAGAGGTAGTCTGCTGTCCCGTCAGAGTGACCTCTTTACGGACTTCATCAACCTCAACGAATATCAAGATATTTATTTTGTTTCTGGATTTTTCTCTTAGGGAAAGATTCAAAATTTGAAACGGACCCTTAAAATTTGTTTAATGGTATGATATGGCAAAATTATGGCTGCCGTCAGCAGGCTGCACTCCTATACTTTCGTTCGCATCTAAACTTCGCTACTCGCTTAATCAGTAGTCTACATTACATTAACGGACGCTGCTCATTACCATATAGCCGTGAGATACAATATTATGTGAATGACCCCACGACATTCTGTGAATTCTAGGCTGTTGGATAGGGTTAATGAAATTATTGAACGTGGTGTACTTTTTGGCCGCACTCTTAGCTTCTCCTCTCATACAGAACGCGTTGCCGAGCGGGTTATGCACACACTCGAATTCAGCTGCAGACTTTGGAGAGAGCTCCGTACCCTACTTGCATTCTTACCTGTACCTGTTCATATGCTTGGCGCTTCTGGTGTATGCGTCGGTCGTTTGGAATGACACAAATCAAACTGCGGCAAGCTCAAAAGAGTACAGTAGAAGTTTTGACGGATATTTCGATATAGCTTCTGTTGCGCAACATTCTCCTCACGCTCTACAGGGAATACCTCACCGCATCTTCCTTGTCTTAACTGCCGTCGTGTCAGGGTGGTTAGTACCAATTCTTTAATCGCCACATCCTCATTCTGTGCCCCCACCTCTTCGAGTACATCCTACTGCGCGTTCTGCGAAAGAGCTGGAGGGAATTCAGACCGTTTCAAGTTTCTCTGCTCCTGAATTCTAACTCCCCTCCGGACAGAATGCAGAGGTCGCCTAACTCTTTTCGTCCTCACCTTGATACCTACCTGCGGACCGCAGTTTGTAGTGAGCAGTTTATATATATATATATATATATATACATGCATGTTATATCGCCAAAATCGTGCAGATAATCAATAAAAGGATGTATTTAATTAGGGACAAAGCCTGTCATCAGAATGTGTCCGTACGAACTGCCAGTCATATTATGAAAGCTAGTTTCAGAGACAGAGAGAAAAGGTAGAGGGTTCGAGCCCCAAGTATGGCGAGGTGTTTGAGTTCCGGCAAAGGTCGTGGTTTCAACCACGGTGAAGGGCTTGCATTCCAGTAAACGTCATGGGATCGAGCCACAGAAAAGGTCGTGTATTCCAGTCTCTCTCTAGGCAGCATTAAGGTAAATGTTTTGGCATTAAAGTATTCAAGCAGACTCAATGCCCCCTTGGAATTTTTTCTCGCTTTGCTAAGCCCTAGCTGACATGGTTAACTCAACTGGCGTTATTCATAATAATTTGGCAAGTACAGTGCTCTCTAAACATTCGCATGATCGATTCAGTTGAGTCCGCGGCATACTATGCCAGGATTGTGTCTGATCAGGACTTAGCATTGGATAGTGTAGTAGTACACTGACATTAAACAGAACTTGGCATTAATGGTTATCAGCGATGCCCCAGACGGGAACAAACAGATTAAGCACAATAAACCTCAACGCTTGGCAGTTGATAGCCTTATATTCTTTTATGCACCATCGAACTCGACACAGCCCTCTAGCGAGAATATATACTACTTTGGGGAATTATCATTCGTTCGCAGCCCGGCTGTTAACCAACAGCTCTGATAACGAGTCTCATGAAGATAATGAAGGATAAGCTCCTGGAAATTTTACAGGCTTTATGAAGTGGGCCGATTCTTCTTTTCCCCCAGACAGAGTAGGTTTTCGAATCTTCTTGCGACGATTGCATTAAGTCAGAGAAAAGTAGAGAAAACAAGAGTCAGAAAAAGGCGCAGTTCTTGCAGAGGCGTAAGCCTAATTTGTATCAACACCCCCGCCTGGATTTCATCAATGCACTCGTGCTACGAAATACCAGAATTAAGTAAAACAATGGAGTTTTTTCTCTTTATTATTCTTGTTTCATCCGAGCCAGGCGGCGAGTCATCGTCTCCTAAGCGAAGAGAATCTAATTAACGTTGTGCGCTTCATTTAACAAGTAGTTTTCACCGAATGGAAAAATGGCTTCTGCTTCCTTCCAATTTTCTTTTTTTTCTTTAAAGGCGCAGCAGTCCGCTTATTGGTTGAGCGGTTTTTCATCGATAGCTTTCATGAATTACAATCTATTATTCTTCTTTGGATTCCAAAAGACAGGCATGCCAACGATTTCGCAAAATTCGCATCTCATGCACATTTCCCGGAATTACTGACTGAAGTATTACATTTCAGTCTGCAGGTGCTATTGATTTCTACATTACCGATCATTATCCTGTTTTTCTAATGTTGAAAGCGTTAAGCGATATAGTGGCAGGAAATAGATTAAAGAATCATTTGACTGTAAAAAAAATTCACTGACATTAAATGCATGCTGACTGAACTGATATCATCAATGAATCTAGCGCTAATACAGCATACAACAAATTTTCCTCAAAACTTACACATATCATTAGTTTTTGTACTACTGTTTCCTCTAGCGTTAAAGGTTTTTCCGTTCCACGAAACTCTTGGATAATCTATTGAATTTTACGCTGCGTATGCAAAAAAAAAAAAATAATAATAATAATAATAACCTTCACAAGAAACGTAAATCGCAGCCGTTTAATATGACCCTTTTAAAACGATTTAAGACGTATTCCCATCCCCTATCTGCAATGCTGAAAGCAGCCAAGTGTAGTTACTATCAAGATCAAGTTATTAAAAATGGCAATAACAATCAGAAAAACTGTAAACTCATCAAGGAATTCCTGAATCAGTCTAATTCACAGCATCCTATTTCTAATATTAGTGACGAAGCTAACGTTTTTCAAATCCCGCTGACATCGCTAATGCTTTCAGTTTTCTCAGGTAGCTCTGCACACTCATCTCCTCGTATCATTCATTGTTCTTATTCCTTCTACTTACGCCCAACATCACCTGAAGAAGTGTGCCTTGTTCTAGGTTCAATAAAAAATTGTGGTCCTGGGTTAGACAACATTCATCTTTGGAAGATCAAACTCGTTGCTCCTATCATTTCTCACGTTCTTGCACATACCATTAATTCCATGTTTAGTAGCGGCATTTTTCCTGATCAATTCAAGCGAGGCAAAATAGTACCTTTGTTTAAAAAAGGCGACCAAAATAACATGGCAAATTATCGCCCAATCACAATAGTACCTTTCTTTAGCAAAGTATTTCAGAAACTTTTGCAACTCGCCTAATGAACTACTTCATGAAATTCTATCTTCTTACACCTCATCAGTTTGGTTTCACGCCAAATTAATCTACTGAACTTGCACTAATTGTATTGATGGATTTCATTAAACGATCATTAGATAATGGTAAGTTCGCGGGAGCAGTATTTATGGATTTTACAGAAGCATTTGATACTATTAACCATAACATTATTTTTCAAAAACTGGAATCTTCGGGAATTTGTGACACCCCTTTATCTCTAATACGCTGCTACCTTGTTTACAGACATTAGGTTGTTCAATATTCTAATGCTATTTCTAACCCAGCCGTTATTAACTGTGGTGTTCCCCAGGGGCTCATCTTGGGACCACTTTTTTTTCTTATATATAATAATGACCTTCCAAACTGCCTCACGAATTCTAACTGCATACTCTATGCTGATGACGCCACTATATTTACCAGTGATATCGATATTTCTAACCTTGCATCTAACTTAGGCGAAGATCTCCATCATATTAGATTGTGACGTGAAAAAAGTGTACTTCAGATTTATCCCCAGAAAGCTAAATTCATGGTTTGTCATTCCACCAACAAAAAATATACATACCTCCACAGCTCCACTTTAATACTCATGTTATTTATGCATCAGATACTGTCACATTTCTTGGAGTTGTTCTTGACTCTAATTTAGTTCAACGCGCACACTAGATGTATAACTTCTAAAATTGCATTTGGGTGTTCGCGTAATAATTAGAACACGTCATTATTTTCAGCTGCATGTTCTTCGCTCTCTCTATTACTCCTTCATACAGAGCCATCTCACTTACTGCTTATCATCGCGGGGAATACAACACTCACATTTCTTGCCTTCATCATTTGCAAAATCAAGCCATCCATATAATCACCTTTGCCCCATTCAGATCGACCACTTTACAAGGACACGTTAATCTAAAAATTCTTCCTCTCGCCCTTCAACTTAAGGCTAATTTATTCCTGCTTATATATCGCGTTCGTAAAAATGAACTCAAATTAGATTGCTTCGACACCCTTCTCATGTCGAACAAAAATATAACAAGATTTTCAGAGCATAACAACCTACTTCTTCCAAAAATTCGTACTGATTATCGTAAGCAGTTAGTATTCTTTTCAGTGATGCTAATCTGGAATTAGTTACCCACTCACTAGAAATCACTACCCATGTCACGCTCATCTCATCCTTCATTGAAGAGTTTTTTATTAACTGCATTAGCAATGTGAACATTATCCTTTTCCTTTTTCTTTTATTTTTGTCCCTGGTGATTAGTGTCCAAAATTTTTATGCCCTTTTATGATAAAGTTGTCTTTATGTTATTTTATATTGAATTGTTTTCTGTATTACTGATAACATTTCATTCCCTCCTTTGTCATTCTTTGACAATGATACACGTTTACTTTCGTATCGTTTTGTAAAATTGTATTTGCGCTTATACTGACTTTTGACCATATATTCCTTGCATTTAAAAAAAATGTTTTACGATTTAAGTCCTCTCTGTGCACTTATCTTGTTTTACTGTCTTATATTTGTGCTTTAACTCTTGTACCTATTCACAGGAGGCCCCCCTGATGGTTTTTATTTTGGGGTCTCCTTCTGTAGAAAATCATTCGCTTTGGGATGTTAAACCCTCCAAACCAACCAATCTCATAACCTGAGGCGCTTTGGCACATTACAACCCACAAAACAAACCAAAGCTAACAAAAAAAGTTCTTAAAATGGGTAGTTTTAAATAGAAAAACAGATAATATCAACAATATGCTCTCGTTAGGCCGAACTGGTTGTTTCATCGACCCTTAAATAAATTTTTTAAAAGCGAGTCTCAAATACAAAAACAGATAATATATCATCTAACTAAATGTCTGTAATTCTTCCTTAACACAGTTTGGTAGCTACTGTGAATGGAGAGCTTCAAGCTGAGGGAAAGACAGTATCATATCAGTTTATAAAATAAAAGAAAATAAAAATCATTTTGCAAGTCCTACAGCATGAATAATTCGATGCTTCCTTTTTTTCTGCGCGAAGCCCAACTTAGCACTTTTCGCGCACAGGAAGATCGCTGTAAAAGGCACCTTCACTGGCGACATGCTGCAACGGCTATATGGCGCCTAATGGGAACTACTCGGTCTTTGCAGTGTGTTATGCACTTTCACCTTCTTCGTCGCTGTAAAAAATAACGACTACGTAGTTTGTAATGAATGTCATTCTCCTTGGAACAAGCGGCGAAGAAAAATAATGTCAGTATACTACGCAGCACAACAGCGCGTACTGTACGAAATGATTGCCATGCATATCTAAGCGCGTTATCACCGGATGTCGCATTTCCACCGACCTTCCGGCGAGTCTAAGGCACTCAGTTTCGCTTTTGTGGGAGAAAAAAAAAAGAATAGAAGCAGCGCCAGATTTTCTCGCGCTGCAGTGCTTTACATGGTTATATATTTTTTTTCAAAAACAGATTACTTTATGCACGGCTTCGAACTCCTATGCAAATGGCTCTAACCATCTTCACCGCATCTCGAACTCCTTATTTCCAGATTTCTCCAAAGCGTTCGCTGAAACGCCCCAGATAGCAGATCTTTTATGATAGGACTTTATCTGAGTCCTGTATTCGCGCAATGTTTTACTTTTTGTTTCTTTTGATGGAAGAAATAAGGAATTGAACTTTTTTTTTATAACGTTGTTTTTTGCCTAAGGGCATAATGGAATATCTAAGAAACAAAGGGGTATTAAATGAAATTCAACTTGTATTACGTGCAAGGTAATCAACCGTCAGCGCTTGGATTCCCGTGCGCGCACCTCAGGGAGTCGGAGAATGAACTTCCGAAGGGCGCTACACTGTAATTAGTGTTTTATTATGAATCGACTCCGCTGCACGGCGTCAGTGGGCCGTTGTTTGCTTTCGCCGAAAGCCTAGTAACCAGCCGCAGGTTCATTTCCACCCTTTCCGGCTTTTGGCGCTGACGCTAGAATGGTACCGTCGGGAAGCCAGAGTTCACTGTCCTGTGTGATAAGTGAAACACAAAACCGCTATGTATAGGGCTTCGCACTATACCCGTGGCAGTCATTAACACGCCAGGAAGAAACCAAATGAGCAAGCCACAAAGAACGTGGCCTTTTGCTGCCCAAGTTAATTAGGGCTGATAATTAGCACGCCGGCCGATCTCCAAACTTGAAAGTATAGTTATCTCGTAAAAAAAAAAAAAAAAAATTGTCCGTTTTTAGTGGGCCTAATAGAAGAAGTTCGTAGTCACTCGTGTTTGTTTCTTAAAGTTTTTTCCTGCCATTGAGATTCGTGTTGCGCACTTGCCCCAAGCAGCGCCGCGGTGATTTCGTAAGGCGCGGGTGCGAAGTAAGGCTGCTGAAAGCATATAAGAGGAATTCTTACGGTTTTCTTGAAGCAGCACAAAATGAGCGAGGAAGCAAGCCCTCCTTGGTTATCGAACCAAGAAGGCCCATAACTAACGAAATTGCTTCATAAGGCGAAGCTTGGAGTTATGCAATTGACACATGTAAATGAAGAAGAGCGAATCTAAATACGGTCACACATAAGGTTCTTCGTATGCTTTAGTGAAAGTGCAGGCTGCGGTAGAGCGGAAGGACGCGATGCAAAAATATGAAGTTGGTGTTTTTCAGAAACTGCCGGACTCTGAGAGCAACAAAAGGTGTTGCCGATAGCGGGTCTCTGTCTGGGGTTTAAATCATGTAGACAAAGGAGGTGGAGAGAGGAATACTTATTTTTTTAATATCAAAGTTGGTACTTTGTGCGTGCATGGTTTCGACGAGATCCCATTCTATATCGAACGGTTAATCTTCTTGCCCCACTATGGTTTATTGCAATAAATTTCCAGCGGCTATGCGAAAATAATATTCGCTCTTGCAATGAGGCAGTGTTAAATTCACTGCAGATATAGACGTTACATTGGGTTGAATAATTAGAAAAATTATGGGCACTTACGTAGATGACCTCACATACTTCTTGCAAAATCTACTTCGCATCAAAGTTCTTATGCAAGATTACCGCTATGACTGTGATTCCCGCAACATCTGCAAAGAGCGGCTCTTGACATAATTAAAGACTAATGACGGTCTTGGAGGCAAAAGCACTCGCTGACACACAGAAATGGCTACTTTCGTTGGTTTCCTTAACTTCGATTTATATAACAACAATTAATTTGGCAACACTGTCACTTCGCCTTTCAACGACTCTACGGTGATATGTCAGGAGGAGCATCAGTGTGGGAGATGAAGAGTGCCAAGGCTTCGGCGAGCGACGTCTCGAAGCAGCTGCAACCAGAACTTTGACAAAGCGGGCCAAGCGAAAGTACACTCTGTTTTTAATTTGCTGATGCACACATGTAATAGAAATATAAAGAATTCTACATGGCACTCAAATATTGTATTTCGGTTATTCTTGCATCGAAGCTATACACGGCTAAGAAATATTACCTTGAGGATTAACGGTGGACTTAAAGCTATTTGCTATTTATTTCATCATGTTTCGACCAGTAATTGCGAGGAAAACAGTGAAATAAGTCATAGTTGCTCCAACAGTTTACAGGATTTTTTTCCCCGCAAAAGTTTATGGAAGTATTTGGTCATCCGTATTGATAGCCAGGATGCTGTGCACTCATGCACACGAACACGAGCCATCTGGACTTTCTTAAAATGTTCCCGGGCAAATTTCTTGGTCAGCAGCTCGCACCGACAACCTTTGGATGCACCCCTGCGGAGGCGCTGCAGTTATTATTTTAATATAAACGAACTCAGATGAAGAATATAGTTCACATGCAATGACGGGTTATTTTGCACACTGATTGTAAAGAAGCCACTTTCACCGAAAATAAGCGCGTATTTTAAGGGCTAGAAGAAAACCAGAAAGTTAACTATGGGTGTAGTCATTACCAGCCTATATTTTATATGTACCCAGCATGCGTCATCACTTTTATTTATTTTTTTAGACAGAATACCGGATACTGCTCCGCTATTTACTTAAAAAAAATTGTTCCAACTCGCCGTTTTTAGTAAGGGCATAGCGCATTAAATTCGATCAGCGGGAAGATTTCTAAAAATCTTGTTCTCGTTTATTCCGACGAAAAAACGTCGGCATGGCCAGAAGCAATAAGTGAACCAGTTTTCACTGAGAATAATGTGAATGCGTGCCACTTATCTGATGAGGCAAGACACTTCGTTAAGAAATTATCTACGAATTCGTAAGCATGATACTGTTACGGTGCGCAATATCGAGATGACGACGACGCGCTGGTGTGGTGTTGTGAAAAAGACGACGCTTAGGCTGGTGGTGGTAAAAACATTTAATGTCAATGATATGAATAGTGGGGGCGAAGCCCCCTACATGGCCCTTGGGTGCTCCCTCACTGTGAGGAGGGCACCCTTACAACGCGAAGGATAGCCCTTGGAGCGCTATCCTTCTCATAGCACTGGAGATGATCCGGCGCTGGTCTTGAGCAGAAGTGCTGGTCAGTAGAGTTTCCCAGTAAGACCCCGCCACGGTCGGTGATGGGGGATGAGGGAAGGTGGGGCATGTGAGGAGGGTGTGTAGGAAATCTCCTGGTTTGCCGCAAAGTTTGCATGAGGAGGGAAATTGGTCTGGGTATCTGGCATGTAGTAGTATGGGGTATGGAGCAGTGCGAGTTTGTAGTCGTCGCCAGTGTGCGGCCTGCGCTATGGTAAAGGCCGGGGCTGGGGGTGCGTATTCTCTTCGTTTGTCCCGGTTACTACGCTTAGGCTAAGCTGGGTTCGTTCTGGTGGTGTGTGCTTCGGACAGTTAACTGGCGTTTACTGCTGTGTACATTTCCCTTAACAATATCATAATTTCGGATGTCTAAGTTCTCACATATCATGGCTGCAAAGATGGATATCATTTAATGAACGCAGATTATATTCTAGTAGCTGTGCTGGGAGAAATACCAGACATAAAACGGCGTCCTGCGTAAATGTTTTTCTATATCTATATGCGTGCGTTAAACTTAATTTATTTCATTTACTCAGGAACATGTGGAAGTGTTGCAAATGAATATAAACTATCTCGGGCCTGCCGCGGACTGAAATATAACCGCCTTGAAAAATGTTACGACGAAGCCGGTGCGGAAGAAAGGAAAGTTTCTTACTAAGCAGCATCCAGTCACACACAGCCAGATTGCATATGTGGCTCTTGCAGGGTGCTGTAAAAGGGCTTTACGGAAAGAAACGGAGAGGCACCTATACGAAAAACATTCATGAACAGTGCGAGTTGGGTTTTTCCTTAACGGATCCCTGTTTCCGGCAATAAATTTTCCAACAAAATTTACTCTCTGCTGCAGAAAAATGTACAGGGTCCTCCATTGTTAAGGTGAACCCGCGAGGCTCTCTGAAAAGAGCGGTGACGTGCTCGTGTGCTCACCGCTAAGAATCGACGACTCTGTAGTTGCAACAATCCCGCAACTAAAAGTTGAAGGAAAAACCGTGTGATCATCGGTTGTGCGTTAGCCACTGCTACCATCGTTTCTAGTACACTAAAAACCACGTAAAACCTTGCATTTTTTCCGTCCTACAGCTAGCCGCTCAGCATTATAGTTCCTAAGTATTCCAGGCGCCGTACACTCAATTTCAAATTACTAGCGCATCGATGTTAGAACCACGGCTTAGGGAATTCAGATCTGACTCAATCATTGGCCTATGGTTTATTTTAATTCGCCACCTTCAGTGAACCAAATTACTAGACTGGATTTCACAAAGACTAGTCGACAATAGAATATATATGTTCATGCCGTCAACATAGTGGTGGCAAGTAGCAGAATATAATGCGCCTTTATATACAGCGTTGATCGACTATATGAAATGAGTTAACTCAGTCGAGAAACCAAAGCATAACCAGGGCGTAGAAGAAGGAGTGTCAATATACTTGAAAATCTCGATGACATTTGTACAGTGTCTTCAGCTCTCCGTGGCAAACAACAACAACAACAACAAAAAAAAAAAACATTGATAAGGAAGGGTATCAGACGAATAAACATTATCTCTCTGGCACATTTTGTGTATATTTGCTTCAAGCATATTGGCATAGGAGGTCCCTCTGACAGGATCCCTTTGAGACCTCCTTCTGAACCAATTAAACTACACACATTTCTGTAATACATTTCTGACAATAAAAACTTAAAACTTGGATCTGAAACCTGACCGACTTGCATTTATGGTACTCAGCAAAAATGATTAGAGACAAGTGGGGATCAACGCAGATTTCCTCAGTATTCTACTGTTATCTCCAGATATTGCCTTGTTGAGTAACCCAGAAGACGAATCACAAAGAATGACTCAGGGTTTAGACAGGCAGGTCAGAGTGGGGCGTTTAGGAATTATTAGAAAACTGTAGTAGTGATCCAGAGCATCGGAATGTTAGAGTAATTTAAATAAACGGCGAAGCGCTGGAAGGAGTAAGATAACATATTTGTACAGAGCAGGTAGTGACCGCAGACCCGGAATGCGATATTGATATGCTACACGAATGAGGATTGAGTGAAGTTGATTTTGTGTGCACTGTGAGGTTGATGGGTCAGTGATTCGTTCCGCGATAGGACAACCTCCGCCTCACGCGGCCTAAGCCATTACGTGCCTCCCCCCCCCCCCCCCCCCCCCCCCCTTCCCCGTTCTTTTTATCTCATTTCTTTGTAGCTCGAGACAAGTGGTTCAAGGAGCACCTAGAGGGTCACAGTCCCTGTCCTAAGTACTGTCCTTCCCCGCACCATCTGGCCCGAAAAAATTGGTGCCTTAGTCAAGAGTGTCAGATCACAAAAATCCTGAAAGAGGGATGTATTTAACGCATTCGTAGTACCATAACTATCCTATGGGCCAGGAAAGTGAAGGCTAGCGAAAAAGGTTGAGCTTGAGTAAAGGATAGCGCTGCAAGCTTAAAAGTGGAGGTGTTATATGTAACTTCAAGGCGGCGGAACGATTAGAACCACGAAACAAACTGTGACCTAATGAGTTCTAGTCAAAATAAACGAAGCACAAGCTATCTTGGAAAGGACACGCAATATGTTATATAAGCGATGGTAGTTGATAGTAAAGGAGCGGATATCAAAAGAACGCAAGTCTAGCAAGGGCAGGTAGAAAATCAGATGGGTCGATAATGTTAGGAAGATTTCTGATCAAAAGGGACAGCAGCTTGGGTCCAAATGTAGGTATAGTACAAGTGACAGTCTTTGTTCTTCAGGGCCGTAGATAGGCTGTTGATGGTAACGATGACGGCAATGTCGGAGCACTTTCTGGCGATAACTTAAAGAATTTCAGTAGACTATCTGATATCGTGGTAGACATATCGCTCGATGTTATCTCCCGGCAATGGAAACATTTACGTCACTAGCTTTCTCTCTGCGTGATAAATACGTATACCCTCTTTCAAAAGTATTTAGACTAAGAAGGTCGCTTACGAGCTCTTTAGCGTGGTTTCATAGCACGTCTTGGAGTTCACGAGGCTCTTTAAGTCTTGTGACATTTTGATAGTCGAGGACTAAAGCCTACTCTTGGCGGGCATAACCAGAGATCCCCAAGTCATATTTAAGCCGTGACCACCGAAACCGGACGGATGGGTTCGTCGGCGAACCAGGCAAGGCGAAACCGACGAGAGTTCTCTGCGACGCAGTCCGAGGTCGCAGCCGCTTTCAGAGGCAGGTGCGTGGCTCATTACGTCCTGGCAGCATCGGGCCGTCTGCCTAGCGTGCTGGCTCTCGCACAAGGGCTTTGGCGTCATTATCGCTAATACCACAAGTGTGGCGCGTTGCGGCGGGTCCAGTATGTTACAAAGGACAACCTGTAACTCCCCATGCTGAAAATTTGCCGAGCGGAAGCATCCGCGGCAGCCGTATTTCTAAGCGCTACTCCTACTATGTCCCCCATATGTAATGCCTCGGTGATATTGGTGATTCCATTGAACAAAAGGGAGCTCTATAGTTGATCAAGAATTTGCGGAGGATTGCATGCTCCCGGAAATTTCTTAGTGGCATCGCTACTTGATAAAAATTTAGCTGTAAACTCGGGGTTGTTTGTCGGTGGTGGCACCTAGCTCCGTGTGAGTCAAACAGCCTCTTTTAAACAAATAAAGGAAAGAAAGTTAATAACTTCTAATTCAATTCAATTCAATTTTATTATATCTGCGTTGTGAACATTCCAGCATATACATACAGAAGGAGGTCCCAGAGTCAGCGACTGTATTTGGACCTCTTATGAATGAAAGATCAAGGATAATATACACAACAGCAATAATTCGCAGTAAGATAAATTAAACGTTGGCTATTAATAAATAATATATTGATAATAAAAATGACACTATTTTGCAATATAACGAGCCGAGCAGATAAGTTTAAGCACCAAATCAAACAGTAATAAAATATATGTATAAAAAGGCATAGCACTACAGAGTTTGAACATCTGAAAACAAAAAAATACACGCCACACAGGGATGATAACATAGACTCATTGTCCAGTATCAGTTATTTTCTGTAGATTAAAAAAAGAAGTTTAACCTCGGAGGAATTGTTTTTTTTTTTTGTTTTTTTTTTTAAGTGATTTGATGATGGATGGTAAGCGTTTGAGACCATGAAATCAAAGCGTCCTGGTATACGGTCCGCATGAAACCGACGGAGTCTCCGGTCTACGGGTTAATGGGAGAGAACTTAAACGTTGACTATTAATAAATAATATATTGATAATAAAAATGACAAGTCGATAACACGGAGGATCAATACTTTTGTACAACGAAGACATTGCCAGATGGTTCAGTAAGGTAGACTCAGCGATTTTGAGTTTAAAAAATTATTTCATACAAAACAAGGAGAAAAAGTGTCCAAGTCTCTATTATATTAGTTTTTCCATATAAAGTTGTGCTCTTCTGTGCTTGCTCTGCTTGTAAATTTTATGAGCGACTACCCTCTAGAAATTTCAGTTGCACTCTCTATAATAATCTGCTATATAATAATAGGATACATAAATAACTATCTCTATAAACACTGCTCGTACAAGTAGCCCAGAAATAAAAGTGGTGACAGAGAAAGCAGGACAGGATTTATGTGCACCTTTGCATAAGAATAGACCGGCTGTTATTTTCAGCACGTTCAGAAATTTTATATAGTGGCTTCAAATCTTCAAATTCAGTTTAACGTTGACGCTGTATTGGTTCTATGAGAAGAGTCATCTGAGAGGAAGAATGATTTAGTTAGTTCGCTAGTAACTAAATATGATAATTTATCTTTCTATATATTTAAGGAGGTGTATTTGATATAGTCAGAGCTCGTCCTCCGTAACAAATGTCGTACCCAAGAAAATAATTTCATTTAAAAGTCTTAATGCGCCTAAGACACACACAAATATTATTATTACCAATCCCATCGTCGATTTCATGTCGTAATACAGCGGCAGTTAGAGCGCTTCATGTAGATCGCTGCGGGTATCAGGCTCAGACATACACGCGGCATTGTCGCAGTCAATTTTGCTTTGCCGCAGGCGCCTCATACTACGCCCTTGTCTGCTTCAAGAACATGAAACACCAGCAAGAGCAACCGAATGCATTGAAAAGTATTAGGTCCTGCACCTCTGTGCATGGAGCAGTATGTGAAAAAGGGGTCACATTCGTTCTTGGAACAAATTAAAGCACGGCAGCTGAATTGCATACACATTTTCATCTATTCCTTTTTATCTTCATTTTTTTCTCTACACAGATCTCCTTGAAAGAGTTAGATACAATTCAAATATAGAACTGACAATTTATACAAAAGTAAGAAGCAGTTAGAAAGTGGTTGAAGTTGCTATAACTCTTGTAAAGCATTTTGAAAACACGGTTGCAGGTAATGGCGTTGTACTAATATTATCTTTATTGAAGCGGCAGAAGGCAGATAATAGTTCCAATTAGAAGTCACCTAGTAATTGAGTCTGTTAAGATGAAAAGCGGCATTCAGCTGCTAGGAGCATTAGGCTCGCTTTGCTAATTAAGTCGCCTGAATCAGCACGTGAAACAGGGAAGCGTTTAAAGGATACATTTCATAAAGGAGCCCGAGTCGAGTGGTTCTTAGACGAAGAAGAATAAGAAGAAAAAGATAATGATGATGGTTATAGTAATCATAAACTTTATTAATACAAGGAAGCCCCGACAATCGAAGACAAAGTTCTGTTAGACTTCAGAATAGCTGTGCGAAAACAATCAGTAATTGGAAGCAGATGAGAGCTGTCTTCTTATATATTCGATGTTGAGAATGAGTGATGCAACATATGCCCAAGCATATTCAAGTTGTTGATGGCGCAGAGAGTGTTCTCTAAAGCAGGAACTTTGAACGAGTCGGAGGTGGAATAACCGTCACCCTAATCACTCTGTTAAGTACGATCGCCGTTTCTGTGACGTCAGTTTTACGCTTCTACTTGCAGATGACTTTGCGCCTTGCTCAATTCATTAATTTATGCACAGGGAAGTTAGTACTTTATCACCTCAGTTCGCCACTGCCTAATGCTCTCTTTAACGACTGAAATTTCGCGCTGCCTTTTGAGTGGGCGTGACGCATACGCTTGTCCCCGTGTGCGCTCTACAGGGTGCGATTAGCATTTCTGGTGACGTAATCAACGCGCCTATGCCGGGAGAGGCCTGTATGTCTTTAACAGTTCGGTAATTTGAGTCCAAAGCAGTGCAGTACTTGATCTCCCTTCACAGGAGGGAATTCCCTGCTGACATGTGAGTGGGCGCGAGTACGTACCTTTGTGCGTGAATGCGCTCGCTCACGCGCTGCTTCCGAAAAAAAAAAAAAAAGGCTGGGCCCTTTTTGTATCGGATTTCCTCAGCCGCAGCTGAGGAAATCATGCGCGGTTGCAGCCGAACAGTAGTTTCACCATGAGAAGCAACGTTCTAGCTTTCTCTACGTTATTTCGAAAGCAGCAAAATTCGCGTATTTGCATAGCTTCTTCCTTGTTTTATTTTTTAAAATCACGTAATGTTAGTTCCGTGCCATCACGTCAGCCGCTTTTACATGACACAGAGCCAATCGATGACCGAGGCAGGCAATCGCTTTGGCAATACTCGTTTTGTCACCTCGCTCTCCTCGATTCACTAACCCCCCCCCCCCCCCCCCCCCCTGCCTTCGTAGAGATCGGTAGACATATCTACCGATCTCTTTTCCTTGGAGTAAGTCAAACTTGCATCTTCAACGCTTCCAGTTCTTTGCGTGCAGCTAGTATGCTTCAATGTAAATCATATCCACTTAAAGCAGCCTCGCATCTCAACTACTGCACCTTCGTACTTCTATGCTTCTTGAAATTCACATTTGCGCACAAGGGTATTAGAGAAAACACAAAAGAAATATGACGCGTTTGCCATGCAGATGGCTAGTAAAGGTGAGACGCAGCCAATTCCGAACAAAAGAGCGGAATTAGCTGCTTTCAGTGTCGCTGCCACATTTGCATTTTCTAGGCCAATATTGTTTCTTATACGTACAGAACTACAATAACCTAAAAATCAAAGGGCGAATACAGAGAGCATTTCGCTGACAGCGAAAACTAAGTGAGGTGTAGGGAAAACGGAAGCGCAGTGTTCAATAGTAGGACGCGAAAAGATGCCTTTAAGTTATCCGGAGCAATAAAACCAGAAACCTTGAATTCGTGCGTAAAGCGAAAGCGCCCAACACTTGACTACATTCCACAGAGGTGCGCTGCTGCATTGCACAATATAAAGCTTATTGAGGATTCTATAGAAAAATAAACCAAAGAAAACAGACTTAGAGTTCAAAGAACTCGGTACGAAGCGCCGGTTCAGCTAGCATCTTTGTTAGTGTGCTTTTTTTTTTTTTTTTTTTAAATGCGCGAAACGCCTTACACTTCTTTTCAACGTTCACCGGTGCTTCTTCTTTTTCGTTTTAAATTAAGCCCGAAGAGAAGTATTTACCGCGGCCCTTGTTTTCAAGTGGGAGCTTTTCGGTGCTGGGAGAAAGCACATGGTCGCACCAGCGTTGCTGTCAGTAAAGTTTGGGAACGAGCAGCGGATTCCCTCGGCACCTTGTTGCCTTCCTTAGAAGGAATTACGCGCGCGAAAACAAGAAATCGTGCAGAGCCGTGTGGGCCGTGGCCATTTCGAAACAAACGAACGAGGCACCCTCACGAGTGGTGGCCAGCCTACCAGCCAGCCAGCTCGTGACTCAGCGCTGTCTGTCACGTCTCTCACGAGTAGGCAAGCAGGAGAGGCGACCAAACAAATACAAAAAGCGAGGTTCCCATACGCGCGTGACTAACCCGCGCTCGTGACACGCTGCATGCGCCCTCTCACATTTCGCGGAATTTCTGCTAATAACGGGGATTTTCTTTGTTGCTGGCCTTTTCCTGGATCTTTATTTCCTGTTATATTTGTTACATGAAGGCCTATCTTCAAGACAGGCTCGAGTACGAGCTATCTTTGCTCCTCCCGACCAGCCGCTTTATATACACCAAAGAGAGAATAACATTACGGCCGAGTTAACCGAACCGTGTGCGCTTATTTGACCGTGACCTCGGCTCGGAGGAGAAATAAGCTGCGGCGAAACGAGGAAAAATGGCAGCGAAGCTTGTTTTTTTGTAGCGCCTCTTGATCAAAACAGATTTTTTTGTGCCCAAAACCTCCCGTTTTTGTGGCCCTGTACTTGCACAGGAGAAAAACGTAGGGAAGCAGAAAAGTGCAATATTCAGAAGCAAACGTAGTCCACTCAGTCGCAGACACTAAATAATTTGTTTTTCAGCTTAACTTCTGTTTTCACTGGACTGCACTTTCTTTTATAAGGAAATGCAGCCTGCAACTTCCTACGGTGTCCTCCCCAATTTGTTTCCAGAGAAAGTACCCGGTCACTGTTTTTGAAATGTGTGCAGCATCTTTACTCAAAAGGAGCAATACTACGAAAGCTGATATTAAATTAAATAACGTTAAATATTGCGTTCGGTCTTTGCGTACAGAGAGCTGTCTCTTTTACCTGTTTTTATTATTAGCCAAAAAGAACTGGGCAAGGTATTCAGTTAAAGTTGACCATGATCACACTAAAAGAGCTTAACGGCTTCATTCATTTATGTGAAAGGAAATAAAAGGAAATGTATAAAAAAGAAAAAGAGTGCAAGGAAACGCGAAACAAATTGCCGATTGCTTTTCTCAAGCCTTGTTCTCGGCTTCACTTTGCGAAAGTGTGTATGGTCGTATGGAATGAAACACAAAGGTATGAAATTTGCAGTATCAAAAGTTCGTGTCCGAAGAAGTCATCTGCGAAGAGCACAGCTTCTCAAGAAAGTGATGACGCACTAGCGCGTATGACATTGAATGCACTTGGAGCTGTGGTTCAAACAATGACCGACCGTGACCTTAAGACCTTTCTTAGAATAAAGTGCACAAAAGGCCAAACTGCTCGTTTGAGGCTGAAACTTGGCTAAGATCTTTTAAGAGTCTAGCCTATCACACTAATGAGGGATCGTCCTTATCGCGATCGTTACTCCCCTTCCGCTGAGCCAGCGGGTTTTGTCCCCAGCTTGGACACGTCGCAAGTTCCTTTGAACGGAAGCTCAATGTTTAGCAACCTAGGAGTTTCAAAACGGCTCTCAAAGGCAATTGTTCGTCGCTGCTTGTAGTAAGGGCGTTTAAAATCTGAGCTCAAAACCGTTCTTGAAGGAGCTCGTGACCTTGCATGTTCCCGCTGCCGTATACATATTTTCTATACGTGGACCTTAATGATTACCACCTATCTCGAACTTGTGCCGCCAAGAGTGCGTATAGTTGCCTCACACGCCTATTTAGTGACCTGTTTTCGCGCACTCGAAAATCGCTGATGCAAAAAAAGAGCGGTTCGAAAATTTGCGATGATAGGGAGGGCACTTTTACGATGGGAAAGCTCAGAAGTCGACAGGCGAAGGGTGAAGTGGGCGTTGATCGCAACGTCACAGTTTGTAGGTGCCTCAGAATTCTTCTCCAGAACATAGGTGCATAGGCTCAACATTTCTCAGCAAGTTTTATTTTATTGCGAAGGCAATACTACTTGCACTTTCAAGCCTTCGCGTGACCAGGCCGCAGTTACGTCTTACCCACGTGACGCTGTGACGTCAGACCCCACGTGACACACGGGCTGGTAGGAGCTGCCAACTTGGGTCTCTCGTTTCACATGGGACGGTTATGTCAAAATTAGCCTGCGAGGACCCTGGCATTCACGTCATCCTTATAGGCCACTAAAGCACGTTCATATGGCTTGGTTAAAGCAGGGACTTATCCTGGCGGCACCGCATATAGCTGTTTCAATTTCTGCGCTGTCGAACACTCGAGTAGTTCCTCCTTTGAAGTGCCTCGAGTGAAGTCCAGCTTTGTGTGACATCACTTTTAATTGTGAAGTAACTTCGGGGGATGTTAATATATAACTGTCGACGATTTGATAGGAATGATCTAATATTTCGGTGGCTAGGAGTGGCGTTCACAAACGCTTATTCCCATCTCGTCGGAATGGTAAACTCTCCCACGTGTGAGCATTTCGGGTGTGTTGAAACAATTGCGTACATACTTTGCCACTGCCCTGAATTTGAGCGTGAGCGTGCCTTCCTGACTGCTACACTCAACCGTTTGGACTCTCGCCCTCTTATACAAGCTAAGGTTCTGGGCCCTTGGACGACACTCACAAAGAAAAACAGCGAAGCCGCTCTTTAAATTTTAAAGGACATGGGATAGAGTCCTAGACATTAAGCGCACGCTGTCTACGCCCTTTTACTATATATCTCTGGGCATGTGACAGACTCTTTTTCTTGGCGCTCTTTCATTTTTCTCCCTTGGTTCCCTTCCCAACGTGTAGAGTAGCCTGCTGGGCATCGTCTAGTTAACCTCCCTGCATTTCTATCCTATTCTCTCTCTCTCTCTGTGCGTAGACGCTGGCATCAAATAGCTACGACTTCCATAAGTAAAGAAAAAACCATAGGGGCGTGTGTTTAACTATAAACAGCAAAGCACAGGAAGCATGTCGAAATACGATCTCCGAATGTGTTGATAGTTATGGTACAATATTATGTTATGCCGTGGGAAATGTTATGTTATGCCCAGAGCGTTAATAAACGGCTTCTAGTCGAAGATATGAGCTTGTGGATAATTTGTGCGTATGTTGATATACTGCGCAGAACAGAGGACCCAAGTGCTCCTTTAGGCGCTCCTCAGGCGAAGTTCATGCCTGGACGCGTGTCTGCGAAGCTTACGTTGTTTGGGTTCTTACGGCTGTTTATATAGCCCAGTAGAACAGCTCCTTGTGATTCTATGCCCCCGAAGTACAACGCGGAAAAATATTGCGGTAGCGCGGACGGCAATGGCTGTTGCTGCCAATTATTTCGACCGTATTTGTTACGAAACTTGCCATAGTGATCACATATTAAGCAACGAATGTCTAAGGGCTCAATATTCGCGGTGTAGAGAATATCGCCACGCCCGAGCTCGATAATTTGAAACTGCAACAGAATTGCACACTTTGATGCTGCTGATAAACACCCTGCCTTATGAAGACAAACTCAGCAAAAGAATGAATTAAGAAACGTGCATGTATATAAGGCCGCTAATCATAAATTCTTTTTGAAACAAAAATAAATACTCTTAAGATTGCACCATCATCCTTATACCCTTCAAAGTGGCTTCTATAAGCAGTCACGTCTTAAAAGAGTTTACCAACGGCGCATCTAACAAAAGTATATTCCTTCCTTCTTTCGAAATTGTATGTTGTAGGAGCTTTGAGTTACTGCAAAAAAAAAGCATCAGGCAGTGTATGAAGTCGTGGCTGGCCGTAATAGCCGTGGTGAGCCGCAGCAGGGTAGTAGCAGGTGCTGTATGGCGAATGAGCGTTCCACCGCTAAGAAAAGTGAAAGGCATATGCGCAAGTGTTCTCAGTGTGCGGCCTGAAGACCGCGGGCGGAATACATCCTTCAGGTAATCCTTTTAAATCCGATGAAACACAGACATTCTTTTCTGTGGCTAGAATTTTCAGCACCAATGCTGATCATGACTTATTATATCCTAATCTCTTAGGGGCGCGTCACTGTAGTAAATGCCTACAAGCATTTATCATTACTCTTACTATATAGTCCGCCCCGCCGGGATGGCGCAGTGGTTAGGGCGTTCGAATACTGAGCCCAATTATCCAGGATCGAATTTCGGCGTCGGCGACCACTTTTCAGTGAAGACAAAAAGAGCGCCAAGTGGTCGATATTTCCGGAATTCTCCACTGCAGCGTCTCTCATTGCCCGAGTCGCTTTGAGGCGTTAAACCCCATTAACAAATCTAAACCAAACCATAACTTAGTCTCTGTAAGCTACAGCTTACATCGGCAAGCAATAGATGCAGCTAAGATATAATTCTTCTTGTTCGGGGCATTTTTGGAGTAGGAATTGCGGTAATTGTCGTTGTGGGCGAAAGTTGAGAAACTTGTTTCTGGTAGATAGTACCTGGTAAGTGTCATTGCCGGGCGCTCATTGGTCGGTGGATTTTGTGACGTCATGAGGTCACATGTGACGTCATGAGACCTTTACAAAAAAAAGATGGCAATCGATACTCAGAACCTTGCATGTACTTTCATACGGCTGAACTAAAGTAGGGCTTTACACCAATGCCGGGTTGTCTCGCACATGCTGTGGCAACTTACGACTTCATGCGAATGAGCACGTGTGAGGTAATGAAGGTATAAGTTAAGAGATTAGTGTTTAAGCGCACAGCGAAGTGCATGTACGCGGACGAGAATCCGCGAATGAAGCGCAGGAACCAATAACGTTGCTCAATCATACCCTTAAAGTCGGAGCTTAAAGCTCTTCTGAGGCAGAGTTCTTAGACATTGTTTTCATTTGCCTTGGGATCACACCTGGGATAAGATGGGGGAAAATATCCATCAACAGCTTGTGTTGTGTAACACTGTCTGTGTAACACTGAGCTCCAGTGCAGCAAACACAGCGCTCGATATGTACCGGTATGTACAGGGTCATCCACTTCTAGCTGCAACACCGGCACTGCTTTCAAAGAAACATTGTGTCCGATGCAGACACGTATCGAAACAAAGCGCTACACGCACGGAGAGGCCTGGAGGTGCTGCTTCGCATGGCATGCCCCTTCGCTTTATACGTAGCGGGATCAGACGCAATGGTGCTTTGAAAACAATGGCAGTGTTGTAGCTAGATGTGGATACGGTTCGCAAAAGGTTCAATACGATGGACTGCGCAACCACTGCTTCGAGTGCTTTCCTATTAAACTTTAAAATCCCCATTTATTTTTTTACTAGAGAGTCGTGATGATAGCTACAGGCGATGACAACTTTCCTGCCACTGTTTTTTGCTGCCGCGACGTTAGCTTCGCGTTCTGCTATCACCGCCGGCGCCTCAGCTCATAAAAGCAATGCAAGCTCTGCGGGTCGACAGTAGGTGCATATTGGAGCCTGGTGCTCTTCGCTAGAGCTTCGTTCTCGGAGTCAGCAACAAGGCGACAGTCCTCGAGGGAAATGTTGACGTTTGGGTGTGACACGTTTCATAAAGATGGCAAGAATGGGCTTAGTTTTTGGCAGAAATTTACAGCTCAATTTATTACACATTTTACAAATTCTGACAGTTCGAACAAGGGTGGTCGCTACCATCTCGAAAGATTGGGTATTTCAGGCCCGAGTTTGCCATCCATAAGACCCTGTCCTACCTGACCGAATAAACTCGATCAACGTGTAGCTGTTCATCGTTCTTCCTTGTGCGGACAGTGCGATTGCTGACCTGGTCCGAACTCTCTTCTCCGGCTCCCTACCATGTCCAAATCTTCTCAAGCCTCTGTCTATCTCTATAAATCAGTTTCCCCGGAATTCTGGAGTTCATTTCAGATCCAATCGGAGACTTTTACATTGAACTGAGCAACACAACCTGGTGCTTAAGTCATTGTTCACTAGCGAGCACTGTTTGCGTTCTACTAAATTGTTTATTCGCTCTCCGTTGAAGAAATAGCGGGCAGACTCAATCTCCCAAACAGCAGCAATAAAATAACACACTTTCCAGCGCCACAGCTACCAGACCCGCCTCAAATACACATACACATGGCGTATGAACTCGAATAGCCTTCGCCAAGGCTCGAAAAAAAATTACCGTATTTTCCAGTGTATAAGACGAGGCTTCTTTATAAGGATTTCGCTAGTGTGTACTATACAGCAGTGCGTCTTATATATATGCGTTCTCTTTTTCTTATACTTCCGCAATGTCCTTAAGAAAACCTAACGTGAAGCATGGCTATAACGACTTCCACGAGTACTAAACCTATGACCCCTTCAGAGCCCCAAAGTATTAGTAATATCAAACGGCAAAATTTGCCGACATTCTTGCTCCTCACCCGGCCACACTATATCTAGGACAGCCAAGTTCCTGCATATTACTGGTCGTGCCGGGCTGTAGTATGCCACCTAAGTAGCTCAAGAAATACACACCGAAGTTCCGCTTCAGTAAGGCTGGCCTGTAAACTTCTCGGCGCCCGAACACAACAATAATCAGACCACTGATTCAGATTGCGAAGCGAATGTCTCAACAGTGCTGCCATTGGAAATTAGTTAACTTTTTGACAGCTCGTCCGAAGGTGAAGACTTTGAAGGCTCTGAGTAAAATTAAAATGTTGCTTCTCAGCCTGCCTGTGTGAAAGGTGTTTGAGGAGGGCGGGGGGGGGGGGGGGGGGGAGGCGAATGTAGCCTTTTTTTTCTGTCTGTCATTTGGCGCCGCGTAAATAGGGTTCTCGAAGGCACAGAGTATTTCGCGATGGCCGCTCAAGTCCCTATATATAGACAAGTCCCATTGCTCTAGCAAGGGTATATTGAGGTACGTCGTATATATGAACTTTTTGCTGAAAGCCGTAAATATGAGAGGTGCCTCTTACAAACCGGAAAAGACGGTAAGCGTCCTATTGCAGCGCACCATGCTCCAACGCATTCCTATCTGGCGGTATACGCCAGTTGCTCTCCGCGCAATACAATTTTCATCCTCCCAGGAGCCGTCCTTTCCGAAAAGGCCGTAAACTGCCGACAAACAATGTGCCGGGGCGCGCGACACACATGCCCTGTCGTGGAGCGCAGCTTTGGTCCCTTGCGGCGGACGCTGTTTTTATTTTATGGCTCGACAGCCATCTGCCTCTGCGAGCAACATTTGCTCCATTAGTTTTGGAAAAGCCGGACGGCCAGGATTGGAGCGACGTGGGAAGCCGCTTAGAGAAGCAGAAGCCAAGGACCAAGTAAATAGCGTCCGGGTGTGCAGATGCGCAAGGCCTACTGCTCGGCAGTCTGCAAACTTGACTACGCCTGCAATTCGTGGTCGGTGGTAGCCTCCAGTTTGGCTCCTATACCGTGTGCTTTGGTGTCACGGAACATGGAAGGCGCGTGTTTTCTCTAGGGACGTTATCTGAACATTGCGAGCTTGAATCGGAGTAGCCGGGGCAAAAAATGCGCCAAATTTAAAAACTAGATTTATCAGCCATTGATAGATGCTTTTCAGAAAGGCGAACAATCATAAAGCCACAAAATGACGAACTCTCGGAGTTTGCCAACCGAAAACATTCTGTACAGTTGCCTTCAATGTCCCTGTAATGTGCATTTTTTTCCTTTTTCTTGTCTCGCTTTCCTGCCCAGTAGCAAGGCGTAGTGGGATCTGGTCGTGTTTGCTGTTGTGAAATTGGGAATGATGTGATGGCGTACGACCCCTTCGTTCTTTCTCCCAACACAAATATTAACCATTGCTTCCAATCAACTGACGGTAACTCGAAATTTATTGTACAGCGAGGGGGACCTATCTGCTTCCTTTAAGCCAATTTCCATTTGTTTTCAATACCAAGAGACGATATATTCATCCAATCCATCCACACTGCAGATAGTACGAAAGGACAGTTCGTATCGGCATTGCATGTCAATGTCGACTGATACAGTTTGACGCGTTCAATGGTTAGCGTCTGCAGAACTGATCTTAAAAAAAGTATGCCGCATTTTCATGATTTCATGATACTTCCTGGTAGTGAACTGAGCGCAGATGTAGAACTTGAAGCCTATCTTTTCTGCTGGCTATTCATGGCCGCTCCACAGTTAAGGCTTTCTACTTTCGGGGCGCTCGACCGGCTGACTAGCTGCTTGTCGAGGCTGATCTCTTGAGCGCGGGCTTTCCCGCGCTAAGCTTTGGCGACGACTCGTCCCTCGATCAAGACGTCGCGCGGACGCGCCTTTGTTACAACACTTCTTTAGGCGCAACGAGCTCCAGGAAGAAAAAAAAAAACGGCAAAAACGTTCTATCTCCCTACGCGATATCGCCCCGGCAGACGCGGTTTAGGAAAGCGACCGGCTCAGTATTATTTACACCCTTCTTGCCTTTTCGGGGCGAATTGATTTCGAAGGCTCAAATAAACAATTTCTTCCATTTCAACCTAGTTTCTCTGTCAGGACCGCTGTTTTACATCACGATCGCGGTGCATTTGTTGCATAAGTTTTCGCACCACTTCTTTAGGCGCAACGAGCTCCATGCAAAAAATGAGCTGCGGCGAAGCCGCTCTATCTCCCTACGCGATATCGCCCCGGCAGACGCCCTTCACAGTTCTCCTCTTGTGGTCCGATTTCAGAGGTAAACAGGCTTTGAGAAAACGCGGGTAAACTAGCGACGTGAACTAGCGACGAGCATGAAAGGTTCGATGCCATTTTAATGCAGTGTAGAAGAGGAGGAGTGGTGAAGAGGAAGTGTTTTCAGTTCTTATTACAGTTGGTAGTGTGCGCGTGTGTTGTGTATGTTCTCTTGTGTTTGTGTTTGTTGCGCCACATTTCTGAATAAGATGCAGCACGAACTAGCCCCTCAAGCCGTTATTTTGAGAAACGATTAACCAGCATGCACGTATGCCTTTCTTGAAGCTAAAAGGACTATAGTAAGACCATGGCCGTGGTAAGGCTGTGTGTGGCTACGCGCGCGGAGCCAATTGAGTGTGCTAAGCCAGCTATGGATTCGGCTGGCTACAAGTTTGTTTAGATAGTTACTTTATTTTAAAGCCAAATGACGTCCACATTTTATTACGCAGTAATGAAACGTGGTTCTCAACGTAAAAATGTCAGCAAAATGCGCGGTTGTACTTGTTGAAGTGTTCAATATGACGTGGGTGACACCGGATGACGCAGTGGAAAATGTCCGTAAAACTAAAATCAGCAGTAACTAAATTTCTTTAAAATGAAGGACGCTTGCATAGCGTTCAATGGAGCTTCGGGGGGGGGGGGGGGGATTGAATAAAGTTCGTACAGCTGAATACTTTTAAATGACGTTCGCTCAAGTGGTATTCTGCTTCGACGTACGTACGTACGTACGTACATACATACATACATACATACATACATACATACATACATACATACATACATACATACATACATACATACATACATACATACATACATACATACATACATACATACATACATACATACATACATACATACATACATACACCCCGGCGGCGCAGTGGTTAAGGCGCTCGACTACTGTTCCCAGGACGCGGGATCGAATCCCGGCCTCGGCGGCCGCTTTTCGATGGAGGCGAAAAGCAAGGCGCCCGACTTCTGTGCGATGTCAGTGCACGTTAAAGAACCCCAGGTGATCGAAATTTCCGGAGTCCTCCACTACGGCGTCTCTCATAGCCTGAGTCGCTTTTGGACGTTAAACCCCACAAACCAAACCATACATACATACATACATACATACATACATACATACATACATACATACATACATACATACATACATACATACATACATACATACATACATACATACATACATACATACATACATACATACATACATACATACATACATACATACATACATACATACATACATACATACATACATACATACATACACACGCACACACATTACAATATGTAAACTCCTTGCTTCCCACCAAAACTTCGCACCTTTTTAGCAGGGACGAAGTGGCACGCCTGTGCCGCAGAGCATGCGCATGATTTGAATATGCACGTACGCGACGCCATATCAGTTGTGGCCTCGACTATTTGGCGGAAGAGCAACGCTGCCCTTGGCCACGCTCACTGTGTCCTTTCTTACTCCACTCTCCTGGAGTCTCAGCTGGAAGATGTCGCCATTGGGCAGCATTTAACGGCACTCTCCTTACCAATTAACAGCGAGACGAGCACAATGCACGAGGTACCGGCTCCTGGCAGAAACGCTGTGCTCGCACCGGATGTCCGCGTACGTGCGACAGCCTCTCTCTGAAGCGGCGGCTGCAAACAGCGGCCAAGAGGTTTCCGCTGCTGGTTTGTGATAATCGACGGGCTGCTGTTAGCTCTTATAGTTTTGTTGTGCTGCGCGTCGCATTCAGATGCGCGCCTTTTCGACGGCTGCAGGGCGAGATTTGTGCATGCCGCTCAGTTTAACAAGGAGTAATTCAAGAGCACTTAAGCGAGACTAACATACAAAGAGGCGAGTTCTAGATAATAACGTCAGCAGGCCGCTACTTTCTCTTTTTTTCTTTCTGCAAACCTTTGACATTTTACCTCGTATATCCGCAATTACGGATTCGCGGCATATGCTGTATTTTGGGCTTTGTAGGAAAGCTACGGTGGTTTTCTTGACTCATTGTTAATACAGCCTAATTCTATGTGAATTTTCAGACAAATAAAATACAAAATCCTGCTTGAAGTCTTGCAAACGTTACATGCGTGACGAGTTTGCTGCGCACGTACCTGAGAGCAGTTATTTCTGAAATAATGCGCGATTATTTTAATTTCTTCTAAACTGATTTGAAGAGCGCTGCGGCGCAAGCGTATTCAAATTATTTTGAGGCAAATATTTGATGGGCAGGAACGATCATCCACATAGTAATTTAAGAAATGTTTATCGGCATAGACGCACTAGAAATGAGTATATTCAAAATAATATTACGGATGCTAGAAGAACTTTAGGAGTCGCTCACATATAAGCAAGCCCCTGAAGGCAACAGCATCGAATATAATACATCTCCATGCCAGCTCTCAGAGTCGCTAGAGCTGTCTGTCTTAGCCAGAAGAAGAAATGTTTTGTATAACAATGGAAAACAGTGAGCTGCAGCGTAAAAACTAAAAGACATGATCGAATACAGCCGTTCTGGGGAAAGCCTGACAAAAATTTCAAAGCACCTTAAAAGTATGTCCTCAAGGAGATAAAGCAATATGTAATTGGCTTTCTTAAATGTACGATTACGCTTTCTCTTCCCAGGGAGTTTTAGAGTTTTTGCACAAGAATCGAAGCTGTAGGCCATATTGGTAGTAAAGAAAAAACTCAAAATCGCGTGGCTTGAAATCGCGGAATTAACTAACAAACAATGAATGACAAGTACAATGCAGAAAATGTACACTAGAGTTAAGAAACAAAGATATATAAGCGATTTTAGGCGTTCATAAGGCAGTGTTGAAACGCATCCTTTGAATATCATCGTTCCTGAACACAGAAAGTTGGATGAGAGAAAGGGTAGGCAGTTTCGAATGAAGCTTTAAAAAAAAGTATTTCCTTTTTTAGTTGTTCACAAGGCGTGCTAATATGGTTGAGGCGGAAACAAATTTAGTTATTTTTATGCTATATATATTTGCAGCCTAGGGAAATCAATGTACCCCGCCGGGGTGGCGCAGTGGTTACGGCGCTCGACTACTGTTCCCAAGGACGCGGGATCGAATCCCGGCCTCGGCGGCAGCTTTTCGATGGAGGCGAAAAGCAAGGCGCCCGTGTGCTGTGCGATGTCAGTGCACGTTAAAGAACCCCAGGTGGTCGAAATTTCCGGAGTCCTCCACTACGGCGTCTCTCATAGCCTGAGTTGCTTTGGGACGTTAAACCCCACAAACCCAAACCCAAATCAATGTACTGTGAGTAAGACAATTGCATTCATATCAGCGCGTTTCTTCATGGTTCGTCTTTAGCAGCGTTGGCGCTACGTCGACGAGGAATGCATGTCATTATCGATGTAGCTTTACATATGCGCTTTTTAATTTAAGTAGAGGGCATGCCATATAGTCCCACACAGGGCACAAACCCGTCAATAGAACGTTCTCCGTCTTGCACATTCAAAAACGTTGCAGCTAAGCATGGTCTCAGATTTTTGAGTATATGAAAAGGTACTCACTCAGCGCAGCAGATATCTCCAAGGTTAGACGAGGGCAGTGACAGCAGGTTGAAAAGCTCCTAAACTTTGACACAAAGACGGAGAAATGCTGTCACAAGAAGCGCGTGGTCACCGCGCTCCAGAATCCGTTATCACAGAGTTTGAGAAAAAGTATCCAGGCAGGGGTTTGCAGACAGGTGTGCTTTCTGGCCTCCTCATGAAGGCGCACATGCCATCGCGAGCTCCGCACAAACTCCGGGAGCGAACCCCCGCCGCACAGGAGAATGACGAAACCAAAATTTGCCTGGACTCTCGGGGGGCACCATGCATCAGCGCCCGCACCCTCGGCAAAAGCGTTACGCGAGGAGCACGCGTTTTTTTCGCCTTCGTCCGTGCAACGGCAGCAGCGGTTGGCAGCGTGCTGCGGCGGCGGCGACTCACCGGGGGAGAGAGATTGAGGAGAAGGGCGACGTGGAAAGTGCGCGTGCTTCAAACAACACCTGGTAGTCTGGAGCGGTGGTTGTCTAGGGGGATGGGCAAATGGGCGAGAGGATTTGCCGCGCTGGGCCTTTCCTCTCCGTGGTCAGCCATCCGCTGAGTCCACCGCACCGAGCAGAGGTGCCAAAGGAAGCAAACAAGGGAAAACGCAGCGAAAGCAAGAACAGCGGCAACCTCCGCGCGCAAAAGTAAGACACAGCTCCGGCAGCAGAAATGCTGCCTGACCGGAGACGGGGTGATTCAGTGCACGCCACACAAGCTAGGCGCTGGCTCGTGTTTCGGCCGTGGTACAACAAAGGCATCGTACTGTTTCTCTTTCCCTCCTCAGCCTTTCTCCGTGATACCGTGATTACACAGGTTTTAGGTGGCTTCCAACGGCTTCGGAGTGCGGTGACAAACTCTTGGTCAGCCAGACGTACGGCAGGTCGTCCATTTTGTTTGCGGCGACGGCTGTTCTACTGAACGAGAAACCAGAGGGGCTTTCTTTTTTTTTTTTTTTTTTTTGCCTGCGCCGACAAGCTGGTTGTTACCGTCCGCTTGCGACAGTTATTTTCTTACTTCGCCGTACACGACTGTTTTTCCTCTCACGATATGTTCGTAGTAGCTTAGGGAGAAACTATAAATAGGAAGGCACCAGGCAGAAGCCTGAACGCTATAAAAGGCAGTGTAAAACGTATTGAAGGGCTTTAGTACAAAAACAGTCATGGTCACTCTGCTGGAAGAAGCACATGTTCAATGTTTGGTCCTGTTATGAGAGGTGCCAATGCCAACTACGACTAGCTGTTTGCCACACTTTCTTTAGGGTTGCTTGCACCCCAGATGATAACAGAAGAAAAGAAAAAAAAAACGAAAGGAAATGTTCTGTGGAGCGCTCTCCCAGAAGGGACTGCGCTAACACTAGGCGAGAGCATGAGCCAGGAGCTCACAGTAGCAGCTTTGTTCGAATGTCAGCAAATAAGGTTACGGAAATCGTACTTGTAAACTCTGCAACATACTATTCCTTAACATCCGTAATCCCTAATTTCTTTTAATGGTCTGCAACTTTTCAGAGAACACTGTGTTCCTGAAGCCTATATCCTTAATTTAGCAAAACGGTCTTTGTTAATTATTTTTCTGCCTAGAAAAGAGAGGAATACTGCGGATAAGATCAGTTGACTGTCAAAAGTCCCAGTTGGTTTCTCCGAGCTGGCCCGCTATGCCTTTATTAAAAGCTGAGTTACGTCTGGCTGAGACATATTTTCTAATGACTTCTCCACATAACTTAAGACAAGGTTTTAAATTTGAAAGGCACTTCGGAGTCGAATGGAAACGGATGTAAAATGTTGTCACTAGCCTAGAGTTTCTCGGGTTATTTTATCTGCCCCTTAAGTAACTGGTTGTGTTTAACTATACTAACGCTCATAAGTTCTACGTGGATACCCCAAGCTTGTTATAGGCAACATTATTGTGCATCTTCCAAAACCGTCAATAAATAGTTTTTTTGCAAAGTACATTTCCGTTGGTCTTTTTCTCGCGATCCAAAAAGAAGCCCGCGGAATATGAAAAGGCTTTTAGCTACTTGCCCGGACGCTTGCGCGCCCTAATTGCGCGGCTTTCGAACGTGCGATTGATGAAGGCCGGCTGCAGTCTGACACGACACGCGGAAGCGACAGGCCGTTTTTCCAGATGTAGGTATTTGGGCCTCCACTTTATGTCGCAGGACGGCACGCATGAGCGTTGTTGGTCGACCATCGCGGTAGAGATAATGCGTTCAAGACATCGAAATAAAAGACGAGAACAGTTTTTTGACCTTGCTTCAAAAAAGAAACGTTCGGCCAGCAGCAAGCATTGGCTGTCGTGCGACGAAAGCTGGAGGCCCGCAGTCGCCTACTTCTATAGCAAAGCCCTGCCGCTTTCCCGTGGCCAACGTTACAATTAAGCCGATCTTGCACATCGACTGCAAGTTTGAGGACCGCACAATACCGGCACCCAAACACCTTGTCCCGCGGATTTTTTCTTAATATTTTGCGGGCTTTCTTTGTAACTCAGAAAAAAGGACAGCGTCATGTATATCATGTAGAAAACCATTTATTGAGAGGTTCCTGAAGGTGCTCTGCCACTTTGCTAATCACACTTGGGGTTCGCTGCCAATATTAGAAAGTTGAGTAATTAAAGGTAAATAATTATTTTGGCTGGAAACAAAAATACTGTTAGTAACTCTAAGCTAATGCCAAGATTTTTGTTCATTCTCTTCTAAAGTGCCTTTCATTTCTAAAACCTTGGTTCAAGCTATGTACAACCTGTCCATGTTGTGGGCTGAAGAATACTGAACCGATATTCCAAGGTCGATGAGCAGCACTATACTGCGGTGCACAAACGAGCTCGCGTAACTAGTGCTGGCGATAATAAAACCTATAATCTCTCCACCGCGAGAAATCAAGAAAGATAGAAAGAGGAAGGGAGTACTGTCGGAATATAAAAGCTCATGCAGTGACGAGTTTTTCGGTTGCTGTGGTGGAGATCCATGTTGAAAAAGGGTTAATAAATACTGGCACCCTTGCTTGAAAAAAGAAAAGAGAGAAAGAAAGACCTACTTTTCAGCTATTTATTTGCAACGTGCATTCAAGGTGACCGACAGAAGATAACCGAGTCTTTTACATATAAAACCCGCTTAGTTTATCCTCCTCATATTCAAGTGACGACACTGACGCCGAATAACTTTCCGATTTCTATTTTCACGCGTCTAAAAACCCTGCTGTATCCAACTTAGTGAGCCAAGGTCCGAACAATGGATACCAATAAGTACTGCCGTCACCGAAGTCCCGGAAGAAAATAGCGATTACTCGAAGAACCTCGATCATCACAACAAGACAAGGCACGAGTTCGTCCGACCGGATAAACATGGCGTGCCTTCAACGGAAAATGACGCGTGGTTCGCATGCGTCCGTTCCCCGAAACACACCTGTCGTCGGCTCACGCCTTGTGTTTGTTCTCGAGCCAATCGGCGTTGCTGGTGAAGGCCGCTGCGCAGAGAGCTGCCATCACGCCTGCCTGCGTGCATGAATGCCCGCCTGGTTTTCTTACCGGCGAGGTAGCGCCTTCGGTTACCTGGTGCGCTCGCAAGAAAAACTGCTTGCAACGTGTTCTGAATGAGAATCGGAATGCCTGGGTCGCGGAAGTCTCCCTCTCAGCCGCCGACGCTTTGGAAGAACGCGCCGTTACTCCCGGCAGGAGAAATACATGTGTACACAGAGGCGCCAGAGGTACAATAACGGTGCCGGTTCACGCTCCAACTCTGAGAATCAAGCGCTCTTTATTTGCCTGCGGAGAATCCGCCACCGACGCGTATGAGGAGGCGCGCGCAGGCAGCCTCCTCCTCCTCTTCTTCGACGCATCTTCACGTCTCCCACACGTCTGGGAGATGTGCCGGAAGATCGCTCCCTTCCCAGTGGGTGCCCACCGCAGTGCATCTATAGGTCGCTCGCTTCCGCTTTCGTAGGCCGCGAGCGTGGTTTGTCCGCCTGCGAGAGTGTGCCCTCTTCTTGTAGGAGTTTCCTAGTACGTATCCTTCCTGTCCTCGAATTGCCGATCCTTCTTTAGAAGCGGCCATGGCCCTGATAGGGTATCGTTACAGTGTATCCGGAAATTGCACGGGAAATGTTGTGGCATGGCACGGGTGGAAGGCATAGAACAACATCAAAGAAACTTATTATGATGTGGATGTGTGACCGCCATAAGTGTCATCAAACGAAGCCAGCTTAGAAAATTTTTTTGTAGCGCGAATTCGTCTCTCAGTGATGCTGAGTCACATGGTAGACTTAGGAGGCCTCATTCGTGTGAAATTAATTGCCTTCATTCTCTGTCTTGCACAATTTTTTTCCCGCTGCCTGCAGGACATAATCAACAATGATCTTCTAGGTGGTCATTGCCTGTCCGACTCGCACTTAATATGGACTGCACAATGAGGTTTCTTCGTTTAGAGCTATACGAATAACAGTCACTCGTGCTAGGGAGATGTGCTACTGCGATGGTAGTTGCATGACGCTGCCGTTGCTGCCCCCCACGAATCGACGAGTCTCGATGATAGAACGACGCTGCTCCGGCTGTCAGTCAGCTGGCGTTATCGTGCAATCATAACTGCTCTAATACCCCCAGTTTTAAGGCTGAGGAGCGTATAAAGCAAGAAAGACGCAATGGTAAAAACAGCTTTTATTAATATACCCTAAATTTATGGTCCTCAGAACGGTAACATACATATTAAATGCAATGCTTCAAAGAAACGAGACATGTACCAAAACATGTTTCCTCGTCCCGATATTTTTTCCAGGCTATTACTTGGTGTTTGTATGCGTGGCTCACGGGGAAACGAGCTTCGGTAGCGTATCCGACGAAGTCGCTATGTAAACATTAAGTTGGTTCGCAAAATAGCCAGATCAAAAGTTACGTTTTCACAGGATCATACGTAGTCGTTAATCTAGAGAACCCGTTCCGTGCAAAGGGCAAATTTTTTAACGAACAAAGACCCAGAGCAACGCAATAAGTGAAAGCTATTTCACTTTTTTCGTGTACGCATGAGCACACGAGCGATCAGCGAGGAGTGAACAATCATGTTAAAGTAGGTGATACTCTTCTCGCATGTTAGATTTTACAACAGCATAATCACAACATATATTGCTCAAGATTTAAATTAATTGTACATAATAGCCTGCAATAAAAGCCTATCTCAGCGCTGTACAAAACAACGGCAATCATTAGCACAGCAAGAGCATGTGAGAACTATTACAATGTATGTTACGCCATAATGATGACGAAGTGTGTTCTTTTCTTGCCTCGCTGAAGGGACAAGGTGATGAAGAATTTGGACTGGTTCTGTTACTAGTTCACTGTAGTTCCGTGTTGCTGCTCGCAGCTATGCCAGTTGAGACTGTTGTAAATATACTGTAAAAATACATCGAGTTTCCACGTAACAATATCAACAACAGATGGTAGAAATCAAGATCCAAATCTCATGCATAACGTCAGCACGGAACAATAAAAACTGCAAGTTGCATTATTAAAATTAAATAGACATTAAATGCAACTCTACCTGCGATTAAACATAACATAGATATTAAAAGCTACATAAATAACGCTGTTCGTTAACCTAAGACGTTCTATGCTGACATCTCTTTCATGAAACGTATTCAACGCATTTGGACTTATATCGCATATATACTGATTTGCATAATTTGTACTGATATAATGTGCAGCCCAGTATTCAGCACGTGTTGTGTCATAAGCGTGTATATGGCTCTTAATGTCACCCAAAGTACGCATGTGAGATATGTTATTCCTGATCATATTTCATTCAGGCTTTTCATGCAAAATGTAAAACTGTTACTATTACCAATCAAACTAAACTTGTTTGTTCACCGATCCTGCCTATCGCGCGAACACATCGCCTTGAATTATCGCCTCCTGTGCTTCGAGCTTTACACGTGCTCCTCCTGATTTCGACTGCATCTGCGTCGCTCTAATTTTTCTTTACAGCGCAGCCTTTATTCTTTCGACATCGCCGTCGGTACCGATGTAACCGAGCGAAATACAGTCACGAGCCACAAGGAAGTCACGCACCAAAAATAACTCTCAGAAAAAGACAGAACCACGAGCTACGCCCCTCTCGGCCATCCGCAGCACGCGATAGTGTATCGACAGATTGTCTGCGGCGGCCACGCTACTCAGAGTTGCCTTCGATAAAGAATAAGAATAAGCGACGCGACCGATGGCAATGCATTCTTTTTCTGTCGCTATTGCTAAACGAGTTTTCCGAGCAGAGCCTCAGTGCCTTTGACGCCGGAATCCAGATGTGCGGGTCGGTGAAGAAGCAGCTAGGCGCCGCCAGAGCCGCCACAAAGAGTAAGAGTGCCCTGCAATTTGCGACACCGAAGAAGGTTATCGGTGCCGCCAAGAGGGTCGTTCATACTCCAACCGATTGCAGTAACCAATTGCTTTATCAATTCTAGCAACCTAACCAAAGGCGTGAGGACCCTGTCGTTCACGCCGCCGAGGACAAAGAAAAAATTCCGCATTATGGGAAATCTTAATCATCAGCAGTATTTTATTTTTACTGGTTGCCTCCGCATTGCTGTTTATAAAGTTCCTGCGCTGCCTGCTCGGTGTCATCATTAAGGATGCGGGATTTTCTTTTCTCCTTCAGGATTCTCTAAATGGATGCATGCATGGCAACTTGACTTCACTATTAATCCTTTATTCTCATCAGAAGTCTAGGTGGGTAAGTAAACGCAGAGCTCTTACTGCGAAGTGTAAAAGAAATTCACACTTTTACCGCCGATTACACTTAATTATTTCTTATGGCAGTGGAATAGAAGCTAAAACACATTTAAAGTCAAAGTGAGAGAGAGAGAGAGAGCACGAACAGAGATAACACTATTTTTGCCGTACGATGACAATAACCATTAGTCAAGAACAGCCCGTAGGTCCGGCACGGTTCAGCACCAGGCTAAATACAGATGCGCGTATATCGCATGCCCTCATTACTATCGGTAAGCATTTAAACTGGGAGACGGCATGCGTGTTCACTGTCATCGCGACACCAGCGCAATAAGGATGTAGGCTCAGTTTTCACAGCACACTGAAAATAACTCGTTTGCATCGGGCTTCCGCAAGTTTGCATGCTACTGCCTTTTATTTGTTTTTTTTTTTTTTCAAGTACCACGCCTTGTGCAAACATGATATATTCTTTACTTTTTGTCATGATTGACTATGGGCTTCGTTCTGCAGAAAATCCGCCGTTAGTGTTGCTGGCGTTGTGAGCCTACTATCACTAGTAGGTGGAAGTAAGCTGACGACAAGGTCAGGCACTGATTGATCGGCTGGTTGGGTGGCAGGCCACATCACACGGCGGTGCTAACAGGAGATGGCATCACGAGTAGTTCTTTCGAGTGTGGACTTGAGATAAAAATCTAACCCAATAACGTTGGTTCCTAGTCACGCGACATCCCTTAGCCACGCTGGCACATTTATAGGGCTTGGCTAGAAAGAAACTTGATATAACTATATCGGAAGGCCTTTCCATTAATGCGACAGCTTATGACTGTCCGCAAAAAAGCATGCGTGAAGGCGAAAAATTCTAGAAGACACTTTGGACCACTAGCGTGCGCTGAGCTAGCGCGTTGGATCATAGCCCTCCACTACGGCACCTCTATCTCCCTGTCTTCTTTCACTCAGACCTTCCTCCCTTCCTTTACGGCGTTGTACATGTGTCCGCGGAGAATTGTGGATACTGCGTGCGATGTCAGTGCACGTTAAAGAACCCCAGGTGGTTGAAATTTCCGGAGACCTCCACTACGGCGTCTCTCATAGCCTTAGTCGCTTTGGGACGTTAAAGCTCACAAACCAACCAACCTTTTCTGTCCTGTAAATCAATTTCAAACGCCACTGATGACTGCTGTACTAACGCCTCCTGGACATATTGGTATGTTTCTGTTTGCTGTGTGGTTGTTGTTGTTGTGGCTGTAGGAAGATGAAAAAGAAAATGCACGGGCCTGCTACTGGTTCTGTAGCTGAGGCACCTCCGCTCCCTCGTGCGGACAAACTAGAAAATAGAAAAGAAAGGAAAAATAAAAGGGAGAGAACGACGCGGGCGGTCGAAGAAGCGGCAAATGAAAGGCGCCGCGTGGACGCCTGGATCGGACGCCCGGCAGAGTCAGTTTCATATATGCATGAATCACCTGGCGACGTCATGACCTGTCGTGAAGGTACATCACGCGCTCCTGGTAGAACACAACCAGCATTTCAAGTTCCCCGGCGTTAAAAATAATTGGTTCACAGGAAGGGAAAGGCGCAGTATCTGTCACACTCGCTCTATGGACACCTGAACCGCGCCGTAAGCGAAGGAATGAAGGTGGGAGTGAAGGTGGAAAGAGAGAAAGGGGAGCCCTAGTGGAGGGCTGCGGAGTAATTTCGACCACCTGGGGATCTTCAACGTTCGCTGACGTCGCACAGCACATGGACGCCACTTCGTTTCGCCTCCATCGAAACGCAGCCGCCGTGGTCGGGTTCGAACCCGGGAGCTCCGGCACAGTAGTCGGGCGTCTTACCACTGCACCGCCGGGGTGGTGCAGTGGTAAGGAAAGGAGAGGCGCAGTATCTGCCACTCGCGGAATCCCGCATGAAGAGCGTTTCACGCTCCAGGGCGTGGCGCAGTTGGTAAAGCGCTGTGCTGGGGATCCAGGGGACGGAGGTTCGATTGTCGGTGGAGACAAGATTTATTAATTCATTTTTAACTCTTGCTCTCGAAAGCGTGATACCTCTGTTGACAACATTGTGCCGACAAGTTGAGGCATTAAAGGTTGGTTGGTTGGTTGGTTTGTGGGGTTTAACGTCCCAAAGCAACTCAGGCTATGAGAGACGCCGTAGTGGAGGACTCCGGAAATTTCGGCCACCTGGGGTTCTTTAACGTGCACTGACATCGCACAGCACACGGGCGCCTTGCTTTTCGCCTCCATAGAAAAGCGGCCGCCGAGGCCGGAATTCGATCCCGCATCCTTGGAAACAGTAGTCGAGCGCCGTAACCATTGCGCCACCCCGGCGGGGTAGGCATTAAAGGCTTTCGCCCTAAAAATAAGGTATTAAGGGTCAAGTGCTCCATTGCTTTAGGGGCGGAACTTAAGGGTCGCCCAAATCTTGACTTCCCAGTAACATTAGTTAGGAATTTTCGAAGTTAAAGGTTCGACTGTCATTACACACCAAAATTGGTAGCTTTCCCCCGAAACTGGTAGGTCTGAGGAGCTCAACAAGTAAATGAGCTTGGGTACAACCTGAGCTGCTCCTTTGAAAAGCCGGATTTACATAAATGAAGTGGCAAGAAAACGAAGGAACCTGAAAGCAAGATATGTTCTACAAGCCCTAGGCATGGCGCAACTTTCTCTCTGATATTTGTTATTGTTTGGGCAGGAAGATTTAGGCGGCCATTCGCGTAACAGATGACTCGATCATGCGTGTAAACAAGCCGGCGTACCTCCTAAATGCATAACCGCTTGCGCGAAAGGTCAAGAACCAATACTACAGCAACTTGGTGCTGCAATGCGTAAGGGTGACGACACCTGTGCACTTTACATGAACAATGAGTGCATATCTAAATTTAGGTTACAGGAACGATAACTGCTGAGAAACGTTTTCGTGACTGCATGGAAGTTGGCGTATGTAATTCAAAGCAACTGTGTTTTAGATGTTGCCTATTCTATAGAGCAAATAGAGTTGGTTGACGCTGCAGCGGATATGAAGAGAGATGCGCAGATGATAAAACATACGTTTTATGCATAAACTGTCAATACTTAGCCATATCTAGGCTTTCTAAAGGCACGTGAAAAATATCCGATTGCTGTTCCCACACTCTTGAACACTATATAGCTGAAGTTGAGACTGCGCTTCTATCAATACATTGATGTGATAGGCCTTATATAGCTATGTTTTGGCTTGCGGAAGAATGCGCAGCTGTCAGTATGTATGCAATAATTATTGCCACTTTTTTATGTGAGGTATACCTTCAGATATTTTAATCTTCGTTCCTTTCATGGTTGCACAGTTCCACTAACAAGAGCGCTGCCATTGTATTTAAACATATTTAGCGAACGGTGCCTCATGCATTCATATTTACTCCCGGGCATCCTCTGACATGCCCCTATGCATGTTGCTTGAAAATAAAGGCATCCTTGTTTATGAAATAGGTTCCCCCAGTTCTTCCTCAGGCGAAACCCGTCCGACATGTGGGGCATTTCACCAGCTTCCACAGTAGTGTGAGCCACTTCCCACGTCACTTCTTGTTCTTTGGCGTCTGCGTCTCTGTCCGTAATACGCCAGAAAGGCGATCGAAACCCATTTTTTCCTGAACAACCCGCATGACGTCGGGATTGCCTCTAAATCATGTTTGCCTCTTCAATTTTCCGGCTGCGCGATTCTGAAGAAACGAAATTTATTAAGCTGCCACGCGAACAAAACTCGCTTTGACAACTTTGGCGTCTCTCAGCGAGTCACTGGCGACCTCTTCCGACTGCACGGACTGGTCTGAACAAACTCTATGTTCGCGACAGCAATACATCGGCCTTGACAAACGACTGTTGTTCCTCTTATTTTCTTCGTGCTTCCAACGTCGCCTCTCGCACCACTCTTTGTTAGACCCGCAATCTGCAACAATCCCCATACACTTCCGATTCAGTAGAGCCACTGTGCAGTAGATGCAGCTGCTCTAACGACCTTCTTTTTCATGAATCTAACGACCGCACAGCTGCTCGCTTGTGCAGATCGGCTCTGTAACCAGTACTCACTTTGAAAAAGTAGGTCACTGCTTTTCTTCTTCTTTTTTTTTCTTGTGGGGCGAATACAGCTGTTATCTTATGTTGTCTGCATTACGTCTTCACTAGGCGCCTGTATTCAACTAGCGCATAGGAGAATAGCGAATTTTATTGTTGGAAATACTGCTCGATTAAGCTTTGAGTTGGATACACGCAGATAATGAGCTCTTTTTGTCTGTTGGCTACGAAGATTACACTTCACTGGAACTCCTACAGGCTTCAGCTAAGCAGTTTTCTTCTCTTTCACTATTCAAACTGATATTTCTCGCTTTTGCACGTGTGCCGCAGTTCTCGTCCAGTGCTCTTCTGCAAGGAGCGCTCAAAGGGGGCGATAAAAATCATCGAACAGTCCCCGAGCAGCGATCTGCCCTGAATCAAGGGAGGCACCGTTCGATCGTCTTTACCGAGACGCCGTGCTTGCGCGATAAGTAATCACTTTGTCGCGCGCACGTCTGTCCTGTATGTCCTCCATCCTCGAACTTCACATTTACCTTTCCTTTTCCCCCCGAACATCTCAGGCTTGGCTTCACCGAGTCCAGGAAGACAATCATTTATCCTCCCCAGATTTCTCTTCTCTCTGTACTTTAAATGAGTTCCGATATTTGCTTGCAGCAGGTAGGAACTTAGCTGAGCGTAAATGTGGTTTTGAAATGAGCGGATGGTGAACTTTGGGGGCCAGTAGGCATTTTAGAGAGGAGTGGGTTATAAACAAAGTATGCACATGTAATGGACAGGAATTTGAAGATCCCGATATGGAACAGAAAGGAAAGTGATCGGTGCAGTGACGAACGCAAAGGAGGCCGGAAGGCGGTTCCAGTCCCTTCTAGGTTTTGAAAGAAACAACAAAAAATAAAAAACATGCGAAATAAAAAGCCGTTTGGCAGCTTGGTATACCAATCTTGCACCTGTGGCCAGTGCGGGGTGGAAGGTAACCAGGGGTAATAAAAAGTGACTGTTTTAGGTTTTGACGTAAAAGACCCATGATTTTCAGACGTGAAATACGATGACGAAAAGAGAGCTCTGGAAGATGGAAATTTTGTTCCTAACAGTTGCTCTGGTTGACGGAGAAAACGACAATGAATGAAACGGAATTAACGACATTGGATAGCTTTAAATATTTGTATAAGTGATTTGGTGTGAGTGTCCCGAAACTGAAGAGGGGTATCCTAGTTCCGAGCGCACATGGGACTTGTATAGAAATAGGTTTAAGGACGTAGGAGCAAGAAAACATATGGTGAAAAAAACTGTGCTTACGGTTAGGATTATTATTTATATGTTTAACGTGCATATTACATCACTTGTTGGTATAAATATATGCAAGCCAATATATCTATAACTAGAGACAAACATATAGGGATAGTTATTAAGAAACTTTCTGCACGAAGAAGACTTGTTAAGCCTAGATGCAACTCTATTTGCTTTAGATTTACCAGCGCTTATGTTTTGTAGACTTGGCTTGGTATCAAGTACAGAGGTTTTCAAAATCACACTTAAGAGTGAATAGATCAGAAGGGTTACATATTTGGCTATATAAATTACATTCAGCGGGGTAAAGTATAATGTGTGAGTCAACAGAATGAGGAATGTCGTTAATAGAAATAAAAAAAGCAGGGCGGTTAGTGCACGATATTGAGGTACTCCATTAACTACAGGACATACAGATGAGCCGCAGTAAATAATTGTAATCTATTGGATTTTACCTTGAAGAAACCAATTCAAATTGATCAACTTATTAGGGGAATTTATTTTACTAAGCCTGAAAAGTACCAACTAATGGCAAGCAGTGTAACAAGATTTCAAAAAATTTATAAAAATTCAGTCCATGACAGATAAAAAATATATATATATATATAAATATATATATATATATATATATATATATATATATATATATATATATATATATATATATATATATATATATATATATATATATATATATATATATATATATATATATATATAAATCCTGTAAAAGCAAGCGGTTGTGCTTCGGAGGACTGGGGTGTGCGTAAAAAATGTTATGAGAAGAACGAGTTTGAGTCAAGGGAAGATATTAGGCTAGAATAGATTAATATCATTAAAATTATGTTCAAGGAAATTATACCAAAATTACAGTAATGAGATTGGTCTTTAGCTGTGGAGGCTGTGAAATTGTGAGAATTAGTTTGGCCAGTTTTCACTTCGTGTAGGAGTCTGCAAACCTTTTAAGAGTTGCACTAATAGCTTCAGAGTCTGCTGGCCGCCGTAACCACAGATTATTTCTTTATCGTCGTGAAGTACGTGGAGAATGTGATGGAATAGGAAAGAGAATAAGACAACCAATTCCGTAAGCCTAGCAGCAAGACGGAATATACTAAAGTTAATTGGTCAGTGGAAGGTCGCACGAGGGCGCAATGGGAATTGGTTTCTTTACTAACTGAGATAGTTTCTATGTGGGGCAGAGGTCAATGAAAGCTAAACACTTAGATCAATTGTTAGCTTGAACAGAGTTAGAGTCAATCCGTTGAATCATGCGCAGAAAATATTATAACATCATATATTCCGCCATTTATTAACACATACGCTAGCCTTGCAAACCAGTAACAACATCACCGGATGCAACAAAGTTTGCTTGTTTACGCATTTCTTGTGTGTGGCAAGTAAATTACGCGAATGAATCAATTGATGTTGAAATTGTGGCCTTGTATTGAACATGAACGGCAACATATGGTGAGCTAAGGGATTTTGCTGGAAGGCACCTTCACCTGCCGTGCATTTAGTCGAAATGGCACTCTT
Source organism: Amblyomma maculatum (assembly GCF_055883805.1). NCBI lineage: Eukaryota > Metazoa > Arthropoda > Arachnida > Ixodida > Ixodidae > Amblyomma > Amblyomma maculatum. The sequence goes on from NC_139345.1 coordinate 47,381,872, forward strand.
CTCTCCAGAAGGCTTATCCCGGGAGCAGTTTGGGTGGAGACAACTGTAGTAAGGAGGATCGAGAAAAACTTAGCCCATTTCTTTTTAGGATACAAGGTGCGACATTGAACGCAGAGTACTGCAAGCGCAGAAACAAGTACTGGGGTGGAGAAAGACAAGAATCGAAGGTTTGCAATGAGCTACCTTTTATTGCCTTAGTTTCTTGAATACATACAAAAAAAGGTCCAGAGTAAAACTGGATGGCCATATACGTACAATAAAGTCCACCATTTTATTCCCCTAAATTTCTCGGCGCATGGTAAAAAACCATAGAAGTCCGTTTCCGGACTGTATTTGTATGAGATTGTACTTCCAAACAGGGCGCCGCCAAAAATTCCAACGCAAACCCTGGAGCTTCTCCCAAGCGCGCACCCCTAGAAAAGCCGAGCACCAGGTCGGGGGACGCTTGTACCCATTTTTACCGGTGGGTGTCCGGCGGTGGGTTTCGAACTAATCACCTCCCGCAGCCGAGACGGGTGCTCTAACCACTAGGTTTGCGGAGCTTTTTCCAAGCGCACACCCCTAGAAAAGCCGAGCGCCAGGCCGGGGGCGCTTGTACCCATTTTTACCGGTGGGGGTCCGGATTTGGGGCCTCTCAGTGCGGACCTCTGAAACTCCCAAATAGCGATGAGGCTGAGACGATGCTTGCTTTACGCCCCATAAAATATGTAGCCTTGTTAAAGTGAAAGAACATCACAAAAGGATGATTTTCGAAATAAATCACAGAGGTTGGGTTCCCAGAATTCGAAGATTGCCTTCTGCCAGCATTATCCTGCCAAAATATAGAAATGATCGAATTTCCTTATATCGATGGTAATGGACATTGATAATAACGGCTTCCTTACTAGAAGTCAGCGAGGCTTAACGAGCGTATCAAAGAAGACTCGGCTTGCAGCTGTCTATTACACGCTTCCTGCGCGCACTGAGTTCACCGAGAGGATATGTCGGTGACGTAATATGCCTCTTAAATGAACAGAGCTAGGCTGATTCTCTAATTTTCATTCCGACTTTTTGAGGG
>NC_139345.1:47387928-47474572 GCF_055883805.1 Amblyomma maculatum
ACTTTAGGACAGGCGTGCGCCCGATTGATGGGAACACATGCCAACGAAACAGTGACATTAATTTACTGTCATAGGCTGAATTTATATGCACGTATAAAAAACAAACAAACATAGACAGCAGGTATATGCCGCAGTCGTAAGGAAGCGTTCGGTCACCTAGGCATTGCATATGAGTGTTCAAGGAAGCAGGAGAGGAATTAGCGGTTGTGTCAAAGCAGGAACAGTTGCGGTTTTGGTCATGGTAATAAGTTGTTTACAGTTGAACATTCTTTCTCTCTAGCGCCAGCGATGCAGAAGTAGGTTTCATTTTTTAAAAGCGCGCACACACTGTAGGAGTTCTTTATCTTTCCGTAACTCGCTACCATTGTGGGACTAAATGTCCGGTGGTATAATGAAAGTATTGCTTTTAGTTTTTATAGAGGATGCTGTTGTGATGTTCTTCAAATATCTCGAGGCCCGTTTGCTTTGGCATAGAAATATTTTATGCTTTAAGTAATCGTTGTCTGCCTACTGCAACGTCTGCCTACTGCCTACTCATCTATGGGGCTGAAACGTGGAGGCTAACCAAGAGGGTTCTACTTAAGTTGAGGACAACTGAGAGGGCTATGGAACGAAAAATGACAGGGGTAACATTAAGAGATAGGAAGCGTGCAGAGTGGGTCAGAGAAATAACTCGTTACTGACATTCTAGTGGAAATTAAGAAGAAGAAATGGGCATGGGCAGGACATAAAGGGCAAAGAGAGGATAACCGATGGTCGCTTAGGGTAACAAACTTGATTACAAGGGAAGAAAAGCGTAGCAGGGGGTGGCAGAAAGTTAGGTGGGCGGATGAGGTTAAGAAGTTCGTAGGGGTCAAGTCGATGCAGCTAGCACAGAACCAGGTTAATTGAAGAAATAGGGGAGATACCTTCGCCCTGCAGTGGGTATAGTCAGGCTGATGATGATGATGAATCGTTGTCTGCGTACTGCTCGCCAATATGTTGCAGTAACCTTCTCTAATATTTTCGTTATGCCCAATTGTGAAGGCCTCATCCAAGTAATAGGTGTGTTACGTAAACAGCTGGGTAGCGTCAAACGCGACATGTGATGTGTCAGACACTGATACACTCTCTTTCATGTACCATGCGGCAATTACTTAATGTAGCAGTAAAGCGAACCCGGGTTAACCTAACGATATAGCTATGCTTTAAATGGCCTGTCTTTGGAGTTGTTTTTTATAATATGCTTAATTAGCTCATTAACCAACATGAATCATGCGGCTCTTTCACGGGTCTGTGAACAGCCCTTTTTGAACTGAATCGAATACAAATCGGACTGTCAAGTGATCTATAGCAACCTGCGAGAATATTTCTATTTTAAAACAAATATTCATGCCAAAGGGTGAGGCGTTAGTGGCGGAGCTAAAGATCAGTGGAGACGTAGCTTAAGGGAGTGGCCGCCGCTCAGACTGAAGGGATGCGCAATTCTGTAAATAAAGAAAACGAACACTGTTATGAACTATGCCGGTAGAACTTTTTCTGACACTTCTTAAATTGTGTTTGACGCTTCAATATAGCTTCATCTGGGTCGCTTTGGTGACCTTTCTATCACTTATTTACGACGCTCGTTTTTCGTGATACGAACAAATGTGCTAGTGCACTTCCGGGATTTCCAGACGGTGAGGACGCTTGCTTGCTTCTTCCAAAGCACTACACGATGGCAGCGCAAGAGCAAAGTGTCGGAGTTTTTTTAACGCGAACGCGTTACTTCGATATGTTCGCAGATTTCTGTCCGCAAACTGCGTCCGCAAAATCGTGCCCGCAGCAGTTGCGGGTAATTGAGAAATGATAGAGGTTAATGAGTGCTGTCAATCGATAAAGGCTGGCGTAATGTTGCTGCAGAATGAATAGGCCAATACGTTAATTAGGTAATTATTTACAGGCAAAAATGTAAAAGTTGTCCGCAGCAGTTGTAAGTAATTGAGAAGTGGTAGAGGTTAATGAGTGGTGTCAATCGATAGAGGATGATATACTGTTGTGTGCGAAATAATAATTAGGCCAATAAGGTAATTAGGTAATCACTTAGAGGCAGAACACGCAAAAACGTGTCTGCAGCAGTGTGATTCATAAAGAAGTCCTAGAGAATAATGAGGGATGTCAATCGATAGAGGGTGATGTAATTGTGTGCGAAAAATTAATTAAGCCGATAGGTTACTTAGGCAATCAATTAGAAGCAAAAAATGAAAAAGTAAAGGCGAAAATAGTCTTATTTGTGAATGGCTTGGCGCCACATTTGAATGTATGATATACTAAAATAGTTAATTAAATCTGTCAGTTAGCGTGATGTTAAATATTTGACTTCACGCAACCGGAAATGGAGCCGAAAAAGGGAATAGGAAGGGATTGGCGCGCAATTTGAAAGTACCGAAGACCAAGACAAGAGGAAACAAGAAGTGAATTAATGTGACGCCAATGATGTGACGTCATGCAACCAGAAGTAGAGCCGCAAAAGAACATAGGAAGGAATTGCGCTCAATTTGAAAGTACCAAAGACTAAAGTATATAATAAGGCAGTCAATTAGGGTGACGTCAAGGATGTGAAGTTACGCAACCGGAAGTAGAGCCGAGTACCAAAGAATAAAATGAATAAACAAGAAGGGAATTATTGTGACGTAGAAGATGTGACGTCACGCAACCGGAAGCAGAGCCGGGAAAAAGCATAGGAAGGGATTGGCGCGCTATTTGAAAGTACAAAAGACTAAAATTTATGAACAAGAAGTAAATTAATGTGACGTCAAGTATATCACATCACGCAACCAGAAGTAGAGCCGAAAAAGGGTATAGAAAGGGGTTGGTGCGCAAGTTTAAAGTACCATTGCAAATACTAAAATTGGTAATCAAGAAGTGAATTAAGCAACTAGAAGCAACCGCAAGCAACCAACAGCAGTATCCATGCGTTCGCATTATTCCAATGCAGATTGTGCAGTGCTCTAATTTTAAATGCATATATTGAGGGCTTTCCTTAAATGGCAGAAAAATGACTACGTATGGATGGTACAGGTACGGACAAAAGTAAACAGAAGACGCCATTGCCCTCAAATATTTTTCACGCGTTGCCTAATTCAAAATAGCAGCAGTGGCAACGCAGGCTGGCAGAGGACGCTAGTGCGTTTTCAAAATAAAAAAATAAAATTAAAGTTTCATTACTTCCAATGGGGAAATCGAGAATGCAATTAGAATGAAATGTATTCTGTTTACTTAGAATGTCCTCTGTTTAGTTAAAGCCATTGTCAAATCAACAGGCTAAGAGGCTAAATTATAAGCTTCGTAAGTGGACCTATTGCGCTTCTGCGGCACTCGCAGTGACGCGTAATATTGTACTCCTGTCTCTAACTTATGTATTAGAGAATTGACTCCAGGAGCCCCGATAACCCCATTCACCCAGTTACAGGGCTTACAATCATACCCATTGGTCTCTAGATTTTGTTTCAAAGAAGTCGATTTTCTTTGAAAGAAAGAAAAAAAATCTGGATCGATTGTTTCTTATTTTCTTCGAGAAGTTTGGCTTTATATAAATAAAAAACTTTCATATTTTATATGCAAGTAAGTAATAAAACGGTAATAAGAAGTTTTCAGAAAAGCGCAATATGACAGGAAACAACATGTCGCTGGTGTAGCCAACAGAAATCTCAGTGTTTATTTGTTTTTCCATCTCCTCAGATTATATGAAGCGCTCTGTATATCTTGTGTTCGCATTGGGCCGTCTCCAGCGTCTTGGCATTGCTTTGAGGCAACAGGGTACGCCGGAAAACGGAAACACTCGGAAACAAAACAAATGGAAACAAAAGAAAATAAAACATTTATCAGAAAAGGGCAAGTTACGAACCTTTGGGTATATATAGGCAGGCTCGTATGAGGGACGCTTTGAGCAGCCAAGCGAAAAGAGTTGATTGCGAAAAAAAAAAACAGTTTTTCTTGGAGTCTGTTCAACGTGAAAAGCGGCTCGGCTACTGCGGAATAGCTTCACGCTATTCGTACAAATATCCTGTAAGAAATTTTCTTTTTCTCTCACCTTGAAGGTTGAGTCGCACTATCTGAAGTGCTGGCGATTTTAAAGTCGTGCTTATTTACCGTTAAGTAACCCTTTTCAAGTAGCCGAGATAACCCGTGATTTAACATAATTATTCGTCACCTCGTCTCGATAAAGCTCAATTCTTCATACAGGGGCTTCATTATTTTTTCGTTCTACATACCTGGTAAATACGCAAGCTTGCGTTCTTCTCCCAGAAACGAAGTGTTTCCCACGGGTCCACTGTCGCGGGGGAGGTAAAGGGACAGCTTGATGCGGGCTTATTTATGGCGGTCGCGCAGGCGGCCGCTCTTCGGAAGTGGTATCCGAGCACATAGGATGCCGCCATACGGTCAGTTCCTATTCTTGGAAAATGGCCCCAGAGTCGCGATTTGGCCATGCCGCGAGGGAGGTAAAACGGAGCAGTTAAAGAGCCCAGCGTAAGCGCAGTGGTTGTGGGTTCGGCGCTAACTGCTCTTTCGGTTTCTCACTTTGAGTGGAAAGGGCGCGCACGGCTATAAATCGCCAAAACGCGGCGAAACACAGGCCGGGGAGAATGCACGGCAGAGAGAGCCGCTTACGGTGTCTTCTCGGGAAGACGTCTGGACATAAGTCCCTTTGAAACCGCCGCCCGCGCGCAACCGACCAAGGGCAGCGATCGGAATGTTTGGGCCTGAGGTTTGCGTCTATATGTTTATAGTTTGGTGTTTTGGAAGCGCAACTGTCGGCGCTGTTTGGCTTTGCGACTGCACGGTGCCTCTTGCGTGAACTGAGGGAAGATTTCGGGAGAGAGCGTAAATCGCTTATGTGCGCTTTTGTGTCCGCAACCACTCGCTGCTTAGTGCGGGCTTTGTGTTTGGTTTACTTAACATGCGTGGGAGAGGGGCATATATGTGGCACAGTTATTAGCCAGCCCATTTTAAAACATAGCATATTATTGGTCACAGAATTGTCATACGTTCATTGGTCTACGAACTAGACTGGATTTTGGAAACGGAGTTGAGACAGTTGGGTTCGAAGGAGAGCTGGTTTCGGACGAGAGTCGAGGGCTGACGGGTTGTCCGAGGAGGGAGGCCAGGCTGACGGAGGTCTCAAGGGGCTCCGGCCTAAAGTGTTACAGAAGGCCAAGGCCAGATTCTGCTAGCCTCTGACCTCCGAGCGTTCACCCATTTGCACTTAGCCCTCTATGTTTTGATGTTGCATCTGACGACATTGATGTAAATAAGTTGTAAAATATGTAAATAAATGTGTACAGTCGAGAAGGGAAGTTTTTATCTCCGGACAGCAGTGTGTCGCTGAGCCGCAGACACAGCGGTGGTCACCATCACCACTCTGTACGAGCGAAGGCAGAAGAAGAAAACAGCAAGAAATTCCTGCCATATAGGGAAGTACATTAACACACCTTCGCTTCTTTGAAAATAACTACGCCGCCCTAAAAGTTTGCGACAGAGGCTTTGTTCTTGCGCCGAAATTTTATTTCTCCAAAGTTAGTGCACGAATGTGATTCTTTCCTTCATGAATGATTAGTGAAAGCAATTTTGGTAAGACCTGCCATAAAAAAAAAAAAAAAAAAAAAAAAAAAAAAAAAAAAAAAACTTAAAGCCAAGGCAATGACATGACCATAGGTTGTTCGTAAAACTTTCCATTTCTTCATTTTTTGTCTCGGGCAATGAGGAAAGAGCGAGATAGGTTGAGACTTTTACCAGCACTCGCATTGCTCACAATAAATATGCAGTTTCTTCTTATTTTATTGCTATGAATTTTTAACAAGGTCAGTTGCAAGGAACAACTAGCAGCAAAACTTCGCTCTCTTTCATTTGAATTCAGCTTGTAGATACTTAAAAATATCCCATGCTTTGAAGGTCCTTATAAGTGGATTTACTGTAAATGCTACTCATATCACCAAAGAATATCGTGTCGTACGCGCTGATGTGGGCGTCACTTTAGCTTGTTTTCTACATGGCCCACTGATCACTCGGAACGGTTTCCAAGCGATCAAAATCCTAACGAGTTCTGCAGTTATCGATCACGATGCCATTTATACTACAGCCTTATCGAATTCGTACTGTTGCTTTAACCTGACACTTACTGTACGCTAGAATGGGAAACCGAAGGCACGAAAAAGGCTGTATTTAAAATTCGGGGAAGGAAAAGCAAGCTGAAGCAGCTTAGCAGCTCGACGGACCATGGCTCTGTGCCGGGCTGTGCGCAGCGTGCAAACGCAGTAGTTTCGTACACACAAGGGCAGCGACTATCACCGCTTTGTCGCTGCCGCTGTGGCCGGAAGTTTCGCCTTTCAGCTCAGAACACGGCACATCGACATTTGCGTTCTAGCACTTTTTCTCTCTTTCTCTTGTACGTTCTCTCTCGAACAATACAATGTGTTCGCTTTCACTTCCAATTCGACATAAAACTGCCTATGAGTTTCAAGGTTGTCGCTAGGCGTTTTTCTTTCAGGTGCAACACGCAATTTAAATTTATAGAGGTGGTGGTAATCTGAACCCCTGCATGCTGTGAAGACGAGAACAACAGCAAAAAAGGCATATAACTACACTGCCTCTATTCTGGATGCAAGGTGACACGTGAACACTGAATGAAGCCTCTACTTGAACGGCTTGATAGGCAAGCCTGTGAAAAGCTAGCAGATATCAGGGCAGGTCCCAACGCTGTCGGCCGGACATTTCTCGTTCTTTATAGTAAATGTTTCAATTGGAGCTTCCTGGTAGTCCTGATAAATACAAATGGGCTCGATTAGTGCCACTTAGAGTGCGAATATGGTGGAAAGCCTTAAAAAAGAAAAACAGAGCTCATTAGCATTTGTGTAAATGTTTAAACAATTCGTGCTTAATATTTTTACCGTTTTTGTTACTTGTTGGTTCAGGAATGAAAACAAATTTACTTTCAAAAACTTGGTAAGGGTGAGCGAAACGTAGCGATAACACAGGCAAGTGCCATTGAAGACGAGGAGACACCAACTGGTGATAACGTTAATTTGCGAGAAGTAATTGCTGCTCCCTTTACGATTTTTTGCATTTGTTTTTCTTGTTGAGTATGCATCATAATACTATTTTTTAAAACATTGCGCTTCTTTTGCTGATCATCAAAGTCTCCATCCGAGCAAGAGAGGCCGAGTTCTTCATCTATTTTTCTTCATAATTACATCATTATCCATAGTTATAGATATATGCAAGCAGTGTTTACATTAACTCGTTTTGCACGTTATACGCGTCATTGTAGTGTCCAGTTAATTCCGTGCTTCGCCTTCCTTATTGCTTACTTCATTCTGTTCCCTTCAGCTTTGAATGTCGCTTCGCCCGGTGTCAGCAATGTTGCGCCTTCCGAATCGTAAACGAAATTCGCACACCATCTTGTTTTAGCATTCTTTAGTGTTATTAGCCTGTTTAATGTATTACTGTGGTTCATGCTTGACTATTTGCAATTTTTTAATTTTACACTCAAATTTCCCAGCTTGATTGGCTTCGGAAACACCAGACAGCTTACAGCGCCCAACCAAACTGTGGGAAGCATTGTCACTGCGCGCAATTGACAGGCTTTATTTTTGATATTTCTGCTTTTCATATTTATCTGAAGTTCTGAACTTTTCCCCGACTGCGGGACCCAAAATTAACCTAGATCGCACTTTTGTGCGCGGTGTACGTACATGTAGTTGCGCCGACAGGGGGCCGCAGGCGGACCTCTCCTGAGTCAGTATGGCAGGTGGCGCCTACCGACAGCGATGCAAGTTGTTTTTTTTTTCTGGTAGTGTGTGTGTGTGTGTGTGTGTGTGTGTGTGTGTGTGTGTGTGTGTGTGTGTGTGTGTGTGTGTGTGTGTGTGTGTGTGCGTGCGTGCGTGCGCGTGCGCGTGCGTGTGCGTGTGTGCGTGTGCGTGTGCGTGTGCGTGTGCGTGTGCGTGTGCGTGTGCGTGTGCGTGTGCGTGTGTGCGTGTGCGTGTGCGTGTGCGTGTGCGTGTGCGTGTGTGCGCGTGTGCGTGCGCGTGTGCGTGTGCGTGTGCGTGTGCGTGTGCGTGTGCGTGTGCGCGTGCGTGTGCGCGTGTGTGTGTGTGTGTGTGTGTGTGTGTGTGTGTGTGTGTGTGTGTGTGTGTGTGTGTGTGTGTGTGTGTGTGTGTGTGTGTGTGTGTGTGTGTGTGTGTGTGTGTGTGTGTGTGTGTGTGTGTGTGTGTGTGTGTGTGTGTGTGTGTGTGTGTGTGTGAAAAATATGAAACGGCTTGTGCTTTATATTTGTAATAAAGGCTCTAGATCATAGAGCTTCAAAGTTAGAAGAGCAATTATTTGAAATTAAATGCTAAAATTTTACTTACGGCTATAAGGCCTACTGCTATAATGCGAACTTGAAAGTCGCCAATTTCGAGCGGATGCAAGTTCTGCCCTAAAATGTTTTTAATACACCGTCGGGTATAAAACAACGAACGTCCAAATGCATTTCAAAACTCGTTGAATAAGCTTTTCGCATAGCACATTTATATACTGCGTTTATCACATTTCATATGTCGTCGGTAGTAATGTTGGTGGCCGATTTTCAACAAAATGACCACAAATTATCCACTTCTTTCAGTCGACTAGTCTACCATCTTCCACTGCAATGGGCTTCTTTATACGTCGTCAGGAGTAATGTCGGTGGCTGATATCCGCCAGAATAACCACGAACTGCCGAGCTCTTGCAATCGGCTCTGCTACTGTGAATACCAAGGCTCGTATCTGTGGCTGAGCTAAAAAAATAGCAGGGTTTTAATGTGCATGAATTGATTAGAACGGGAGAAAGCTTTGGCGCACAGATGGCAGTTGATGCAGATGACGAAGCGCTATGCCCAACACGAGGCTGTGATACACACTGCACGCAGGCCGATTGGCTGGCCACAATGGATTGGAATTAAGTCAACTTCGACATTTTTCTTCGTCTGTGTTCAGAATATGGAAGCCGTAATATTCTTGGTCATGTTTGACTGCTTGAAGACCTGCTTCCGCTCTAAAACTATGCGGAGTTTATTTAACCTGCTCAGCCGGTGATACCCTAAGAAAGCACTACTTGAATTATCCACGTCAGGACAAGTAGACTGCGATGTCACGACTTGGTGGACCAATCAGAACTGCAGGCACATGGAACATCTTCGCTCGATTCTGAAGGCGGTATAAGCGCTTGCGCACAGTAATATAAACCTTGTTCTCTGCCTCTTCTTTGCGATACAGCACAAACCTGGAGCAAATCAAAACGCGCTCGACGAGGAAATGCAATTAAATGTCCATGTCTTATGCTCTCTAACGCAGTTTTCAGCATATTGGGCAACGATGTTATTTGAGATAAAAGCTGAGCGTACACTCAAAAGACAGAGTGTGCCATTTGTCAGGCTGCGCAGCACGGATACTACGCTTCCTTAGTCTGGCATTGCACAGCGTTGTGTTTTTACGTGCCATACGCGTGACCCAGTGATACTAATCATCTGTTGCATTCGGTGATCAAGAGGATCGCTCTGAATCTACGAAGGTGCACGAACTCGGTCACTGAGTCGAGTAATCGAAAGCGGCGATTGGAAGAAAAGATGCGGTGCTCTTACATATGCGTGCGTCGAGGCGCGCCCATTCCCCTCGATGCGAATTGCTCCTAACCTAGGTTAGAATTGAGTAGCAGAATCAATATCGGCCATTAAAGTGCCAGTTCCGATTAGCCTTGCAAGGCAACATGCCTTGGATAAATGACTAGAATACTCTATTAGGAATACACTGGTACGAAGTTTTGTTGTTTTACGTGCCATTGTCACTGCAGAAATCCTCCTGGGGTACTGAGGAAAGTGACAACCAATTGTTATTGTGATTAAAATCCTATTTATAGAAACCCTGCGGTGATGGCGACTCTTGTCCGATAGTGAAGGACGCATTTATAGTGTGTATCCTGACTTTAAATGTTCCCACCACTTAAATAAACTTTTGAAGACTGCATCCAAAAGTACTCCGTGGCCGCTGATTTAAAGGGAACAATGATGCAGCATAGCAGAGACGATTTTGAAAAATAAACACCGTGGTTCCACTACCTGATGCCACTGCCGGAAGCCGTCGCTCAGGAAGGCAACGAACAATATCTTTGGGATAGTGATCCGAAGCAGCGTTGCTGCGAGTGTGGGAATAGTGCTCAGCATATGTATATTTAAATACGCATACTTACTACGCACTTTGAGTCCACTTTTGCGTTTTGTATTCTCACAAATTTATTTAAGATAGTAATGACCAGGTTTTTATGTATACTCTGTATTTAACTTTAAAACTCGGTTACAAAAGGGAATTGAAGGGTGTCGTATGAAAGAAAGAAAGAAAGAAAGAAAGAAAGAAAGAAAGAAAGAAAGAAAGAAAGAAAGAAAGAAAAAGAGAAAGAAAGAAAGAAAGAAAAAGAGAAAGAAAGGAAGAAAGTAAGAAAGGAAGAAAGAAAACGAGCATGCCTTAGCCCATGCAGCGGAACCAACCAAAATGACAAAGTGAAGAAGACCAAACAAACGTCAAAAGCAGCGCGATGCATTCTACACTGGCGCGATGTCGGTGAACCCTTAAAACACAGCAAGAAGGACTGACCAATGCACCGTACTACGATAATAAGCACAAAACGCTCTCCTTGAGCCTCGATGACAGCCATCTGTCCTGTTAAGAGGGCCTTTTTGGCAAATATTGACACTCTCGTGTTTCCTACATCGGCATGCAATTAATCATGCAGCGATTATTGTAGCTTTCACGAGCAGCCCTTTCTGGTCGTTAATCGCTGAGGAGATAATCTCAACACTGTCTTTGATTAAAATGTGCATTCATTATGTGCGCTTGGTAGAAACTACCTTTGACGGTGTAAGAAATGATTGGTTTTGTTACCTAGCACCGAATGTGCGGGCTTCGCAGATATGAATCTTTACAGTTAAGTGATCTGAAGAGCGCTTGTGTAGCATGAACTCTGACTTCACAGAGCAGTAAAAATTGGGGCTATGCTAGATGGTCCTTTGAAAAGTGGATTTGTACTCGTGTTTTAAAAAAGGCCCTGAAATGATTGGTACGGAAATCGTTAATACCTTTCATAAGCAATGAGGAATTCGCTGCTGCGCACGCATATGCACCTGATTTATCCCAAGAGGTCACATGAAAGGCATACGTTTGAGGATTTACCAGTGAAACAAAGAAAATTAACATTACAATCCTTGCTCCATAATTTAGTGACCGTTAGGAGCAAGGTGGGCATGGTTGAGTGTGTCGTTCTTGCTCTTGACTGGAGTTACAAAAAGATAAGTAAGGAAAATAGAAAAATTACAGGAGCGCTATTAAATCTGCTGAATAGCGAAAGTGGCAATTGCCACCATTAGAGGACTGGTTTCACTAAGGATATCGGCATTTTCATCGCTACTATCACTGTTACCGCTAACTGCAGCGTCATTTTTATCGGTACAATCATCCTCATGGTAGAAAAGGAGAATTATGATTTGTTTCTCACGAGCCGGACTGGAGTAGTGGTTAGCGTGCTCAGCTGCGTATCGGAAAAACAGTGTTTGGATTCCCGGTGAAAGGCTTTCGCTTAAAATGCAGAAAGCACAATACTCCCGCAAGAGGTAAAGAATTCGATTAGATCAGGCTTGGCTGCATCAAGAAACAGACGTGCAAAGCGAAACAATCGGCAGGGCTACTTAAGGTTGCTTACGTGCTGTAATGCGAAATCACAATACATACTATGAGTCATGGCCGTGCATAATGTTTCTACTTAGTCCACACCTTACAGTACATTACTAGTAAAGTGGTGAGTAATGCTATTAGTTGTAAGCGCAATGTATATGAGTTGTAAGTCGGCTATACTATAGAACATTTCTTTTCTTCATTCATGGCTATATTCATACACGCTTTTAGGTTCACGTTTTCTTACATGTATTGCGGCACCGTACATCGGCGTGGTGGCGTCATATAAAATTTGTGCCACCTGAATTTCGAGCCACGGAGGTCGCTGAATTTCGTGAGTTATGCTAGTCAGTGCTGGATATATCACATTCTTTCTACCACGTGCCAGACACATGCTCGTGAGGAAGACCGCGTATATGCTGCCCAAGGTGGCAGGAGCGGCACAGATAAAGCAGCGCTTTAACCACGACGTACAAAGGTGTTTTCATAGTCTAGGAGTAGCGTGTCTGACTAGGGATCCATGAGCCCCGGATAATTCGATTACAATTTTAATGTGTACCCAAGTTGGCAAATTCTACCAATTCGGCTACCAATTGAACCATGACATGTCACCTGCCATCCATTCCCTCTCAGAGGTATGCTCGTTAGAAAGACTAGGCAGACACACAGATATGCCGCCTCCGGGTCTACAGTACATGCCACCTGCCAAACATTACCTGCCAGAATCATGCGCGCGATTTTGTGCACTATTTTTATACTTGCTGATGACTTTTCTCGTAATGGAGCTAAAAAGGCTCACGCAGTAAAAGAAAAGAAGAAACCCCTTATTTAGGGACTTGTCGGCTGGGCTGTGGGAAGAAACTATCCGATTACTGTATAGTCCTATGTTCTTGATGATATCTATTTGTTTGTTGTACACTCTGAAGTGCTTATAAAAGTATATCAAAATTACGAAAAAAAGAAAGACGTAAAAGCAAACGAAATGGGGTGGCGTAGTTAGCGACAAGGAACTGCTTTTGGCTCGATCTTTGCATTAGCCTCCTCCGCACTGCGTCGGTAAATTCTGCTCGTCGTCCCTTTCTCGTTCTGTTACTGCGTGGGCTTCTAGTATATGCAGGGGCTTCTATAGCATGTGCAGACGGATGAAAGGGCTTGTTGGTCATTCGTCCAGAAAAAACAGCGCAGCAAAACGTGGGCGTGTTTCTTTCCTTGTTCGTTCCTTTACTGCGCTATTTTTTCAGGTAGTAGGCGTAGGCTTCTGAAGGATGAATGTGACTGTGTGGGGAGAACCGCCCAATTGCGTTTGTTTGGGGAAGGTTTCCTCAAATGTGGAGACGAGTGATGGATATTAAAGATGGAAGATTCACTTCATACCTGTTGCATTCCGACTTCTGGACCTCGCGATGATGCTGCTACGGTCAAAGCAGTGCAACGTTCGTGGTACGTATATGTTGTGCACTAAGGGAATGACACCAGAGCATTATGGTGCTTTCTTTGGCGTTTGGGATCTTCTTCGCATATCACTTCGCAGACATGGGCCCCCCACTGTGCTTTATATATTTATTGATCACAAAATACGGGGCCGCCCTTTAACATAAACCAAACGAATCTGCCTATGTGGACTATGTTTAGCTTGTTGAACTGGCCTCCCAAGCAAGTGCTTCAGTTTCAATTCCATTTCACATTTTCAGCTCAATTAGCTCTTACACCTTATGATGATGTTTGGTTCATGTTACGAGCTACTTATCACAATTGATCTGATATCTTTACCAACTCCGCGTGATTTCACGGCCCTCTCGACGAATTCGGATCGGTCCGACGCTTCTGCCAAAGCCTCCACGTGCTCAGCTAAACGGGAAGCACATCGCCGTTGAGTTGAAGGTTTATACTTTGCAGCGTATAAAGCTTGTTCCATCGACAAACCGTCGCCTTTGCCAAAGACGTGGCATCGGTCCAAGACCGGTTGTTTTGTAAAAGGCGCCGGAAAAAATTCTCACTGACCGACAGAGCCATGCATCACAGGGATATAACCTCGTGTGGAAATTTCAGACATCCCACATTCAGATTAGGTAAACGATTTGGGAAGGGCCTGAAGAAGACAAAATTGGCAATAAGGTTCCTCTTTGGGGGTGTTTCAGAAAACAAAAGTAATTAGGTAAAATATATTAGCAGCCATTTGGTTTTGAACTAACGTCCTCTGCATGCGAGGCGGGCACGCACAGACCACGAAGGGTCGTTGGTATCAAGCTTGTTAGAGGAGCACCTTCTGAGCACCTTGCACCTATGACTCACTAACGTGTATTTGAGACGCGAAATGAAAAGGCGTTATCGAGTGTACACTTACAAAATGTTTAAGCTCCCTCTTAATTTATTTTGATTCGATCCTTGAAGCGGCTGGGTCAAATTAAAGAAATGGGAAATAAAATTGATGCCACTCACTGGCACGAAAACAAACATTTTTGCTTTTTGTTGTCTTTCAAGAGATGTAGGCGGCAGAAGGTGGTTGGTCCTAAACATCCTGCCGAACACACGCCGGTAAAACTGAGTACAGTCGTCCCCCAGCCCGGGGCACGGCTTTACATGGGGCGCGTGTTCATAAAAAAGGCTCCGCGGACACTATTGTGCTGTTCGTGGGCAAACTCAGCTTCGAAAACTTCAGCCTACAAAGAAATTTCAAGTTAACGTGCCTCACGGGGTTGAGAAAACTAAAGGTCCGTGCCGCGCGCAGGGGGTTGAAAAACCAAGAAAGCATTGAAGTTTCAAAGGTGCAAAACGCTCTAAAAAACATGTCTCAAACAATAGAGGTTTATTGTCCCGGAATAAGTTCACATCTCCGAGAATAAGTGCATGCTCGGTCAAGTCCGGAGTTCCGGCTGTCTGACTTGCGAGAAATGAAGCGAATATCTCATCCCAATATCGATCAAGTTTGGTGAAGCTGAAATTCAGTATGCAGGAGTTTTAACCTAATGAACCTCGTGCCATCGTACTTCAACCGAAGCACGCGGTACCGACCTAGTCAGCCCCAAATCGGCAGCGAATGTCCAGGACAGGAGGGTCGGCCTAATGAGGCGCTTAACCTGGGCTCCGGGACACTAAAAGATGACAGCGCTGATTCATTCTCGCAAAATTATGCATATAAGGCGAGTGTTAGCATTATTATTTTCCGCTCCCACGAGCCTCTTTAGTGCCCTCGAGAATTGAAGACTTATTTAATGCAATAGCGAGAAAGGGGAGACAAGGTTGACCACGCCTAAATTTCTGACAACGCACGAGTTGAGAAAGGAATGTGACGGGGTGAACTTGGCGACCAACTATGATGCCGCAGAGGAAGTTTGACCTGAAAGCGGCACCGCTCAAGGTGCTTATCGTCTTCAGATGGTGAGGTATAAAGCCAATTACCTTAGCATTTCAGCCCAGAAAAACCGTGTATCACGGCATGGAAAACTGCCGACCAAATGTAGCCCGATTGTTATAAGGCGGTGCTGGGGATCGTGCAGCGATGCTCGCACAAACGAGGCGGATACTCAAACTACCAAGGCAGTGCTGCAGTCACGTAACTTTAAATGAGGTCTAACCTCGAGGAACTGGAAATGAGTGGACCTGGTTTAGATGCAGACCTATTTTCTCCTTATGTTTAATTTCAATGACTGTTCGCTCACTGCTGAAAGCATCTACTTATGTGGGCGGGCGTTTGTAATATGAACTAAGAAATAGAGATGAGGAGGAGGGAAGGGAGGGGGGACGGAAAGAAGCAGGATGCTTTGCGCATAAAACAGTTTTTCTCATTTTTTCGCCGTCAAAGCTAGGAAAAAAAAATAAAAAAAAAGAAGGCCGTGCACTATGATGCTCTTCGTAAAGCTTAAAAATTTATGCTGATCATTAATATTGATACATCGATGCTTGAAAAAGGAAATGACACTTAGAAAGTCTAAAACGCTATTTTTTATTTGCCGTTGTTTGGTTCTGGCTTCACAATTTACGTTTGCCTGGTATGCTTTGTGATAAATAATTCATCTACTGAAATGCTTCGGCATGCCGAAATGCAGCATTTTAAGGTGAAAGCCTTTATTGGCCTAAGCTGTCGTTGACAAAATGTGTCCTGCTTTTACGGCGTTCTAATTGGCCAAGGCGGGATGACGTCATGAAAGGCTCGACCAATTACAGAGCAACACCACAATGATCAACTACTAATATTTGAGTGGTATAATTAATTACCAATGGGTGACTAATTAGGCATATAGTAACTCAAGATTAAATAATCTATTACCTGGATAAATAATTTTTTACCCATATAGGTAATTAACTAAATAACCAATTACTGATAACTGCCAGTTGCGTAGCAGAATGTGGCGCTCGGGCTTTCGCCTTAACTCAAGAATGAATAATCTATTACTTGGATAAATAATTTTTTACCTGTAATTAACTAAATAACCAATTACTCATAAGTGCCAGTTGCGTAGCAGAATGTGGCGCTCGGGCTTTTGCCTTACACTACTAAATTCCCTCGTAATCGTTTTTACCATTTATAATGCGTTTTGGAGCCAGGTACTAGAAGATCTGGGCTATACTGTGGTTTACTGTTTCGTTTTGCATACGAGGATGGCGGCTGAGCGTAACAACAGTTTAAGAACAAGTTTTGAACATCACACGTGATCAGTCTGGTAAAGCACATGACCAATTGTATAACAGAATGGACAGCTTAGTTTCAATTTTAGCATCTGACAATAAAAAATTATTGTCTTTCGTTGTAGAAAGCACCAATGGTCGCTAACTGCAGAACATTTTGCATTACCGGCAGAACCTGCGGTTAGCAACCTCAATTAGAAGCATAGGCGTTTCGCAAAATATTTTTTTCGCTGCTCGTACAATACTTGCTCACTTCATTACAAGCGCCACGTTGGGTTCATGGCGATGGAATTTTCTGTCAGCAAGGGAGAAACTTCCTGCTTTATAAGCTTTTCTGTAACCTTGAAAACGTCTCTGGCTATATATTCTCCGTTTTCACGGCACTGTCAATTATTTTGTCGGGTGTGGCGACAACAAAGTTTATGGCGCTCTTTCTACTCACATTTGTCCAGCTTTCGGTAAGCAACGGAAGATTGTTTTCCTTTCTACTCGTGCCCTTGTATTGACACAAATTTCAGCTTCTAAAAGCCTCTTCTCAGCGTCTAGACGGTGGAACGAATGCAGGCTTGAGAAATGTAAAAGCTTGTCATCGGCAACTCTACCCCGTGAGTGACAAAGCTGCTCCACTGGAGTATATCGCTCGTCCCAGGAGCTCACCTAACGTGCTCTGAATCTGCAATATGTTTCGCCAGGAAAAGTTTCTGTAGGCTCTTGCTGAGCGACTTGTGTGCCAGCTTAAATCTTGACCGCTGTACAGTCATTTCCTGATGGCGCATTATGAGTCCTCACACTTTCAATGGAAGGACTTGTGGAGCGGCTGCGCTCATCTGCGGCGCTTGACCTGTCCTTGAGCATCGATTGTGAGGAGGATATAACTTCTGGAGGACATTTCTTACACTTCGCAATGTGGCTTCGCAAACGCACCGCATTCGGAAACTCATACTTGATGCCGCAGAGCTTGCTCACCGCCGGTTGCTAGCCGTTCTTGAAAACGTCAAAGTTAGATCAAACAGTCTTATAATGAGGTCTTACCACAGCGGACGCCGCACGCAGAGTCTCACAGTCTCTCTCATAAACTGCATATTATCGCGCGTTAAATGTTCTAGCTTTATAATCTTACAGTTGCGAAACTTCCCACAATTCTATGAATTGAAAAAACGGCTTTTTAATACGCCTAAAACTTGGAAGTAGATCAATCGTCGCGAGCGGCAACACCAACGGGTGCAAGCATACAAGTAGCAAAATTAACGACTGCCAAAAAAGAACAAAAAACAAGAAACAAACCAAAAACTAAAAATGCGCAAAGCCCGGTTAAAAAACTGCGGTAACAAACTTTACGACAAATATAATTTCACATAATAGTTAGATTACTTGAACGCAAGGGCCTTATCATCGTTCCCTCTTGAACTTTATTAGAGCAGCCAACCTTGTTTTTTTTTCATTTTTATGCCTTTTCATTTTCTTTCTACATATTCATTTATGCCATGTGGTAATAAACAACGCTAAAAAAATTTCATATAGTAGCGAAAATACTGAAAAATGAGAAAAAAAAAAAACAAACAAAATTTTAGAACAACAATTTTTCCACGTCATAAAAGTGGCCTCTAGGGCCAGTCACGTTTTGAAGTGGAGTTTCTCAACTGTTAAGATAAATGAGCTATGCTTTAAACTCTACTATTGGCGATCACTATCTTTAGAAAACTAAAAGGTAATGATTAGAACCATGAAAATTGCCATTTATGTCCTTCTATAACCGATTGAAAGTGCTGAAACTTATGCAAGAGCAGCAAACATAATTTAGAAATAAAGATTTTTGCTGTTTCAGAGTTGCTTTACATCTTGGATAACACAAATGATATTTTTTCAAAATTTTTAATATTGTCGATAAAAAAGGCGTTTTTTTCTTGTCTTCTTTCTAGCCTTCAAAATTTTGGAACTTTTACATTCATAATCAGAGTGCAGCTGGGTGCTGAAATCACATTGGAAAAATGGAAAAATAGACGTATGTTCTTACTCAATATTTGTCACGAAACTTTGACCAATGGTGCCTCACGGAAAGCGGTCGACTATTCTATGAACTAGGAAAATAAAGAAAATATTAGAGATACAAGCTATTCCTTTAAGGAAGTGACTCGACAACGATATAAACCCCGCGTTAATAGACCCGTATAAACGCACCAGTGTATCTAGATTGAGCGCGCCGGCCTGGGCTGCCAGGGGGACAGGAAGGTTGGCTCTGACTACACCTTCCACCTCAAATACGCAACCCAAATTGTCATATCCTCCCAACTTTCTGGTAACATGTGGTCTTGCTACGTAGCACAAACCGACGAAGAATCAGTGCCCCGCCATGTTGACTGCTTCCTAACACCTGCCAGCGTCATGCCCATGATTTTGCGCCCACAACACCGACACTGACGCCGACACTGGATTTTCTGTGTAACAGGACCTCTGATACTATTGCCTAAAAAGTCCTCTGCCCTCGACACCAGTCAAGTTTATTGCTACATTCCTGCCCCAGTGCTGTTTAAACGTACGATGAACTATATATATATATATATATATATATATATATATATATATATATATATATATATATATATATATATATATATATATATATATATATATACATATACATATACATATCGTGCATATCGTGGTTTATAGAGGCGCTGGGGCTTGTAAAGAGGTGCAGGGGGTGCTATTTGGATAGACAGCTCAGTGTCCCCCAGAACTTGGAAACTTGGGGAATAGCAGATTAGAGAAACAGAGAGAGAGAGAGAGAGAGAGATGGAGAACTGTAGGGCGAAATTGATTTGCGGATGATCGCGGTCCACCTTCAAAGCGGAGGCAAACTCGGCTGAGGCGAGTCGAAGCGTTACGAAATGGATTCAATTTTTAAGCGTCCCGCCCACAACCAACCAAAGTCTGCCTCCGAATGATCAGAGAAGAGCTGTGACCGACGCGATTGACCTCAGTGACAGACCTTGGCACTGAAGCTTATGCCCTTGCAGTGCATTTAATAAGAAAAAAATTTGTCATCTCCTCTAAGCTCTCCAAGATGAGGATCTTTAGAACAAAATCCTCAACAATAACAACAACAAAAATGACTCGTAGTGAACCCATTAAAACGTATAGGTTATTGCCCTTGGTGGAGGTGCTCTGCGAAGTGGACATTTAATGTGCTGCCTCAGATAATGCTGAAAAACAAGAAAAGAAAATGCCCATTTCTCGCTGACGATTGAGTTCTTTGGAGTGTACATAACAGAGACAAAAGGGAGAAATTTCTTGAAGGCAATGCACATGACACTTTTTCCTTTTGTGATATCCCTAAGCAGGACACCTTAAATTGTTACCCGTAGAAAACTTGTAAAGCAGTAGGGTGAGCATGAATGACCGAAGCTTCACAAAAAAATATAAAAAATAAATAAAACTTATGACTGTATGTGCCTGATGAAGTTTGAAAATGATAGAGTGTATATTGAAATGACGTCAATATGGCGAGTTTTCACAAATGCCAAGCAAGATTAGGACAAAAAACAAAGTGCATGCGTGCCAAAGTAATAAAAATACTCTACAATAAGCTTCTGGCATCAAGGTAACCAAAGAGATTATGCAGCAAGGTGTAAAAGTATTACGAGCAACAATTTTTGAAGTCTCTCTAGCGTTTTATGATGTAGAGGAGTCTCCGAAACTAGAGGGTTTGTAATAAACGAGTAATTACGGATTAGAATACACACAGAGGCAGCTATAGCTGCGAAGAAAAGCTATGCTGCTTGCGTGAAAGCTTTCAGGGAAGAAAATATGCCTTTGCAGGAAGAATTTCTTTTAATTTCGTCGTTTCTGCGGAAGCTTTGTAGAGTTTCTTTGATCCTGCATAACTGTGCTTGCGCGAATTAAATGGATAATTATCATATCATTAAAAAATCTAACCACGTTTTCTTTAGTGTTTGCTGAAAGTAATGCCCTTCCTTCTGTGCGCAAGTTCCTATCTTATTATAATTTAACCAACTCTTGTCTTTCCTCCTTCAATTGCGCCGCTCGACTTTATACGTTTGCTGTAATCATGTCACTGCCAAGCAACCATGCATCTACGACCTGGAAGCCAACCCGACGGGCATTCCTGATTCATCGCATCTGGTGTGAACAGCGATCCGCGCTGCGACGGAGCCGCTCACATTTTCGTCCTGATATACGCTGGGCTGGTCTGCTACTGAGAGATTTCATTCCTGTATTCTAGCTCTTCTATGCCATCGCAGCCAATATGATGAGGTGTTCCGCCCCGCATTGCAATACCCGCCCAGAAAGCGGCAAATCGTTTCATTCCATACTGTGCGGAACATCCACAGCTCGCCACCGTCTGCTATGTTTGGTACGCACGGGGCTCAAAAATCCCATTTCAAGAGGCGCAAGAATATGCAAGGTACTCTCACTTCAGGGCTTTGTTTCTTCTAGATGAGGCATTCACTAATTTCACGCGTATGATATCAAAAATAGCGGTGAAAGATTTAGCAACACAACCGAAGCGAGAACGACAAAATGAGACGGGTTGTTTGAGATTGCAGTTGATTTTCAATTCAAAGGGGCAAAACCGTTTTGCATACCGTGTTTTTACACCCTTCACATGAGTGGCGTTTCAGTTTTCTAGTTAGGGTTTAATTTGGTGTTCATGTCGTATATGGCGTTTCTGGTGCGGAATGTAGCGATTTAAAGGTATTAGAGGGCCAGGCACTTACATTTTGACGTTAGTACATTATCCATAGAGTAGATCTAAAGATGGGGCTTTACGATTGTTATGCCACTGATAGCATGTTCTTCTTAGGGTGAATGAAATTTAATATTTATGGAATAACGACTCTTTTTGCACACGGTCGATTTGAAGAGGGTCCTATGAAAGGAAAGATGGGGCTAAATGTAGAAGTTGTGCTCAGCATTTTTTGACTTGAGTATTCTCGTACCGCATGTTAACTTTTTCTTGCTTGCAAGCATATACACATGAGGCTCAGGTATTGTTCTTAAATGTACTATGTTGTGTCAGCGTATTGTTGTTATACAATTATGAATAAAAAGAAAATTTCGAACTCACACCCTTTCCGCTTACTGCCTTTCTGAAATGATGAATTCCTGTTGGCTAGTAATGAAGCAATATAGACTCTGCATATTATTGGCTACTTCATCAATGAATGGAGACATCAGCCTGTACACTCTTCATATTGATTCGTTATTGTACAACGAAGGTGACCTGAGCCACTTACTACTGCCTTTTTTCCTTGAGGGCTATTTGCGGTTGCCTGCTACACTCATTGCACCGCTTTTTTTCTTTTTTTTTAACAGCTGAGCATAATCCTTTGTGAATGCGAGTGGTCAAAGAATGCTTCCAAACGAGGACTAAGTACAAAATACTATAAGATCAAGTCGTTCCAACCAGGTACAGTTTATTTCGCGAAGTTTTTCATTAGTGCCCACTGTGCGCAAAATCATAAATAGCTGCGAGTGTACGAGAAATTGCGACGAAGCAATAACGAAATCGATATTAAAACCTTCGATACTAAGACTGTTCCGCTCCACAGTACAAGATAATTTCAGAAATTTGAGTTATTCGGTGATAGGCTCAACACAGCAAAGTGTACATCTCCGTTTCATTTATTAGCGTGGGCATACACTCGCGGGACTGCAGAGAGATAGCTCGAGAAACGAGACTTCTTATTCTTATTCGAGACTTCTTATTGTAACAAGCAACATTCAATCTACCAAGTACACGGTAAAACATTAAGCTCCATATTTTACATTGATCGCCATAGTAACTATATCACAATCACGTAACTATGCATGCGAACACTTTCCCACAAACGAATTCGATTCCTCGCGGCCAAATACAATCAAGCCACAAAGTACGTATTTTTTCTCTCCTAACAATAAATCTTTCTCCTGCATGTGTTATTACGAATGAAAATCAAATATACGTATGTTGTAACCTGTACAGTGTCAGCGAGGTATATCCACGCGAATAACCTCAGCAGCATTTCTATATACTTCTGGGGCTGCATTAGGGGAACTTGCTTCACTGCACGAACACAGAGACTTCTCGCCTCTTTCGCTAAGGGCAATTACGACATTCAGCTCTAGCGGCGGTGACTAATTTCTGTTAGGACAGCCAAAGAAATCACTTCGACTGTCTCCCCAGTCTCGCTGCTCGCTTGCTGGAAATTGGATCATTGTTTCGTTGCCGAACTTGGTTGCCTATGTCGTCACTTCCACGCAACTCTGGCTAAGCGTATTTTGTAACTGTAGCTGAAAATGACATGTTATCAGCAGCGTTTAGCAGCATTTGATAGGAACTTATTATTTGTGAGTTCTTACAGTGGCTCAAACACCTTCGGCTCTATGTGCGAACTTGTGGCACATTTCATTCATGGCTTTTTTGAATAATATATATATATATATATATATATATGCGTACACGAAGGAAAGAAGGCAATCGTGAGCGAGGGCAAGGACAGCGGAGGGGATTTTTAAAAATTATATTCTGTTATGGTGCTCAATTAGTACAGTAATCATTTTAGGGAGAAAATAATTAAATACAAAGCCGGATGAAAAACAGGCCGATGGTAGGAAATGAATCCATTACCTCCGAATATCGCATCCGGTGCTCTTAAGAATTGAACTACATCAACGGCTGTCCAACCTTTTCCATTTTGGGTATTGATGTTGCCTGTAACTGAACTCCGAGAATGTACTCCACCGCCACCATAGTAGCAGACGTGAAGCGTCGTGTGTAGCCGCGAGTGTTAATTGTAGTGTCATCGACATAGGAAGGGCGGAAGCTGTGCAAGAACCCTCTCTTGCTACCCATGGTTTCAAGACTGCCAGAACTGAGGTCCTTGCAGGTTTTTATAGAGAAAATTGAAGGGGAAATGGTGGGCTCATTATGATATGCGAAGGAAAGAAACCAACCGCCGGCGAAGCCAAGTAAAGCGTAGGAAACGTTTTAATTGTATTTTTTGTTACTGGCCTGAATTAGTTCTGTAGTTATTTGAGAGAGAAATATAATTAAATATAAAGTAGAAGGAAAACCAACGCGCTGATGGTGCGAACCGAACCCACGACCTTCGAATACCGCGTACGGTGCTCTTACAAAATGAGCTACATCGACGGCTATCCAACCTTCTACGTTTTTGGGTATTTATGTTCCCTGTCCCGAACGCTGAGAGCATTCCCTCTGGTGGCGCTAGTGAACACGGCACCTCTTTTTATCACGCCACCTGGTGATACACCCGACACTACGCTGTCGGACCTCGCGCGCACTCGCCGTGATTGCGCATGTGTATGGCTTATTTACCTATAGGTTAAACGAAGGAGCGCCGCAGATGAAACTTCATGAAGACGACATTTGCTGCACAGCGCGACACTGAGCTGCAGTTTCACACGAGGCGTGATTGGGCAACGTTTATAGAAACGTTCTGATCGGTTTTGGCGATAGGATGGAGCTCGCGCGCCTTGGTCATGGAAGCTGATCTGTTCGTTATGGCGTGGGTTCGAAACCCATTCGCGGCAATGCTTTTTGCAATGCAGCTGGGGCGAAGCGCAGATGGTACTGGTGCATGCGCAGCTTGCGTAGATGAATGACTGGTGAAGCCGACATTGTTTGCTGAGCAGCGCGAGAGTAGGTCCTATGTTCGGAGCCAGATGACGTTGAGGTTTGGCATGAGAGAAAACTTACACCCTAAAATCGACTAGTCACTGACGGGATCTGACCTCACGACCTTCCAAGTTTGCTTACGGTGCTGTTACCAACTCAGCTACACTTTTCTATTTGTTTGAGTACTAATGTAGCTTGTAAATGAAACTTGAGAATGTTCAGCAACTACACCCTCACTTCTAGCCGCGGACATGGAAGTCCATTATTACCTCGAGTTTCACGCATTACATGCTACAGGGAGAGCAACAGCTCTGCGAGAACTATCTTAAGCTGCCTATTACGACCTCAAGGTTTTAAAAACAGAGAAAACTGAAATCTATTAAACAGACAAATCGAGGGGAAATTATGGGCTCTTTATGATACCGATATGAAAAAGGCCTACAGTTTGGTAGGCCAATGAGAGTGTAGGGAATTGTTTAATATTATTTT
Organism: Amblyomma maculatum; assembly: GCF_055883805.1. Lineage (NCBI taxonomy): Eukaryota > Metazoa > Arthropoda > Arachnida > Ixodida > Ixodidae > Amblyomma > Amblyomma maculatum. The sequence goes on from NC_139345.1 coordinate 47,412,383, forward strand.
TGCTATTGACTATAATTATACTACGGGGATCAATTTTTCGATTATGAAAGAAAATTTGATACAAAAGAGAAAAAATACTGGTCTCAGGTCAGATCCGAACCGGATCCTTGGACCCCCCCCCGCACAAACAGCAGTCAAAGAAATTTTCACATTGTCCAGTAAAAGCTATTGAGTATGTGGCGCGATGGCGCCATAGATACCGGCTTTGGGTTTGCGGTCGCAGTCATTGTCGTCAGACATGATATTCACGTCGAATTCCTTTCTTCGATAGACTCCCACACGCTATAAAGGCCGCCTATAGCTTGAAATTAAGGAATCTAGCATCGCACGACGTCTATAAATACTGCCGGTTGTGGCATCTGTAGCCGCACTGAATAATCTGCATTTATTAGGTATGAACCGCGTTTCAAGTGACTGGTGTGATACTATGGCCAAAAGAAATCAGCCTTTCAGCCAATGAACATTTTCGCGTTGCTATACGTGATGTCGGTAATCCGGCAGCAAGTATACTCTTGCCAAAAATTGAGTGCGGAAGGACTCTCACTGTACAAAGCTTAGATATTTAGTGCCTCTATGAGAACGCGAACTCAATACTTATCCATGGCTTGAAATTTAACTAATTATGTTGTTATGCAGTGATAAGTCGAAGAGTGGAACGATATGATGTGAGGATAAAATATATATGAACTGTCACTGGGACTCTCGCGAAGGGTTCTACTGGCGTTAAGGCTCATTAACTCCTGGTCTTGTTGTTTGTAGAATTGTGAAGTCGTATTCATGACTACAAATTTCTGCTGTGCTTCTCTAACTCTTCCTTGTTCATTCTGTAATGCGATTCTTATTCGATCTGTGCCCACTTTTCATAAATGATGGCATAAGAAATCATTAAATTCAATCCCGGGTATATCGAATTATTGCTTATACCGAACTGTAGAAATATTCTCTTGAAAATCTCATGCAAAAGTCTAAGAGTGGTGTTCGGCTTTATTGAACTCGCGTTCAGGGGCATTGTCGGTATATCGAACTGAGCGCTGTAATCCCGCAAGAGGATATTCTTCTTGTGGTATCCTACGATAAGTTGTCGCGCGTGCGGAGCCAGGCAAGCTGCGCCATCTCGGCCTCTTGCTGGCAGCACTGATGCTGTAAAACCACCAGAGAATAAAAGTGGCCTTCGGTCGGTCATGCTTGTTTTTAACACGACACTGCTGCTTTCATGCGAAGAAGCCGAAGTTCAATGCACTGGTGTCCTGCGTTGAAGCCAGCCGTGCCGGCAGAAAGCTTGCTGCTGCTCTCGCGCAACCCGCTTCGCTGACGAAGCGGAAGAAATCCCTTGCGCCGCATTCGAGCTGAGTTATTGCTACGTTTATAGTGTACCGGTAACGAAATTAGACCTCTTTTGTTCAGCAGTGGCTTTTCCCTCAGCTTCGTTCCCCGCAACTTCGAAGTCAGCCCCAACTCCAAAGACACTTTTGCCACGCTGCGCAAGAGGCTTGCCGTGAAAGCCCTAACTGTCCCTATGAAATACTGAGAGCGCGCGGTCGCGCCTACAGTACGGCACACAGAGGCTGGTACGCACTTTTTTCCGACAGGTGGCGCGAAGCGACTCTCGATGCGCGGATGCGCTCGTGCAACTCGCGAGAAGCTGCACCTACGGCAAGCGGTGGGCTGCCAGTATGCCGGTGGGAAGCGTATCGCTGCAGGGAGCGCGCTGCTAGCGTGGGTACAACGTATGCGCGCTTCTGGGTTGCAGATAAGCTTATATGATGGCATATTGTATACATTGAATTATCGATATATCGAATATTTTTCAGGTATCCTTGGAGTTCGACATATAAGGGATCGATTGCATGCACAAAGAAAAACAACAACTAAATTTTGCCTTTCTTGTACACCAACCCTGCACGGTGTTAAGTAAACCACATGTCAATACAGACTTGGCCAGTCAAACTAAAATGATGTGGCGGCATAAATTTTACACAATAAATGCGATCCCCTGCACGCTACTTAAGTGAAATATAATTAACCTTTTGCACTCTCGTACAAAAAGCGATGAGGGCTAGTTTTATCGCGAGGAAACTAACATAACTATGATACCTTGGATGATGGTGCAACACTGGTGTTTATCGATTGTGAGGCTTGTAAGGAGCGGCAGCTAAATCCACCCTCAATATATTCAGAGTTTTGCGGCGGAAACCGCCAATCGCTGAGTGGTAGAATGATCGGTATCCGAAACCGCCCACTTTGTAGGCTTACGTGGTGTCAAAAGTAAATTGAAGGCATCATAGTGAGAATAAAACATTGGCGCCTATATTTTAATCATTCCTGAATTGATAAAAATCAGCCTAATTGTGACTTTGCGAATTACAGTGTTCACTTATGAACCCCGAACATTACGCTTGGAATTTAAAGAAATTAATCGATTTTTAAAGCAACCCTGAATTCACCTTTGAAAACCGCACTGACCTTCGTATATTACTACGCCAAGATATGTGAATAAGAAGAAAACTCACCATCCTTCGTGCGGGGTAGCGTGAAGCTGAAGTCGAGAGATGTGTGGTCGTGCGCGGATGTCCTGATGCAAAGCGTAAATTCATCCTCGTTGTCCTTGATTCCCTCGTAGCCCGACGGGAAGCTAACGTCCTCCAGCACATCTTCCCAGATCGTCTCCAACATTAAAGCAATACAGTCGTCCAAAATCGGCGCATAGAACAGCGGTAAGCTGATAAGCTAGCCAAGTTACTTCCTTGAGAATCCTTGAAACGCTTTCTTAGAACAGTAATCGGGGCTCTGCCTCAAATCCTCTTGGTTTATTAGCAGGTGTTTTCGAGATCCTCAGGAGTATTTCCTTCGTGTATTTACCCTGCACACAGTTAACTGACGGTATTACTTGTCGTGAGAATACTCGCTTTGTGAAGGTTTTAGCCTCGATCTTTCCAGCACTTATTATTCTCGTAAATCGTACGATTGAAAAAATAGCAGTGATTTGTGTCAACAGTGGACGAGCTAAAAATACGATTTATAATAATAAAAAAAAAACAGCTAAGTTTAAACATCCAGTTGGCTCTTTCCTTGCTTGAAGTCCACTACCGCTTTCTCTCCTTATGTTACTATATGGTAAATCAGGATACACCATTCCGTTAGAACTCGACATGAAACAACTTATGATATCAGAAGTCCTTTTCCCTTGAGTGAACGTATATACCGCAGAACACTGTGCACACCAGCTAAAAAACGAACAAAGGGAAATACGTGACAGTACAAAAATGAAGAAAGACGACTGCCCAATGCCTCCGTGCACTGACTCTGCGGCACCGAGGTATTCCGCGTTCACTCAAGGCAGTGCACTGTCACAGACGAAACACCACCACTTCATGTTCGGAACACACACGTGCACTTCACATGCACACACCCGCAATCTGATGTTGCTGCTGTTCACAGGGACCACGTTCCAAGCACTATGGGCGACGCCGCTCCACGGCGGGGCCTAAGCTTGGCCAGCGAGTGCCCACTTCCTGTTGGGGGCGCGTGAAGGCGTACACTTGGCACCTTACACGCATAGACACAGCCCTTCGAAAGGCGCGAAAGAAAGAGACAGCAGCGTATATCCCATCCACGTGGGGAAGGAAAACATGAATCGCAGGGAGGAAAGTGGATTTCCGCGACCGCGTGTATAACAGCGGCTGCGCAGCGAACGAAACCGTTACACCAGGCAGTAAACCGCGAGGGCTGTCACAAAAGCCTGCGCAGAGAAAGAGCTGTAGTCAAAGGGGGCGGAAGGGAAGAGGGGGGGGGGGGGGGGGGAGGGGAGGGCTTGAAGTGCGGGCTTCGTTCTGTGACCGGGTCGCCAAATTAGCCTCGGTAATCGGCGGCGAAATCGAGTTCAAAACACTTTCCCCTCACAGTAGAAAGCTTGCTACAATCTGTATCCTATATATGCGGTTCACGTGTGTTGCTCTTTTATTAATGTTTAATTTTCTGCATTGATGTTATTAAGCAAAGGTGAAAATTGTGAAGAAAGCATCGGTTTTAATCCCATTTATTACAGTCCGTGAACACAGAGAACAGTTGATAGCCGTTGGTCCAACTGGGACGTCTTGACGATAAGCTATCTGACGTTAAGGCGATACCATCAGATTATGAAGCTTGAACCGCGGTTCATTTATGCCATGTAACACACACCCTTCAATATTTCCCATATTCTAAGCTCACGGCCCTTGCCCTATCCTTAGCACATAGCGTTGGCGTACCCTTTTTTTTTTTTTTTGTAATAGAAGTCCTAACCTTACCCTCGTGAAACATTTACACCAACTCAACCACCTCCCTATTACTGCATTCATTCGAGGATTAGTGCAGAAACAACCTTGCTCAGCGCAGTCGTAAAAAGAAACTGCAGAAAGATTTCGGTTTTCTCAACAGAATTTCTGTGCAGTTTTTGACAGTTAACATATTGTGACAGCAGAAGTGTTTGTCGCAACATCAGAATTTTGTGTTGTTACAAAATAGAAGTACTACGGATAACAGGAAAGCACTACAGAAAAAAAAGCTACAGAACTACAAAAAAGTACTACAGAACATCATCGAAGTCTGATGTTATGGCAGAACTACAGAAGCTTTACCTTTTTTTTTTTTTTTTTACAAAGCTCTCTTTTTCTTTTTTTTTTTCGACTAGAAGGAAACTTTTACGCACGCTCTAATTTTATCCTTTCTAAAGGCATATTTGTCCTTTTTAAACAGTTAATAATAATAAAGCACAACAATAAAGAGCCAGAGTAAAGCCTTTTGCGGTGCTGACATACAGCTTGGAAGCTTTAACGAAAAATATTCATTTAACGGACCAAAAATACAGCGCCAAACACTAAACATCGAAGCAGTTCAAGTGTTGAGATGTCTGCATTGCTCACAAAAGCGCTTTTTAAGTGGTGAATCCCGGGCTGCATACGCGTTAATCTTATGCCGGCGAGCCACGCTGTACTCATTTTTCAAAGGAAGTATTGTAAAGCTCAAAACCTTCAAGTTTCCAGTGCTTCCTACGGAACGCCATCTGCGCATCAAGCGTGTCATCCGATTAGTTTCTAACCCCATACATGGCCAAATCAACTTACCCGATGCAGTCTTGAGAAAAAAATAAAAACTCCGCTTCAATGGATTGCATAGCACACACACACACAAAAAAAAGAATAAACTATATCTATTCCTGAAGCAATTGCGAAATGACCCTTATGAAAATTAAAGGGGGACGGAGCATTACTTTGCAGGCCACTTCCTTTTTATTACTTCTGCCGTTTATGAAAAGTTGTTACAGGTTTCCTGGAATGTTCTCTATTATTTTCGAATGTGGTATGATGGCTGAAAGCGTCCTGCAGCCAAGTTGTTTCAGGTTATTAACCCTTGAAACTCCGAAACGTTCCGCCAGTCCCCTAGCAGTCGTGAGTCGGGGATCTGTGCATAAAGCCAGCGCTACAGGTGAGGCAACATTCCTCATTTTTATCAGCCCCAACCAGAGCATAGCCTGGCCACTTCCCTGCGGCTGCGTAGACCAAACAAACTCATAAGCCCTGCCCGACATCTGAAAGGGACGGGGTGGCCGTAGAAGTCTGAGATGGGAGACAGTAAGAGCCGATAGGTGAAGCCAAATAAACTGTTGGAAGGCATACGAGAACGCCTGTTAAACACTGTGAACATGACAGACTCAAAAAAAAATTAGGCATATGCTTAACCGTGCTAAATATAAGTAACCAACGCGAAAGCTTGAAAGTTAAGCCTGGTAAATCTTGGCTATAGACATGATTATTGTTTGATGGTAATGACTGACGTTTGGTGGCACGGGCTTCAGGTTCCTCCGAGGTCTCAGTAGCACATTTCGCTCGACATACCTCTCTCCGTCGCTGTGCGGCAGCTACGTCCACTAGATGATCTGATTCGGCCTGTCGTCTTGGAAACCACTGAGTCGCACACAGTTGACGAGGCGTCTCGCCTGATCATCCATGATGACTTCTGCAATTAAATTGTCGAGAGTTGTTGCGATTAGTTGGCACCGGCTAAGAGGCAGCGGAGGGTACTTAGACAGAGAGATCACCACGCCTCCTGCCTAGCTGCGGTTGAGTGACGTCATGGTTGTCACATGACTAGGCAGACGCGACCGCTCGGTTACTTCAGTTTCGGCGGCGGCGGCGGCGCCTGAGTGACGTTATAGACAGCATTTATTTCCACCGGAAAAGGGCGCCCTCTTCCCCGCTCCCGGGACGTATTGGTGCCGGAGTGACGTTATAGCTGTCATGTGGTTTCACCTCGATTCAAGGAAAAACACGCGCATACGCGCACACGGCGAAGTTACGGAAAGGGTATAAAAGCTTTCAACTTTAAAAGCGTTGGGATGTAGACGTTTTGAGAAAGCACTAATCAACCTCGTCTCAAATTTTCGAATTCGCATTAAGTGACTCTGAGCACCCCGTAATCGCGACCATGCTCGTATTAAGAATAGCGGAAATTAAACACATCGACATTGCGTCATGTTAGACATACTGCGCATGTTGTTCATGCTGCGAATGTATTGTATTGTATTGGTTCATAGGAAGGAAATGCGCAGTACCTGTCAAACTTGCTCTGTGGACACCTGAACCGCGCCGTAAGCGAAGGGAGGAAGGTGGCAGTGAAAGTAGAAAGAGAGAAAGGGAAGGCGTAGTGGAGGGCTACGGAGTAATTTCGACCTCCTGGGGATCTTTACCGTGCGCTGACATCGCACAACACATAGACGCGCCACTACGTTTCGCCTCCATCGAAACGAAGCCGCCGTGGTCGGGATCGAACCCGGGAATAATAATAATTGGTTCACAGGAAGGGAAAGGCGCAGTAACCGTCACACTTGCTCTGTGGACACCCGAACCGCGCCGTAAGGGAAGGGAAGAGGGTGGGAGTGAAAGTGGAAAGAGAGAAAGGGGGGGGCCGTAGTGGAGGGCTACGGAGTAATTTCGACCACCTGGGGATCTTTAACGTGCGCTGACATCGCACAGCACACGGACGCCACTTTGTTTCGTCTCCATCGAAACGCAGCCGCCGCGGTCGGGTTCGAGCCCGGGAACTCCGGCACAGTAGTCGGGCGTCTTACCACTGCACCACCCCGGCGGGGCAACCCGGGAACTCAGGCACAGTAGTCGGGCGTCTTACCACTACACCACCACGGCGGAGAAGCAGTTTGTGACCCAGCACCAAACGGCAGCTTAGAATTTTTTTTTTTTTTGCTTATAAAGGTATGCTAATTTGGTTTTGAGGTAATCTGTTTTTCACTGTTCTCAAATTGAAGTAAAATATAATATTTTTGTCTTTAATGCAAGAACGAGCAAAAATTATGTATTCTGGAGGAAGCTCTGCCATCGGGGACTGAATGAGTTCGCCCATATATAGTGGTCATAATTAAGAGTGCCCTAAAGCAAAACGTGAGCTTATGAAGGACTCTGGTTTCACGAAAGTGAAAAAAGAAAGGATGACGGCCATCATAACTATAGTCAAATGAACAAAGTGCCATATATAGTTTTTTACAAGATGCGAGAAGGATTCTAATATTCCCCCCGATCAATTGGCAATGTGTTAAAATAAAGCCTGTGGAAACATGAGAAACATGATGACGAAGTCGTGGTGGCGGCCAAAGTTTTATTGATATAGGTTTAGGGGGTAGGCCTTCGTAATATTTTTACCCGCTTAGTACGAACATTTAGGGAAAGAATAAGCCGTTATATCCCGTCATGTTTGCTCAGAGTTAACCAATGGCATGCAACATCTGTCTAAGAAGTACCTTCACGAGATTATTCTTTTGTATTTCGCGCACAGAAGCAGGAACCCTTCCTCCCAATTGGCTATGCAAAAATTGGCGGTCGTAGCCATGCTACGCGTCGAAAAACCTATGTCAGGAATGCATGCGTATAGTCCAGAGTTCTGATCTCGTGCGTGCGCAAGGAAAATCACAGAAAAGCCTCTAGCTAAAGAAACCTTAGTGCACTCTTTTTATTACACAACTTCCAAGCCTCCACGTGGCAGCAGCGTGTATATAAAATCCTCACGTGTAATGAGTGCCTCGATAGAAGGATTTGTTGGTTTTTTCTTCTAAGTTCGTATAGACTCGTGCCACGTGTTTCAGGGAAGTAGGTTTGGCTGATGCAGTCAACTAAGATGTTGGCATATTTATAGACATTTTATGCACATGCCTAGCCAACCATGCACATAAACATTACAGGGCCTCTTAAGATATCTCTTCTTCCGTAAACATAAAATGGAACTTTTTCAACGGTCACCTAGCGAATCTATTTTGCACTTACAAAAGGACAGAATTCCTCTCGCATATGATGCCCTTTTGATCAATGTTTACTTAAGGGTACACGTGTTTGTGCTACTGGATCCTTCCTGCTTGCACCGCGCATCCACTATGTTCGTCGTTATAAAACTTCAACCTTTGAGCCCACGTGTTCAAAACATCTATATTTCCGCTTCCAATTGGGAGTTCTGCGCGTGCGAATTCGGCAGGAAGAGCGATCTTTCTCCATGTCGTAAAGTGCCAGCTGCCTTTTGTATGGTAAGCGGGAAGAGAGTGAAACATTTGTTCTGGATTCAATGCAGCGAAAGTTTTTCGAGACGAAGTGCGGAGCGTCTTCTGCGAAAGGTGATAGGTGACATGGGCCAGTCTGCGGCACTTAGACGTGTTCCGAAGTCCGTCATAGTAAGATAATGCGTTCTATACTGTGCTAAGCTACCGCTAAAAGGCAAGGTAGAATATGAAGGAGTGCGTTTCAACCTAAGCTAGCCTGATTGAATTTCATCCATAGTGTATTGTCGCATGGGCTATGTGCGCGGTTGGCTCTCCGTACTCGAACTTGGCGCTGAAAAATAGGCTGGTGCGTGACTGAAACACGACAGTCGAATTTAGAGCTCAATAGTGTTTGAAGATGCACATATAGAAGAGCTTGTACCTGCCGAACAACAGCCCACTCCCACTGTTCTCTCTCCCTTTTTTTAGCCACTGGTCTCCTTTGACTGATTTTCACCTTCATTAAATTTCCATCGCTCTGCCTTAAGTTTTTTTTTTTCTGTCCTATCCAAAAGAGATTTTACTTGTGCTAAGTAGTGCCCTATATCGGGATATTTATGAATCAAACGTTAAACTTTCTTCGAACCTTTCCGTATTCACACCACTTTAATATTGACGACCAGTAAATTGCGGCTGTCTGAGGGATGCTACGTAATTTTTCTTCTATGATACTCCTTTTCCACTGGCATCATCTCTGCTCAAAACTCTGTTCCTTTCTGATCATGTCCATTCCTTCTTTACGGTATTTATATTTTTTGTTCTCTGTGAGTTACATTTTCATGCGTATAAATGCGAAGACATATTTTAAAACTTTAGATCATATCCTCAGTCTTTTGACCCGTGCATTGCATATAATACCGTTGTAAATCAACGGACTATTGTTCTTTGGGGAGTGGAGAAGAACAGCCCTCATGGAATACACGTAGCATATTTGTTTACGAACCTGAAGGTTGCGAGTTCAATTTCCATCCTCAAAAAATTAACGTCTGTAATAGGGCGTTTAATGACGCTCAGATGGAGAGCTGTGAGGAGAGGACCTTGCAAGGGCGAGCCCAGCGTACTTCTTTGTCTTCGTCGCACAACGCACTGGTGCATGTCGATGGCTGAAGTGCTGACTATCACAGTACATTTTCCCCCCGGGTAAAAAAAAGGAGCCATCCTGGCGACTTATGGCGCGGAAAGCACAGCGGGGTCATAGAATGGCTTCAATCGGTTGACGTGAACTGTTTCACGACCACGGCGACGCAAGTCCGCAGAGGGCGTGACGGGCTCAACTACGTAGTTGACTGCAGATGTTTGCTGGAGGACCCTATATGGCCCGTGGTAGCGAGCAAGAAACTTCTTTGAAAGGCCAGGGGTTGTGGAGGGCACCCAGAGCCACACCAGAGAGTTCGGGAGATATGACGAAGCTTCGCCGGTATCACGGAGGTATTTTTGTTGCCACTGATTTTCTGTTGTGAGAGAGCGGGCGAGCTGACGGCATTCTTCTGCGTACGTGACGGCATCGGATAGCGGGGAAGATTCGGAAACGTCAGGGCGGTAGGGAAAAAGTGTGTCCATAGTACAGGGTGGCTCGCGCCCGTAAAGGAGAAAGAATGGAGAGAATCCAGTAGTGGCCTGTGTCGCGGTGTTATATGCGTAAGTAACAAACGGTAGAACTTGGTCCCAATTGGAATGGTCGGTGTTCACGTACATAGCCAGCATGTCACCGAGAGTGCGGTTGAAACGTTCTGTCAGTCCATTCGTCTGAGGGTGGTACGAGGTAGCGGTGCGGTGTATGATGCGGCATTCTTTCAGGGGAGCCTCAAGAGCGTCTGATAAGAAAACGCGTCCGCGGTCACTGAGCAGTTCGCGAGGGGCACCATGGCGAAGAACCAGGTTTTTCAGAATAAAGCCAGCCACGTCGCGTGCGGAAGCAGAGGGCAGTGATGATGTCTCAGTGTAGCGGGTCAGATGATCCACTGCCACGATAATCCAGCGGTTGCCAGCTGAAGTTGTAGGAAGGGGACCGTATAGATCTATGACGACACGATCAAACGGACGGGCAGGACAGGGCAACCGCTGCAACGAAGCAGGAGACTTGAGAGGAGTTTTTCGGCGTTGGCAAGACTGGCAAGTGCGGACAAAATGGCGGACAAAGCGGTACATTCCACGCCAGAAGAAGCGTAGACGCAAGCGCGTGTAGGTTTTCAACACTCCGCCGTGGGCGCACTGGGGATCAGTATCGAAAGCAGCACAAATTTCGGCGCGGAGATGACGGGGGATGACTAAAAGCCACTTCCTTCCGTCGTGAAGATAATTGCGGCGATAGAGCAGCCCGTCACGAATTGAAAAATGGTGAGCTTGGCGGGCAAGCGCTCTAGACAAACGACCTGGACAGTGACTTGAAAGAAAGTCCAGAAGAGTAGATATCCACGGGTCGCGCCGCTGTTCCGTGGCCATGTCGATAGTGGCAAGCGAAGACAAATCGTAGGCGCAGATCTCAACAGATATCGAAGAGGGAGGCAGCGGTGAGCGCGAAAGAGCGTCCGCGTCAGTATGCTTGAGGCCTGAGCGATATATGACACGAATGTCATACTCTTGGAGGCGAAGAGCCCAGCGAGCAAGGCGGCCGGACGGGTCCTTGAGGGACGCCAGCCAGCACTGAGCGTGATGATCAGTGACCACATAAAATGGTCTGCCATAGACATACGGACGGAATTTGCCGATGGCCCAAATAATGGCCAAGCATTCTCTTTCCGTAACAGAATAATTAGACTCTGCCTTGGTCAAGGTGCGGCTTGCGTACGCCACCACATAGTCTCGGATACCAGGTTTCCGTTGGGTGAGAACGGCGCCTATCCCAATACCGCTAGCGTCGGTGTGAATCTCAGTTGGCGCATTCGGGTCGAAGTGGCGGAGGATGGGAGGCGAAACCAAAAGACGGCGTAAAGTGTTGAAGGCGTCATCACAAGCAGGTGTCCATGCGGAGAGGTCGGAGCTGCCGGAGAGGAGCTGGATGAGAGGAGCAACAATAGAGGCGAAATTTAAGATGAAGCGGCGAAAGTAGGAGCACAGGCCGATGAAACTTCGTAGCTGCTTCAGTGATTTTGGGCGTGGGAATTCGGCAACTGCACGAAGTTTGGTGGGATCGGGAAGAATGCCATCCTTAGAAACGACATGACCTAGAATAGTTAGTCGGCGAGCAGCAAAGCGGCACTTCTTCAGATTCAGTTGGAGGCCGGCGGTAGCGAGACAAGTGAGAACGTCCTTCAGTCGGAGCAGGTGGGATAGAAAATCGGTAGAAAAGACTACGATATCATCGAGATAGCAAAGACAGGTTCGCCACTTTAATCCACGAAGCACAGTGTCTATGAGGCGTTCAAATGTGGCCGGGGCGTTGCAAAGCCCAAAGGGCATGACGTTGAATTCATATAATCCATCTGGTGTGATGAAGGCAGTTTTAGAGCGGTCAGCGTCAGCCATTGGCACCTGCCAGTAGCCAGATCGTAAATCCAACGAGGAGAAAAACTCGGCGCCCTGCAAGCAGTCTAGTGCGTCATCGATGCGTGGCAGAGGATAGACGTCCTTGCGCGTGATCTTGTTGAGCCGGCGGTAGTCGACACAAAACCGGAAGGAGCCATCTTTCTTAGGTACCAACACAACTGGAGACGCCCAGGGACTGTGGGATGGCCGAATGACACCACGACGGAGCATGTCGTCCACATGATCAGCAATTACTTGGCGCTCCGAAGCCGACACGCGATAGGGGCGCTGGCGCAAAGGTGCAGTTTTACCGGTGTCGATGGTGTGCTTTACGACAGACGTGCGGCCCAAGTCAGTTTGAGGAAAGTCGAATGAAGAAGCGAAGTTCTGCAAGAGGGCGACAAGTTGATCACGTTGCGCAAGTGGAAGATCAGCATCAATAGCATGTTGGAAAACGTCGGAGGGCGTCGAAGCGGTGGCAACATCGCAAGAGCACAGACTAACGTCGAAGGAGGGGGTTGAGTCAGCAAGAGTGGTGATATGACCGGGATCAAGCTCTTCAAGACGTCCAATGCATTCGCCACGGAGCAGGACTGCTGGGCAAGAAAATGGGTTCGAGGCGTAAAGTGCACTCTTGCCGTCTTGAATTTCGAGAACTGCGAACGGAAAAAGGAGGCAGGGATGACGGGAGGCGGCTTCGGAAGGTGTAAAAATCGCAGTCAAAGGAGTTACACACTCACAAGACAGTGGTACGAGGGCAGCAGAAAACGGAGGAATGTCGGTGTCATGGGCGACGAGAAGTTTTGCAGTGCGGGGAGGGGTACCACAGAAGGGGGCATCACAGAGGGGGGCGAATGCAATTTGCGCACGAGCACAGTCAATAACGGCCTGATGAGTCGATAGAAAATCGTATCCGAGGATGATATCATGCGAGCAGTTCGGCAGAACAATAAACTCGATAGGGCACAAAACGTCTTGAATGAGCAAACGGGCTGTGCAAGATGCGGAGGGGTGAATGTGCTGTGATGAGGCGGTGCGTAGCGAAAAGTCGGAAATCGGAGTGGTTACTTTGCGAATTCGACGGCAGAGCGCTTCACTGATGACGGAGACGGCTGCACCGGTATCGACGAGAGCGAGAACTGTGGCGCCTTCTACAGAAACTTTGATAACATTAGAGGGACAACACGGAGGACTTGAGGAATTCGAAACAAGCGCAGTTCTTGCCCCCGGAACTGCGACTGTTAGTTTCCCTCAACGGTGCTGGTAGGACGTCGCAGCATTGGAGAAAGCGATCGGCGCCGAGGAGAATGTGATCGACGAGTGGTATAGGTTTGGCGATCTTGTGAGACAAATTGAGAACCGGGCGGAATCATTTGCGAGCGTGAGTCGGTATCGTACGGGTAAAGTCGAATGTCAGGTTGTGAAGATTGGAGGCGCTGGCGACAAAGGCGTGCAACATGGCCCGGCCGACCGCAGGCATAGCAAATCGGAAGGTTGTCCGTAGTACGCCAAGGTTTCATAGGATGTGGGCGGAACCTTGAGGGTGGGGATTGGAACGAAGGCTCAGCATGCGGCGGTGAACGGTAGGCAGGGACCGGCACATAGGAGCCAGACGTGGGCGAAGGTGGTGGCCTAGCCGTTACTTGGGCATACGTGAGAGGTGCCGTCACAGGCGGCAGCACGGGGTTGGACGGCAAGACATCAGCGACGTGTTCTTGCACGGCACGGCGTATAGTAGGGACCAAAGATGGAGCCAGTTCAGGAACGAGGCGGACCGAGTCTTGAAAATGGGGAAGGAGTGAGAGTTGACGTGCGACCTCTTCACGAATAAAATCTTTTATCTGTTGATTCAGCGGGCTCCCTTCAGAAGTTGGCGAACAACCCAGGGCTAATGCGGATACGCCTTCGTCGCACGCACTGGAGCGGCGCCTAGAAGCGCGCCGCTTGCGGAGCTCGTCGTAGCTCTGGCAAAGCTTCACGATTTCACTAACGCTGGTGGGATCTTTCGCTACCAGCATCTGGAAGGCGTCCTCAGTAATGCCCTCGAGGATGTAGCGGATTTTGTTCGCTTCCGGCATGGCCGGGTCGACTCGTTTGCAGAGATCAACGATGTCTTGTATGTAGCTGGTAAATGTCTCATCAGCGCGCTGAACACGATCGTGTAAACGTTGTTCGGCACGAAGCTTACGCACTGCCGGGCGACCGAACACTTCCGCGAAATTCTTTTTAAATTCCGACCAAGATGACAGGTCAGCCTCATGGTTGCGAAACCAGAGGTTCGCCACGTCCGTCAGATAGAATATGACGTTACTAAGCTTGTATGAGTCATCCCATTTGTTGTAGCTGCTCACTCTTTCATACGATGACAGCCAGTCGTCGACATCTTGATCGGCCGTGCCACTGAAGAGGCAAGGGTCACGCTGGCGCACGACGCCAGAGCACATGATCGTGGGTGGAACGGCCGGCAGCGTCGAAGTGGACTCGTCTTGCATGGCGGTCGTAGACGGCAGTGTACGGCTTCGCAGTTCCAGTTTGGATGGGATCGTACCCCGCACCTCCGCCAATTGTAATAGGGCGTTTAATGACGCTCAGATGGAGAGCTGTGAGGAGAGGACCTTGCAAGGGCGAGCCCAGCGTACTTCTTCTTTGTCTTCGTCGCACAACGCACTGGTGCATGTCGATGGCTAAAGTGCTGACTATCACAGTACACGTCGTTTTATTTTGAGCTCAATAACTTTCCCTTGGTTACAGGAGCCTCGCTGAGAACTTCGGCAATGATCCCTACATCTTCTACTTGTTCCTGAATTTAAATGACTCAGCTAAGCTAATCATTCCCTCGCCCTGTCGACGGACGGACGGACGACGGTTGGACAGATGGATGAATCAAAAAGGGAACAGGAAACTTCAGCTGTTAAATAATTGAAGTATACGTTTCTATTCTTGGTTAAAATACCCTGAAATGATCCGAAGCGCACAACGTGCACTCTTCTCGACACTTAGTTCTTTCCGAAGATGTCGATTTAGCAGCATTGTACTTAGCAAACTGCTTTGATTAAACATTACGGAGAATCTTCTCTAGAAACGCTGCTGCATACGCCTAACTTTTACGCAGTTAAAAAAAAAGTATAGTAAAACAAAAACGCAAAATTGAGTTCTGTACGCCCCGTGGGCCTCCTAATGACGACCGTGCAACGTATTCACCTTGTTACACAAGCTTGCAGATGGTGCATGCAAATTTCTAGCAGTACTGGCTCACTACAATGCTCAGCTCAAATTCCACGGCAATTGTTTACGTAGTAAGGTTGAAAGTTGGGCGAGTTGAATCTGGTTCATTTTGAAGGTAGCGCGAAAAACGAGGACCAAGAGTAGAAGGACACAACACGAGCGCTCGTGTTGTGTCCTTCTACTCTTGGTCCTCGTTTTTCGCGCTACCTTCAAAATGAATTGTTTACGGTTAGTTCTCCATAGGTGTCTCCGGCAGAATACCAATTCTACCTGTACGCTGCCCACATGACCTACCTTATTTCTATAACCCTTCCCAAATTTTTATTTCCCATTTCTTTTATCCTATCCTATTCCGCTACTTCCCAGGGAAGCTACGTAGGGTCTTCCCGGGCCCACTCCATCGGCTGTAGGTCGCTACAGTAGCATATGCGACCTCGGCGGCTGTGTTTCGATGGAGGCGAAACGAAGAGGCGTCCGTATACTGTGCGATGTCAGCGCACTTTAAAGATCCCCAGGTGGTCAAAATTACTCCGTAGCCCACTATGGCTCCTCTTTCTCTTTGCACTTTCACTCCCACCTTCCTCCCTTCCCTTACGGCGCGGTTGAGGTGTCCACAGAAAACAAGTGAGACAATTACCGCGCCTTTCCCTTCCTATAAATCAATCACTTTCATTTATAACTTCTATTCAGAAATCATTGTCCGAAGGACCTGTTCATATATTTCGCCGATTGGCTAATCTTTCTCCACCATTAGTGTTGCGGGATAGGTCTGACTTCGGACTCCATCTTACCATTTGTAGTTGTACCCAGATTTCCCACGTCATAGTGCGTTGCTTTCACTCTCACTGCATTGTGGAATGCAAATCTTGTTTGGGTTAAGCTTCTGCGCATTTACCCTTAGACGAAACGAAACGGTGCATTTGATGTCATGAATGATAGCCTCATGTTAGCCTGCACAAGGTCACATTGCTTCAGATTTTGGTTCCGGCTCAGGGAGCAACGCCCGCTTTGTTTGCTGCCAGTCAGTTCAGATGAGGATCAATGATAGTGTCATCACGGTACTCCAAATATCCGTATCAATTACAGGTGCACAGCATTTTAGCGTCTCTCCCAAATTTGTTACTATGCAGGCAAGGGTTCTAAAAAGCGCATCTCATACCATTATGCAGCTCCGGATCTATATAGCATCACGCAAAGTTGAACATCAATCGAGAACACTCACCCCAGAACAAAGAGCAGAGTACTTTCTGAGCGAAATCGTCCGACTGGGGGCTGGAGAACAGCCAAAGGATAAGTCATAGGAGTCTGTTTATACCGGCAGAGCGTCTGTATACTGCGGCCCCAGGCATATAAAGATCATCCTTCTAAAATAGCTGTAAGGTTACTCCGAAATTCATTCCCGCCTGCCATTAGGAATAATAATTGCAGATTGAACCTTATAATAGTTTTATGGTACAGATTCGGTGATGTGCGGAGGCAGAGTATTACCTATCTTTTTCACTGCAACGCTTGAAGCTAGCAACCAGCCTCTTATAGATATCTATAGCTAAATGGAGCTGATTAATGACCTTACTTTCGAGATTTCCGGGAAGCGAAGACTGCTCTGCTGACCTTGTTTAGGCAAGCTAATTCACATGCTCTGCGTAAAGAAGACGGGTGGACGCGCGTAAGAACGTGTGGCTCAACAGGAAGAAGGGCTCGGCCGAACAGCCCCCTCCCGAAGGAATAAATGTTTTTGCTTCTTATCCAATAATCGCTAGGTATTGAGATGCTTTAATGTCCGAGAGCTCGGAAGGGAAAAAAAAATCAGAAGTTTAATAAGACTGAACTTAGTTTAATGTGCGAAAGCTCCAGTTGGGAATGTTTATCTAGGTAGATGGTAAATGTAGATTACGTTGTAGCTGTCTTCTCGCCTACTGTTTGTTGCTCGCACCATTGGGGCGGCGTATCCCGGCCTATAAAAGTGCCAAGAATGACCAAGCTCGCTATCCATTTTAAAGCAGGCTTAATTGCCTCGGCTCACCACGCTAGTTCATACGCTTAAAAAAACGTGACACAGTGACTGCTGACGTCCACACATGCCTATTGTAAGCAAACGTGAAGACTGGCAAGTCTACGGCAGGAGATGTCATAGAAGCCGCGCACCAGTGTGTCTCCCGACCATGTCACCTTGCCAATTATCATCTGCCTGAGACACGCTCATGAAGAAGATCGTGTTGTACGCTGCCCAGGTTGTCAGGAGCGACATAGAGTACGGCCTCAATTAATTAAACGGCACGAACGTGCCAGCCTGGCCTAGGGGCAGCGAGTCAAATTCGGAATCGAAAGGCCCTGGAAGGCTGGATTCCAATTTCACCCTCAGCGGCGAGCACCGAGTTGGCACCGCCTGCCTATTCGGCCATGACATATATATAGTCTCCTGACGATGTAGGAAACGGTGAGCCGGTTAGACTTCATGAAAGAGTGTTTTGTAGCGAAAGTTACATTACGGTAGGTTTTCAAGCCGTCGGCGTGGCACCGCGCGCCGTATGCCGTAAGGAGAAGAAGAAGAAGAAGAAGAAGAAGAAGAAGAAGAAGAAGAAGAAGAAGAAGAAGAAGAAGAAGAAGAAGAAGAAGAAGAAGAAGAAGAAGAAGAAGAAGAAGAAGAAGAAGAAGAAGAAGAAGAAGAAGAAGAAGAAGAAGAAGAAGAAGAAGAAGAAGAAGAAGAAGAAGAAGAAGAAGAAGAAGAAGAAGAAGAAGAAGAAGAAGAAGAAGAAGAAGAAGAAGAAGAAGAAGAAGAAGAAGAAGAAGAAGAAGAAGAAGAAGAAGAAGAAGAAGAAGAAGAAGAAGAAGAAGAAGAAGAAGAAGAAGAAGAAGAAGAAGAAGAAGAAGAAGAAGAAGAAGAAGAAGAAGAAGAAGAAGAAGAAGAAGAAGAAGAAGAAGAAGAAGAACGCTCGGTCACCCGCAGTTAAGGATTTAGCTCCACATTCGGTTCAGCAGCATTGAACTCTTCTCATTGCTTTTGCTTTAAAACTCAACGAAAGGAAGACACGGAAACAAAAAAAAGGGACGATTACACACGTAGTAGACCATTATGAGGCAGCACTTAGAAGGCAGGGGATTGTGTCAACTCAACGGAGAGAGAAAGAGAGAGGGGAAGAAATGGAAGTATTTAAGAATTAGCATGTTGGCAAGGATCATCGTCCCACCGTCACTCTTGGTCTTCTTTGAACAATGTACCTACAATACCACGCTGTGATACCATCGTGATCATAGGCTAAGACAAGCTGTAAATTGCAAACACGTGAAGGTATCAGGCTTTAGACGACAAGCCATAGCGGAGATGCTAAAAACGGTGCGTTGTAGTTTGATGTGAATGCCGAAAAAAGTTTTTCGAACATACAAGCAGCTAAAAGACTGAATTTACACAGCATGGTACAGCTACCGGATAGAAGTACGCCTCACAATTTTTGCGTCAGTTTTGACACTCACAGTGCTGAATAATTTGCCGTTCAATGCTAAATCACTGATTCCCGATTCAGTCCACCTAACCGAGTGTTGACAAGGCAACAACAAGCCTAGCCTTGCTACTCATGGGTTTAATATAACTTGCGATGAGTAATTACCACTACCAATGAACATGACATTGACCGATGTCAATTCTAATTAGGCATGATTAACGCTAGCTAAACCTGCGTAGACTACAAGATTGGAAATGAAGACCTGGATATATCTGGATATGCACATGGCGTATTCACGCCTTCTTAAGAGTTTAGCTTGCCCTATTATCTGTATAAAACCAATAAAGTTTGATTGGGCCTAGGTAGGCCTATATTAAACGTAATTAAGCATATTTAATTCGAAAGCACTTCTAGCTTTCGTTCCTGAAACTTTTGCTCAACTGTGGCTGAAAAACGGACTTTAATTTTTCCCATGTTCAAAAACGTTCGTGTGTGCCTGCACACGTATCCCGGCCTCGGCGGCTGCGTTTCGATGGAGGCGAAACGAAGAGGCGTCGTGTGCTGTGCGATGTCAGCGCACGTTAAAGATCCCCAGGTGGTCGAAATTACTCCGTAGCCCTCCACTACGGCCCCCTTTCTCTCTATCCACTTTCACTCCCACCTTCATCCCTTCCCTTACGGCGCGGTTCAGGTGTCCACAGAGCAAGTGTGACAGATACTGCGCCTTTCCCTTCCTATGAACCAACCAACCAACCAACCTGCACACGCAAACTATAGAAGCGCATAATTGTGACCTAGGAGACGTGCGTTTTCACTATCTTCAGAGGGTGAGGGACTCTCTCACATATGTTATTTAATAACGAATAAAGATGGGTATTATTCTAAAATAAAAGTATAGAAACAATTCTGCAGCTGGTACAGCATCTCGTCGAATGCCGGTGCGAATCAATGAAACCATCCTTTCCTAAATGCAACGTAAATTCTTGAAACTGTAATTATGTTCGCGATCGTCTGTAAATGGCGTGAACATATATCTTTTCTAAAGAAGACAGCGCAGAAAGGACGAAAACAGAAGAAAAGACGAGACGTCATAAAGAAGGCTTAGCATCCTTTGTGACGTGTCTTTTCTTCTGTGTTCGTCCCTTTCACGCTGTCTTTTTGACAAGTATGAAATTGCAACAAGCGCAGAATAATATTCTATTGAAAGATATGTCTTGACAGCTGTTCCATGAGCGTCAAAACGTCTTCTTTCCTTGACCCATCACTGAATTTTATCGCGCTTTTTTGCTACGCTGAATAACAGTAGAGAGGAGAAGAGAGAATAATCTCGCAGTAGCGCCCTATATTTTGCGGCTCATGAGAGGAACTGGCACTTCAAACACGTGCGACAGGGCCCATGTTGGTTGCTTTTTCTTTATGGAAAACTTAAGCTGCCTTCCTGTCAGGAACAGCACGTGGCATTAAAAAAGACTTTGCTATCTCATCGGTACCACCTCCAAGCTTTAGAAGCCTGTTTTTCTGAAACAGTAACCCAACAAGAGTGGAGCGGCAGCGGCCACTGAAATACCTCGACTCTGTCACTTGAATCTGCTATCTGGTGTCGTATTAGATCAAAGGGTGACAGGCAGCCCTATCAAGTGCGTGTAGTCGGCAGTCACTGCCTAGCTTGCATCTCTCGATCTCCACGTGCCCACGACGTGCCTTCGCCTCTCGCTTTGCTGATAGAACTTTTTCAATAAAGGTGAAAATACCGCACCAAATGTAAAAACAAAAATCATCCTTCAAAAATAGTGCTTTTCATGGCTGGAAATGGAGCTCCGGAATACCTTCTCCGGGTTTCCGGCAATGCAGTATACCCCCTTTTCCTGTGCATTTTGCTTTTCTTGCAACCTTAGTATTCTTTCCAATCGAAGCAAGTGAATGTTGTTCGGAGTCGTGTAATATACTCATTGGTATTTCTTTTGTTTGCGCCTGCCTAAATAATTGGTCGAAACTACATAATTAACTTTTTGAACCATGGTTGCCTTAGAGAACAACAATTTATTTAATAAGTTTTATTTTAATTAGTTGATTTTCACTAAATATTTAGGAAGGTGGAGCTCAAAAATGAAAATTTATTTATTTATTTATTTATTTATTTATTTATTTATTAGTACCTTAAAGGCCCACGAGAGGCATTACATGAGGGGTGGGCTTACATCAAGTTATATTTTTAATGAATGATTTGAAGCGCGCGTTGTCGACATGAGTCACAGCTTCGGCAGGCAAACAGTTCCAATCTTTTGCTGTTAAAACAAAAAAAAATGACTTGAGATGAGATGACGTAGATGCATGGGTGGCTTAGATCGCTCCGAACGAGATCCACTTGATTTCACTTTGAAAGAGCGTTCGGGAGTTTTTTATACCTTGGTCCATCTCACCTAGACCAACTTGTAAAGGCTTGGGCCTTGTGAGCATGCGTGTCGTAAATTGTGCGCAACACACTCTAATTCTGCCCAACCGGAAACAACATAGAACAAGCTGTCGGCATAATCAATAATACGGCATCGGTGCTTTCAGTTCCGCGGTAACGACAAAAGTACGAAACACGGAGAACGCAAAGCGATATCTAATCAACATGCCCGTGCCAAATGTTAGTTAGTACCAGAGATTATTTTAGCGCAACAGTATTAAAAGCCTCGTTGGGACGAACATTAGCCTCGTTTGCATGAATCAGACAAGCGCGCATCGTATTAACTTTCTGGCGTATCGCACTCATGTAAACCGGGCGTAACGCGCCAGGAATGCACATCGCAATTATATGCCAGACGGGGTAGATCGAGAGAGGGAAGTCTACTCGCGTGGTGCATGTAAACAAAGTGGCACATCATACTGTGAATGATGAGAAGGCGCGCCAGTGCTCACTTCCGGTCAAATCCGGATCGCGCTGATGGCTCGCAGGATGTCAGCGGACAGAGCATGCGCTGAAGGTGTTCTCTTCACTCGAGAAGAAACAACAGCATTTCTCACAATCATAAGCGAGATTAACATCGGTTAGCTGCTCGATTTGAGACGGCAGCGCAATCAAGCGCATTTCAAGTCATCCTAAGGAAAATGCAAGAGTTGGGCTGGAGCCTTCCGGTTGGCGTAAGTGCGTTACATAACCACCACAGCGCTTCTCACCGCCTTCGTGGGTGTGAATTTAGGATACGAGTACTTCAATAATACTTGCGATTTCTGGCCACTCGCAGCCTGCAAGCCGACGGCTGGCGTACGCCAACCGGAGCGCTACCGTCCGATGCAGCACGCTTCTGTCGGTAGACAGGCGAATGCTTCACGCCGGCACAATTGTCTAGGGCGCTGAAGCGGTGAACTGCCGGCCTAATTGAAAATGTTTTTTGGGAGCAGGTACTGTTTTAACTTTTAGCTTTCTTCGCACCGTCGGTCAGTGTGCGAGCGTTCGGGACATGCTTGTTCAAGCATGCAGTATATTTTTCCCTTGTTTTAAAATCCATTCATTGCCAGTCCACCCTGCGGCAAATCAGATAGCACACAAGAACCATTCTCGGCAAACTGTCTGCATCCGATGGCAGCGCTGTAGATGTATGCATGGGCATGGTATATAGCGGGCGTGAACACTCCACGCTGCTAAAATAATAACAATGAATAAATGAAATGCTGCGCTGGGATGCATGATGCAGGTATCAGAAGACCGATAGGACCGTCTGATTCAGCGGGAGGCACCGTGGTGCCATGGGAACGTGAAGGGAAGAGTACGATCTGTTTCACTCTCACTCACGAATGCGACGCTGAGCGGCGCCACCGGTTTGACCAGGCACAAGTAAAGCATAGCACATCGGCTCATCGATAAGCGCTAAAATAGACGATGCGATATAAACGCGGCTATTGTGGACACACGTAAGCTCCGCCTTTAAGGGTATGGCGCGACAAAGTTGGGACTTTCTCCGTGAATTCCCTAGTGGAACGTCGTTCGCGTAGGTGCACTTTTTCACTCGCTTATTATCCTAATTTCCTAACGTCTACCTCGATAATCTCTCAAATGCTCTTCCGCGTAAAGTCATAAGGTATCATATAGGCCTATGTGCAACACTATCTAATACAGATAAAAAGAAACCAAAAATCCAGAGCACAGTGGAATCTACACTGAAGAAATGCGAAGGCCTGAGCGTTGCTGGTCCACACTCTGCATAACGTTTACTGTGATTGTCACCATCAAATGCACCTTCATTATCACTGCTAATGCCATCATTGTCATTATCCCTAATTGCAGCGTCATTGTCATCGCTACTATCATCCTCCCCATAGACAAGGAGAATTATGATGTGCGTTTCCCGATCCCGGGCGCTGTGAAAAAAAAAAAAGAAAGTTGGCTAGAGATGGAGGTTTGATTCCCGTGGGAGACAGAATTTTTTTTTATGACTTTAGTCTCGGTTTCAGCTGATGACGACGTTTGGTTGACAGCTATAGTGACACGATCGAACGTCGACAGTATGAGCGATTAAAGGCTTTTGCAAAACTTCGCATAACAGTGCAGTACGAACGTGCCTGCATGGCCTAAGGGTAGCATGTCTGAAATAACATGAAGGAGGCCTGGGGCTTTGATAAACCGCACCTTCCCATCGGAATGGAGGAGCCCGAGACGGTAGCTCCTGCCAAATCAGCCATTTCACGTGGTCGCGTGGCGTCACAAAACCGTACAACGAACCAGTACCTAGCCATGTCCACAATATTTCGCTCAGAACGTCGACGCCGACAACGCTGACGCCGACTCCGGATTTTGCGGATAACGTAGCTTCCAACGCTATCGCGTTAAAACTCAGTGTTGTCTTGACTTCGTGTTGTCGCCACACAGGCATTGAATTCAAACGTAGCCCGATTAAGAGTCCATCGATTGTGGGGCCGTGTGACGTCATCCAGGGCTATGTAACGTCAGGCAAACACCGCCTCAAAGTGCTTGTAAACAAAGCGAAACAATGCACCGAAAAGAAAAAGTGGTTCAACGAGGAAGGGAACCAGCGTTCTTTGGGTCGCAAGCTACTCGCTCGGCTCTAGATTACCAAAGGGCGTTCTTTGTGAGCGGTAATTGGATGAATTGTGCGACTACCTCACATAATAGGCGAGGTAAACTTCGTGACAGCAATACGTAATTGTTAACAATGAGTACTGTCACCAATCAGCGTAACCCATACGAGAGAGGGACCCCTAATGTTTTCCCATTACACTCAATAAATTAAAGCGTCACCCTAAGATTGTAGACTGCGCTCTGAATGCAGTGTTTTTCTACCCTTTAACTTGTCTACGGTAGAGTGGCAAGCTCCGGTCGGTTGACTGGGAATAGTCATTTCGTCTACTGCACGTGTAATTGAAAAATGCTGACTTACGCTGCGAACGAAAGAGCGCTTTTCGATATGGGATTTCTAGTGATAAATTCATTAAATCTGTTCACGGACTGGGGAAGAGTTCGCTTGTAAGACCTGAACTGTTCCACTCGAGATTAAATTATCAGTCGTTTCACTAAGATTGCGTCTTTCGCTTTCGTTTTAGCTGCCTGCAGTCGTGCCTGAACCTTGTTAAATTCGATATCACAGCAAAGAACAGCAGAGAAGCTAGACAACGTGTGCTAGCTGTTGATGCCAATACAACCGCCAATAAACAAAGATAAAAAGTAAGAATAATAGATGATATAATCATTTCTTCAACACCTTCCTATCGCTTTGTCTTGGTGTGTGGAGAGTGTCGAGGCTGCAGGTGAGTGAACGTCAGTTATATAGGCTGTGAGAAGGTCTTGAGGGGTGGTTAGATAAATACACTGCAGTCGGTGCTTTCATTGGAGGCTGTCGTGACCCAGGCTGCGTGTTCAAGACCCGGTTGGCTCATCGGTGCAGGAACAAATACGAGGCGGCTGGAATCCGGACTTTGAAGTGAGATGGGAAAACTTCTTTGTACAAAATTTACAAGGCAGCGTTTTAGTAGGAGACTGTCTGGAGCGTCAGTCTCCGTTTTACCGATCCACGACACACTTGTCCGTTTTATAGGGCTGATTCCCTAAGTCCCTAGATGAAAGGCAGGCCAGTTTATGATGGAGTGTCTCTCTCACCTAACTTTCCCACACTCTCACACACACGCACCAACACTGCTTGCATTTGTTGGCACGCCCATCTGACAAGTTCTGGCTTGAGGGGGAGGAGGTGGCCGTCTAAACGGCGTAAATGGCGTCAGCCGCTTGTCTCCATGCAGGATTGCCCCTGGGCTGAGACATCGGTCCCGTCGTCGCCGGGCTGCATTCACCGATACCACTTAGCCGAAAGCTGTCCCCGTGGCTCACCGCGGGAAGAAAGGAAAGAATGCACGCCCGCTCTTCGTAGCGAGGCTCAACAATTGAACGGACCGGAATTTGGTCGCTTCAACTCCATTGTCCGTTCGTCGATTTGTTGGCGGGACCCCTAATTGCCGCCGCGTGACGAACTGTTACCTCCGGCCAGCCGGCGCCAGGTCAGCGTCTCACTGGCGCCGAGGTTTGGCGCTCATCGCCAGACGATTCCCCCACTCTGGCTTGGGAGGGCAGCTCGCCCTATCACAATAGAGGGGTGAGTGGCGCCTGCTTCCCGTCTCGATCTTTTGTCGTCGCTCGTCCGATCACATCAAGGCGCATTATGAACTTCAGGAAGCTTGTGATTACATAATCCTCCTTACAGATGGACAGCGAATAATAGCGGATGCAAGCACCACAATAAACTTTGTGAAGTGGGCAGAAGGCCAAGTAAAGGTTCTCATTTTCATAGACGTGTAGAGGAATAGGATGTATGCAGAGTTGCGCGAATTAGCTTAGGAAACTGGTACTTAAACTTTGTGAAGTGGGCAAAAGGCCAAGTAAAGGTTCTCATTTTCATAGACGTGTAGAGGAATAGGATGTATGCAGAGTTGCGCGAATTAGCTTAGGAAACTGGTACTTGTTTTCTTTGGACAAATAGGCACATTAAATGTTTTTCCTCGTAGAAGAACAGCTCAAGAACACGTCGAACGCTCAAACCTATGCAGTATATAGAGATTCTGCTCAAGTTACTTCAGCGTACAAACCAGCTTTGTAGCGAGAGCTGCAGTATGCTAGTCAGAGCCGAGTTTCGTGTGGTCAGTCGGAGCAGACCTGAGCATGCGCCGTTACCATGACAACCAGCTGCGCCGCTGCGCGGGTTTCTTATAGGTAAAGAAATTAACGGTCAGTGCGTGTACGGCGCGCTCCATCTTCGCCGGCTGCGAGAAACTGCTTCGGACTACCACAAAATGTTGCTTGGCGTCAAGAGTTCCTTCAGAGATGGAAGCAAGCTCGAAGGGCTAACCGTGGGTCGGAGAAGCCTGATGAGTGGGCAGAATGGGTCGCCAAGCGGCGACGCCAAGACACGGAGCGACAGATATGAAGAACGTCGGAAAGAATCATAAGACACTAAGAAGACGCACCGGATGACCTAACATATCATTCAGCTGGAGGCTAGCGCGTCGGCAACAAGAACGTTCGAATTTGACTTTGTAAACAAAGAGTTTGGTTTTGTGTGTTCCTTGTACGAAAAGCTGTGGCATCGGCGGAAGTTGACAACACTGAGTGCACCCACGTATTCAACTTTGGAGATAGCTCTACCCTAAGGCTCTGCCGAAACATTCCAAGCAGCAATGTCTGCGTTGCGTGTAAGGGTTCTCTTGCTAACGAATTCCTATTTACAGCTATAGCGCCGAATATCGATACCTGCTGATGCCGCCTGGTTTAACAGTGCTCAACGACGTCGCTGAACGCTAGTTCTCTCTACGTATATCCTAGCCTAGCTGATCTAAGCCATCGTCAATGTCTTACGTGAAGACAGCTCTGTATGACTCACAGGGGCCATTCAGAAAGTAAGGTTGATTTTAGAACTATATTGACCCAAGCCGAGTAATGATATGACTACATCGTAGGTTATCTAGGGTAGAGCGAGAGCAAGAATATTGAATGGAAAACAGTGCAACACACAAACACCGAAGCAGAGAACTACAGGACGAGCGCTGACTCACAGCTGAAAGTTTATTCAATTAAGAAACGCAATATATGGAAAAGAGTTACCGCTTGTCCTGTTGTTCCCTGCTTCTGGGTTGGTTGCGCTGTTTTCCATTCAGTATTGTAAAAGAAGGCTAGGTCGAGACGGCGAGGTCGTGACGGCAAGCACAGCCAAGCCTTGTCTAGCGTTTTAATCCGATCACGAACCCAGGCGCGCGCCGGAGCCGGCGCCGCGGGACGATGATGATCGTATGTACAAATGAAAGAAGAAGATCATGGCATGTACAAATGAAAGAAGATCCACAGAAGGCTCACAGTATGTTAAACCAACGAGCCCACTTGGCTATATTGCTGAATAGAAGAAAATCGTTGCACAATATGAAAGAGCACTGAACAAGGTTTGAGAGTTCGCGAGCCGAGCCAATGTTTTGACAAGAGGACGAAGTCCCCTTGTAGAAGAATTGGCGCCTTGTGGAAACGACAAGTCCCCTTTTCGAAACGTTGGTCTGGCTTGAACGCTTCTTCTGAAGCTCCTCCTTAACCCTTGTTCAGTGCTCTTTCGTACATAGTGGGTAGCTTTCCAAACAGCAACTTACAGCAGTGATGGTGGAGGGCTTACAGGGGACAAGTTTCAGAATCCTGAGGGAAAAGTGAAGGGTGAAAAAGTGTGTGCAAGTGGGCGGAAGTAAAAGACACACACGCTGTGTGTGTGTGCGTGTGTGTGTGTGTGTGTGTGAGAGAGAGAGAGAGAGAGAGAGAGAGAGAGAGAGAGAGAGAGAGAGAGAGAGAGAGAGAGAGAGAGAGAGATCCTAGATACGGCTTTTTTCCTCGGAAGCATCCCTACGCCACGTATCAGCAAAGGTGAACCTGACAGGCCGTTTAACCTTCAAAGAGCGGGAGGTCACAGTGTAGCTAAGCGGGGAGTTCTCTTTAATAGTGTCAAAAAATTAAAAAAGGGCTAATTGGATTTAGGTTATTTCTAGCTTTGGTGCTCCATTGGGGGCTACGGCTAACAACAGGTAAGACGCAGATGGCTTCAATTAGTTCGCTAGTTAACTAACCACCTTATTTTGATTTTCATTTTAGGGAGTATATTGTATGTGCACGACACTAGTTCGTCCTTCAAATAGTATAGCCGCGAAAAAATATTTTCCTAAAGGAAATTGTAGCGGCGTTGAAATTTGGGCTTGTTGGTTCATACAATTCGGAGCAATAGCGTAAAAAGACAAGGGACTAGGGACGAGTAGACACACACCATATACGTTGGAAGTTAACGCTGTGTGTGTCTACTCGTTCTTAGTCCCTTGTCTTTTGCGCCCTTGCTCTGAAAATTATAGCAGGCGTTGCAAGGCCGAGAAATGCGACCTCTATTGGTTGTTTCACTCAATAACACAGCGCCCTCAGAGCGTCTAACGTAGATCGCTCGGATAATGCATGATTCGGGGCCGAACTGCTAGCGCATTTGGATACTGATGCGGCGACTGTCAGCGAGGCCGCGGTCAAAACGAAATTGACAACGAATCGCCCTTCGTCCGTGTGGCTCTTGAGTGATGACAGTAGAGTGACGAGATCTCTTGACGGTGTGACCTACTTCACAGGCGCTGTGCTGCTATGCTTATTTGTCTATCAGGGTGACATTTGTGGGCCTTGTCCTTGTAAAGTGCATTTCAGCTTTTAAAAGAAAATTTGTTTTCGTGAGTATACTATTGGAGGACGAGCTGCAGTTCTGCAAGTGCAACATACCCCTGAAATGAACATTAAAGATGTCTAACATATTTAGTTCATTAGAAAGCTGTTTGAAGCAGTATTTCTCTTACCTGGTGTCCGCCGTAGCCCCCAAATAGCCCCAAGGATAAAGTAAACATAAAGATTAAAATCTAGCGACTAAAGAGTAAAGTAAACCTAACTTTGGTCCTAAAGTTTTGGACCGTGTAGAACAAAAAATAAACTCTCGGTATAGCTTAACCATGGCAACACCTATGGTGCACCACCACTTGATCCGTGACATTTGCCCTTGACCTGTGACGGCTGATTCAGCATAACGTGTTCCCTCTTGTAGTTGACCGCGTCCTCGACTCCATATAGTATCTCCAATTTAATCGCTCCGAAACCACGTCTGCCCATGTCTACACTTAAGCCTAACCAAAGCAAAACCAAGCAAAACGACACTTTCACATCGCTTACGTTTACCAGGCTTAAACCTCAGCCGTTCTTTTACCGGTTGTTACGTTTCTCCACCGAGAAGTGGGACAACTGACGCGGCCACCGCATAGCAACAGGCAGAACCGCGAGCGGATCGGCCATTTCGACGCCGTTCATCGGCCGCGCAACGCTTCCTCCCGCCGACAAGACTCAGCGTGTTCCTGTGCGTGCGTGTGTGTGCAAAAGCTGGTCAAGCCTGGAGCTCGAGGGAAAGTGCGTCGCCCTCTCCTGTCTGCAGGAGGTGGAGGAGATGAGGTCGGAACACCTGCGATTGAGTCATTCGTCGTGAACCAACATGTTTGGCTCTCCCTTTCCTGTGAGGGTTTACCCTTTCCCTGTGAACTGGAAAAACTATAAAAAGCAGCGGCCGACTCCGCTGGGACAGAGACTACTTTGACGCGCCGTTGTTACGACGCTAGACACCAGCTGTGTGAGAGTGTCTGTAATCTCTCCGGGTCAGCTTCACTGCCCGTTTCTTCCTGATGTTACAGTAAAGGTTGTTTCGTTAAAAGACGCCTCGTCTTTGCTGGCACCTTTGATGCCGTCCGCCGTCCACGGAGCCGCCAGGCCAACGCTACCGAGAGGCCGCGCGCCGCAGCGGTACGCTACCCCGGCGCTCGCGACCCAAACCTAACAACTGGCGTCAGCGGTGGGTTGAGCACGCGACACCAAACGTAACAACTGGTGGCAGCGGTGCGATACTCAGGCGCACGCGACACCAAATGTAACAACTGGTAGGCATCGGTGGGACGACCAAGCCGTAACCGTGGTTGGAGGGACGAGCCAGGCGATACCGTCGTCCAACAACTGGTGAACAGCGGAAAGCGGAGAGACGAGGACGACCAAGCAGTGACCGTGGTCGGTGAAACGAGCCAGGCCTGACCGAAGTGCAACATCTGGTGGGAAGAGCGGAGATGTCCGAGGCGTGACTCGTGAATCAAAGCAGCTCAGCGGAAAGGCGGGAGCAGTGCAACGAGCCCTGTGTGATGACTGGTTGCCTGCAGCGGAACGACTGCGTTGGATTCTTGGCTGCGAGGTTTGGTGAGTGCGGGACTTTCTTCTACTGGGTTTTGCCAGGCTTTTGTTAAGTAGAGAACAGAGCTGGTAATTGTGTTGTCGTTGTTGCTGGGTTAATTGCAGCAAGGCAATAGTGGGCAGTAGAGAAGGCAGCACTCGGAACAGCCATGAATTTGGATTTGAAGTCGTTGCGCAAACCGAAATTGCTGGAGCTTGCGGAGGAGTTGGGTCTGGATTTGTCAGACAAACTCAGAAAACCAGAAGTGTTAAAGGCTATTCTTGAGTTGGAAGCTGAAGATGACGAGCTTTTGGAATGCCTTGAGATCATTGACGAACGTCATGAGAAAGTGGAACGTGAACGTAGAGAACGTCACGAGAAAGAGATGCGTGAACGCAGGGAACGTCACGAGAAAGAGATGCGTGAACGTAGGGAACGTTTCGAGAAAGAGGACGCCCGCGTAAGGAAACTGATGCAGCTGGAGATATCAGCACATAGAATGAGCGTGGAAAGGATTAAAGCTTGCAATGCCATTCAGTGCAACGGTTCAATACCGCGAGATGGTCCGCCACCGTTCCTCATTGCCGAGGATGTGGCCGAGTATTTGGCAGACTTCGAGAATGTCTGCAGAAGTAAACGTTTCGAGCGAGATAGTTGGGCGCAGATGTTGGTAGCTCTTCTCTCCGCTGAAGCGTCGGAAGAAATCAAGCTATTGGTTGGCGACCGCTTGAAAAATTACGATCAACTAAAAGAGTCATTGCTGATACGATATCAGATAACGCCTCAGGATCTTCGGAAGAGATATGAGAGCGAGAAACATTGTAACGAGGCATACTTTGATTTGGCCTATCAGTTGAAAGCCGCTGTAAGCGAATGGCTACACAGTGCGGAAGTTTCGGAGCAAATGGAACTTGCACCGGAGTGTGAGAAACAGCTTGGGGAAACGGCCGAGCAATGTGACCGCAGTAGTAAGCCGACCGATTCTCGAACAGAAGAGTATTGTGTTACCTTGGTCGAGCCACTAGCTGAGACGGTTAGCACAGGCTTAATCGGCGAGAAGTCCGAAGTGACGCCGTTAAGCGAGGTGAACTGCACGCCGACCCAAATAGCTGTAGGAGATACAGTTCCATCAAATGAGTGTGGGGAACTGATAATAGCTGAACCGCCTCTCGAGTTAAATGCAGAAGCTGGTCTAGAGCGTGGCGGAGATGGAAATCAGCTAGGAAATGAGAAAATCAGCTGTGTCGTAGAGCAGGGCACACCGAAAAACGAAGTGCCGATCAGGGAAACTGCGCAGCCCGCGAGTTGTGATCAGCCAGGGCAGACCGACGAGGAGTGTGCGTCCGCTGTAGAGAGCGAGACTTGCGAAGGCGACAGCGAGCGACCAGAGCAGAGTCAGAATCGTTCGTGCCCTGATACTACGCTAGGTTGTATTCGCGAAAGCAACCCCAGTGCGAACGCGGACGTGGCACACATGACCCTCACGCAATCCGAAGCGCCCCAGCTGTCGAAGGAGCTTGATCGTGCGCTGGTTAGCTCTGAGCGAGGCGACGCACTGAGTGGCGAGCCGCCAGAGCAAATGCCTAGAAGGGGTACTGACGCGACTGACGTCAGCCGTTGTTTTCGTTCGGACTTGACTGAAAGTGAGTCATGCGCTGCTGGCCGCGATGCAGACGCGGCGCCGCACTTTGACCACTTTGACGACACCGGTACCCTACTAGCTCCGGTTACCGCTAGAACGGTTACCGCTAGCTTGCCAGAGCTCGCGCCGAAAGAAAGTAGGACTAGAGTATTCAAGTCCTGCCACCGAAAAACGCGGAAAGGCAGGCGCGAGAAAGAATGCTGCCATCGTAAGGAGAGCAAACTCAAACGATTGCAGAAAGAAAGCAGAAGGCTAGTATTCCAGTGCTGCCGACGAAAAACGCGGAAAGGCAGGCGCGAGGAAGAATGCTACAATCGTAAGGAGAGCAAACTCCAAAGATTGCAAAAAGAAAGCAGAAAGCATGTGTTCAAGTGCTGCCGCAGAAAAAAAAGCGGAAAGGCAGGCGCGAGAAAGAATGGAACAAGTTGAAGCTATCGCGAAAGAGAAAGCGACTATCCCAAAGGCAGAAATGCGCCCGTGCCCAGAAAATGCGTGACTGGTGCGCCAAGCGTAAGGAGAGGGATAGGTTGTTTAGCAAAGCTAGTGACTTATGCTCATGCGTTTCTTTGCACAGAAACAGGAAGGTACGGTTGTTCCGTGAAACGGACAGCCGAAGCTTTAGTGAAAAGGGTGATCTCAACGGTAATGCCGATGGCTTAAGTCGAAGCCTATAACGTGAGAAGAAGCCTTTATTCACTAGTTGGTGTTTTTCTTCCTGACATAGGATTTTGAAAATTTGTATTGTAGTATCTTTGTTTGAAGTGCTGTTTTGAAAATGCGATTTTCAAATTTGTGGACGCGTTCCAAGTGCTGCTAAGCTGCCCTTTAATATAGATGGGGGCATAAGAGGGAAATAGTCTGGCAAAACTTTGTGAAGTTTGTGCCGTGCTTGCTGGCTGAACGGTTGAGTCTTTAGCGTGGTTGTGACGTTGTGGGCTGCCAGAAATCTCTCTTGAAGACAAGTTGCAGAGTGCCTTGGAAACCCGGACTTGCCAAGGACTTCTTCAGGCTGTTTGAGCTCAAGAGAAGCTGAGTTGGACGACCCCAGCTAGCAGCAACATCCCGATCCCTCCGGACAGCGGATGCAGTCCCCTGCCCTTCGGGATCTCCCTTCCCCGGCGGGGCAGTCTGTTACGTTTCTCCACCGAGAAGTGGGACAACTGACGCGGCCACCGCATAGCAACAGGCAGAACCGCGAGCGGATCGGCCATTTCGACGCCGTTCATCGGCCGCGCAACGCTTCCTCCCGCCGACAAGACTCAGCGTGTTCCTGTGCGTGCGTGTGTGTGCAAAAGCTGGTCAAGCCTGGAGCTCGAGGGAAAGTGCGTCGCCCTCTCCTGTCTGCAGGAGGTGGAGGAGATGAGGTCGGAACACCTGCGATTGAGTCATTCGTCGTGAACCAACATGTTTGGCTCTCCCTTTCCTGTGAGGGTTTACCCTTTCCCTGTGAACTGGAAAAACTATAAAAAGCAGCGGCCGACTCCGCTGGGACAGAGACTACTTTGACGCGCCGTTGTTACGACGCTAGACACCAGCTGTGTGAGAGTGTCTGTAATCTCTCCGGGTCAGCTTCACTGCCCGTTTCTTCCTGATGTTACAGTAAAGGTTGTTTCGTTAAAAGACGCCTCGTCTTTGCTGGCACCTTTGATGCCGTCCGCCGTCCACGGAGCCGCCAGGCCAACGCTACCGAGAGGCCGCGCGCCGCAGCGGTACGCTACCCCGGCGCTCGCGACCCAAACCTAACAACTGGCGTCAGCGGTGGGTTGAGCACGCGACACCAAACGTAACAACTGGTGGCAGCGGTGCGATACTCAGGCGCACGCGACACCAAATGTAACACGGTTTATATGAAATGAACGGTAGGCATATTTTTTGACAAACTAAAAAGAAACGGCATCAGAAAAATTTTTATGTCTACCTCTCTTGCGTAAAACTGCAAACGGTGAGCAGCTTTGCTGACTCATAATGCAGAATTCCTATAAGTATTCGACAAAAATGCCAAGCATGCTGTTTTATAAAGTGAACGCTTAGCACTAGGACTAGGCTGGGATGAATGAGGGGGGATTGGGGGGGGGGGGGTTTGATTGGAACGAAAAATTCTTTTCGGGTCGTTCGGCAGCGCTCTTGCATAGCTTGCTCTGACGAAGAGGGTGAAGAACCAGCAACGGAAATATAGCATTTATATATTCTATATTGCGTTGCCTTCACGGAACGAGCGATTATTTCCCCATGCCTGCTTCAGAGGGGCTTATCTGTACGGTGAACTACGAAAGTTCACAAAGGCATATGAAAAAGGGGGAGGGGGGGGTCTATGAAATCGTAACAGGGATGCTTGCATAGGCATCCTAGTGCAGTTTGTAAGTAAAGAGGGAAATAAGAACAGGTGTGTAATAGAGAATTTATGAGCGTGTTCGAAGTAAAAGAAACGATCCGGATGGATATTGTTGGTGCGGGGTACCGGGTGAAATTCTGCAATTGCTCCGTCTACAAGCTGGCCTTTCGCCAAAACACCCGAGAGAAACTGCTGCCAACGGAAATGGCCTCTACTATATACATATTTCTGCTGAAGGTTTTGTTGCCGACTACATCCCCCCCCCCCCCCCTCTCCCAGTTGTTTACTACGCTCAACAGGCTTTTTCTGTGCAGAGTAAGCCCCAGACGATAATGGATTTTCAAAGAGTTTGTTCAAGAAAAGTGAGATAGCTCAAGCGCAATGTTATTGTAGCGTGCGCTATTTTACTTGAGTATGCTGTTTTTAGACGCGACATTTCATCTCCAAAAGAAGGTCGCAACACAAAAGCAATAAAAAAGTCTCGCTTCACATATCTCAGTCACATACGTGCTTCCGTCCAAGAGCGCTCAAATGGGAACTATAGTAAGCTGCCTACGCTACGACGATTATGCGCACGGAAGAGAAAAACATGGCCATTTCTGAGAGTAAAGTAAACGTTGCGGAGGCCATTTGGCCAGATTTCGCGTAGGTAATCCGCATGATACGACCTCCTGCATTCCCAGAAAAATGGCGCACTTTCGGCATCATAGAGGCACTTTTCAACCCACTCCAATTCAGAGACTAGCGCAGACGTTCAAGAGCCGGGCGCCTTGTGTCTTAATGTATTCATTCTTTTCCTGTGATGTTATAAGAAATGTTCTGCTGGCAGAGAAATTCTCTTTATGATAGCCTTATTTGCCAACAACGGGCTCCTTTTTCGGATGATATTATTGCTTGTGGCGGCGGTTCGTTGAAAGGCAACAATTTCGCCTAAATTGACGTGCTTAGGCACGCTACATTTGCCAACATTGGCACACATAGCATGCATTTCAGCCGTAACTAGATAAGTCGAACGGCCCATGGCTGTCGTTTCGGCTTAAATGTTGAAAGCGATGGGTCTATAGTAATTCAACGAATGCATTGTTAAATGCCGAGCGCTTCATCGCGGTTAGAGTTTCCTGTTGTGTTGCGAAGAACAAACAAAAATAACTGCGTCCGAGAATGTAGAATCAGGGGGGCGTTTACCCTTTCAAGTGAAGTTTAGTTTAGTCGAAATAACATATTATGCGCCTTAATAGTATGGCCTCAAAGGATACCAAAGAACAATGACCCGTCGAGGAACATAATCTAAGTCTCCCCCCCCCTCCCCCCCCCCCAAAAAAAAAAACAAAACAAAACAAAACAAAAACATCTGGGGTTCTTTCTTTGCGGGGATGAGCGAAATCTCTTAAGGTAAATAATTTAAGTTAGAAAATTGTGCAGTGAGGAAATAATCCCGATTTTGAATGAGGAAATTAGCGTCTAAACTCAGCAAGAGAGAGAGAGAGAGGGATTATTGCTGAGAGAAAAAAATTTGATTTGTCGAATATGACAGGCGAAGTGCTAATCATTTCACTGTTTTGTGAAACTTCACCTAATGCACTCTCTTTATGACGAAAAAAGGGCAACCTATTTCCGACATAAGTGAAGCTGATATAGCGTGGAAACAAAACGAAAGTAAACAAAACTAAACCATTCTCAGGTGTTAGACGCTGTCAGAAGAAGCGATTCATTAGCTTCGTACGCAAGTGTGTACAAAAAAAATTTAAAGAAGGATTAAAAAAGGCATTGCATATAGCAACCATAGCTATCGTTCTTCAAAAAAGTGACCTCCCAGCTCCTACGAGGAGGATTATCACGTGTGCGAAAAGGAAAAGTAAAATATTATGGACTCACGAAAAACATTTCAAGAATGGCCGCTTTTAATGACTCAAACTCGCGGCGCAATAGCGCTGTAGCCTCGCCTCTGAGACACGCGCTGGAAATCGGTGTCCACGCATGCAGTTTATTTTCAAGATTGGCCGGTGACGGCGGCACCTGCATGTCATTTCCTTTCATTTTCAAGCCCTTGAAAGCTTCCTTTTCAGTACGAGTGGTAGTCTAGTAAAAAAAATGTATTCTACCGGTTCAGAACAACTTCTAATTATAGTAGGGGTACGTTTAATGATGGTAAGAGTTTATTTATTTATTAATAAGGCGATAAGGGATGTTGGAAGAAGGAAATTAGTTTCACAAAAGAGACAAAAATAAGCAACAAATTAAGAACTCAAGTCGAAGCTCTGCTGCCAGCATCAGCAATACAATCTACGAACACAATACCAGAATCAACAAAGAAACATTGGATCACAAACAATAACTAGAACCAATGCATTTATTTCCGTAGTGTCTTTTAATTGACTGGTAAACGAGCTTAAACCGACCAAAACAATGTTCACAAGATTATGGTTGACAGGCCAGCTTTATTTGACAGTTGAGCTACTGATGTGAATCGATAATGGTTATATGTGTACCGCGAAGATTTCTTTGAAACTTCAATTACTTGTGTAAGTCTCAATAAATAGGTCCTAGGTAATATCACTGCCTTGTCGTGGCGGAAGGGCCTGCGAAACTCGATGAAGTCGTGAGCTCTGCTGTGTAGGGCCACCCAAGATAGACAGGTCATGGCAGAGAGTTCTGACAAAATGTGATTCACTGGAGAAGGTAGTGGCAACCCACTCCAGTATTTCCTACCAAGAAAACCCTATGACCAGTCACAATAGCATTAATGATATGGCGCCGGAAGATGAGCCCCCCAGGTTGGAAGGCGTCTCACATGTTACTGGGGATGAACAAAGGGCGATTCCTAGTAGCTCCAGGACGAATGAAGCGGCTGGGCTAAAGCCAAAAGGACGCTCAGTTATGGATGTGTCGGGAAGCGACCGGAAAGTCCGATGTTGCAAGGAGATATATCACATAGCAACATGGAATGTAAGATCTATGACGCAAGGCAAACCGGATGTCGTCAAGCGAGAAATGGACAGATTGAACATTCATATCTTAGATATCAACGAGCTCAAGTGGACCGGAATGGGAGAATTTAATTCCGGCGACCATTATGTCTTTTATTGTGGGCACGAATCCAGGAGAAAGAATGGGGTCGCTCTCATGGTAATCAGAAGAATCGTAATTACAGGCAAGTTCGGTCTCGGTGAGGCAAATGAAGCTGGGCAGAGGCTAGTAGAGTTTTGTCAAGAAACTAACTTGACCATAGCGAATACTCATTTTCAACAGCACAAGAGGCGCCTGTACACATGGACTTCACCGGACGGTCAGTACAAGAATCAGATTGATTATATTCTTTGCCGGCAGAGATGGAGAAGCGCTATACAAGCAGTAAAAACAGGGCCTGGGGCCGATTGTGGCACCGATCATCAGCTTCTTGTTGCCAAATTTAAGCTTCGATTGAGGAAAACGCAGAAAACTAGAAGGCCTTTCAGGTATGATCTGGAGTGAGGAATCGATTTCAAGAATTAGATCTAGAAGACAGACAGCCTGAAGAGATGTGGACTGATGTGCGTGATATAATACAAGAAGTTGCTACTAAGGTAGTTCCAAAGCAAAAGAAATGCAAGAAAGCATACTGGTTATCTGAAAAGGCTTTGCAAATAGCTGAGGAAAGGAGGATGGCAAACGTTATGGGGGAAAAAGAAAGATACAAGGCTTTCAATGCTGATTTTCAGAAAATCGCAAGAAGAGATAAGAATGCCTTCCTGAACATACAATGCCAATCAGTTGAGAACAACTGCCGGAACACAAGAGCTCTGTATAAGACAATCAAAGATATCAAAGGAAGCTTCTGTGCTAAGCTGGGCGTGATAAAGGATAAGCGAGGCAGGGACCTCACGGAAGCCTCAGAGATAAAGAAGAGGTGGCAGGAATACACAGAAGAACTGTACAAGAAGGACCCGGATGTGCAAACCCAACATAGGACGGTTGTGATTACTGATCTTGAGCCGGGCATCCTGAAGAGAGAAGTTGAATGGAACTTAGCCAGCCTTGCTAAGAAGAAAGATAGTGGAATTGATGGCATTCCAGCTGAGTTACTTCAAAACCTCAACCATGACGACGCTGTTAACGTTCTGTATACATTATGTCAGCAAATTTGGACGACCCTGCAGTGGCC
Organism: Amblyomma maculatum; assembly: GCF_055883805.1. Classification (NCBI taxonomy): domain Eukaryota; kingdom Metazoa; phylum Arthropoda; class Arachnida; order Ixodida; family Ixodidae; genus Amblyomma; species Amblyomma maculatum. Next base: position 47,450,443 of record NC_139345.1, read on the forward strand.
ACAGGACTGGAGGAGGTCAGTTTACATCCCCATTCCAAAGAACGGCAGTGCCAAAGATTGTTCCAACTACCGCACGATCGCGCTTATTTCGCATGCTAGCAAGGTGATGTTGAAAATCCTCCTAGGTAGGCTGCAGCAGTATGTGGATCGGGAGCTTCCGCACGTGCAAGCTGGGTTTCGCAAGGGCAGAGCAACTAGAGACCAGATTGCCAACCATCGCTGGATCATGGAAAAAGCAAGAGAGTTCCAGAAACCCATCTACTTCTCCTTTATTGATTATGCGAAAGCGTTTGATTGCGTAGATCACAGCAGATTGTGGCAAGCTCTCCAAGAGATGAGACTTCCATATCACCTCATCTATCTCCTCAGGAACCTGTATGAAGGGCAAGAGGCCACAGTCAGAACTGGGCATGGTCTTATTGATTGGTTTCCGATTGAGAAAGGAGTGAGGCAAGGCTGCATACTGTCGCCCTGCCTATTTACCCTTTTTGCTGAGTGCATCATGAGAAGGCCGGTCTGGACGAGTCTCCAGCTGGAGTGAAGATTGCTGGGAAACGTATCAACAACATTAGATATGCGGATGATACCACTTTAATTGCAGAAAGTGAAGTGGAACTAAAGAGACTTCTGATGCGCGTACAAGAAGAGAGTGAGAAGTATGGGCTTAAACTGAACATTAAAAAGACAAAGATCATGGCGTCTTGCCCCATCAAGTCCTGGAACATGAAGGGACAAGAAATGGAAGCTTTGACAGATTTTCTCTTCTTGGGCTCCAAGATAACCCCGGAAGGAGACTGCAGCCATGAAATTAGGAGACCCCTAATGGCTAGCCCTGACCGCCTAGTAAAGAGCAGAGACATTAGTCTGCCAACCAAGATCCGTATAACTCGTGCTATGGTATTTCCAGTTGTGATGTATAGATACGAGAGTTGGACTGCGAAGAAGGCTGACCGCCGAAGAATTGACGCGTTTGAATTGTGGTGCTGGCAGAGAATCTTGAGAGTTCCTTGGACGGCCAGAAGATCAAATCAGTCGATATTGTCGACCATAAACCCTGACTGCTCATTGGAGGGTGAAATTCTAAAGTTAAAGCTCAGCTACTTTGGTCATCTGATGAGAAGAAAGGAGTAGCTGGAGAAAGATTTGATGTTGGGAAATGTTGAGGGTCACCGGAGAAGGGGTAGGCAGCGAACGCGATGGTTAGATGGCATCCTCGAGGCGCTGCAGATGAAGTTATGTGATGTTAGGAAGATAGTGAGAGACCGGAAAGCGTGGCGTGATATGGTCCATAGGGTCACGAAAAGTTGGACACGACTGAACGACTGAACTGAACTGAATATCACAGCAATCGGTGCTAGCTAAAAGGATCACGTTTTAAGGAAAGAGTAGGAGAGATTGATCGAAAAACTTTAATTTTTATTTAGGAAAAAAAACTACGCAAAACGTCAGTCTTTTGCGAATTAATATTCTTGCCTGAGAAAATGTTATGCGAGGTAGCCGAATATCTTTTTTTCTCTAAATGAGCCAAATCGACTAAAGCAGGAAAGAAAAAAAAATTTCAACAAATTCAGCTCTTTCAAAAACGTTATAGGATATGCTTTATATTGTTACGGGGGTAGAAGGCATTCTTACATGTAAAAGCACTGACGCACTCGCCACACAAGGCACAGGGCACACAGGCCGTCAATAGGCAGGCTCTAGCGATGAATTTGGCTACGGAAGCCCTGTTGACGCACACTTGGTTCGCGTCGTCATCCTTCATCCGGCTCGTAGCAATATGTAGGAGCAGCTTTATTCCACTATACCTTTAGAATATGCGAACAATTTGGTTATACCTGACGCACTTCCGTTACGAAAACTTTTTTCTACGTTTTTAAATAATCCCTGTTTATTGAAATATGCTTAAATCTAATAATATTGATACGTAAACAAAACCTTGATTGTGCACAACTAGGTCCGCGGCGATACTTCACCAGTTGAAGCCAGTAAATGTGAGCTGGAGGTGTTTGCCACTAGCATAAACGCTCCGGCCTCTCTTTAATTGCAAAAATTAAACTAGCTAAAATATAACGGATCAAATATTAATTTCTCCTTAGAATAGGGTCTTGCATTATAGATTCGTATCAAAATTTTAGACGCAGATAGCACACAAAACGAAAGAACAATCGCATGTCCTCTCGTTTGCTGTCTACAGATTTCGTTTTGTTATTGATAAATAATTTAGATAGTCAATACCAATTAGCCGAACTGAACAGTTTAAACGCAAAAGTAGCATCGGCGCATGCTTGCGTTTTCGATGACGGAGCTAATGCTTCTTCCGGATTCACGTTTTCGATCGATCTCATCATATCCTATACTGAGACTTGTTTAATCTATCGTACAAGAGAGATTTGGAAGGAATGAATACTCTTAAAGAAAAGCAGGCTACGAGGCTCAAGCTAAAAAAAAACGTTCTCACGAATGGATTCGGCTAACTTCGATTCGTCTAGAAGGAGGGCCTAACTCAAATGCGATTTGATGTAAGATTTGCTCGCAGGTTCACCTGGTATTGTGTGGCAGGTCTCGCTATCGTCATTTTATTTTTTTTTTTCAAGAAGGTCTTATGAATTTCCTGACTATTACATCAAAATGTGATCTTTTCGTTTTTGGTTTTGTTGGGTTGATTTTGAGAAAAAAATCTTTATTTATATGTTCTTTTTTTTTCAGAAAGGGTCCCACCACTAGTACTGCAATAGGACCAAAAAAGATCGTTTTGCAATCGATCCTTCTTAAATGAGTTTCTTTTTTTTTTTTCTCAGGAACAATGACCAAAATGCATGGTATTGTGCCATACATGGATGGCCGATGCTGACCATAAAAAGGAAATAAGATTAGAATGGAGCGTATTTGGCAAGTACTGACCGATTATCACTATAGCAGCTTACCGGTGTCGCTCAAGAGGAAAGTATATAACAGTTCCACCTTACCTGTAGCCACATATGGGGCTGAAATCTAGAGGCTAACTAAAAGATTCTAGTTTAGCTGACGATTACGTAGAGAGCTATGGAACGGAAAATGGTAGGTCTAACTGTAAGAGGTAGGAAGCGTGCAAAGTGGATCAGACAAATAACTCGAGGCAAGGACATTCTGGAGGAAATCAGTAGAACAAAATGAGAATGGGCAGGGTATGTAGCCCAGAGAGAGGATAACCGATGGTATCTAATGGTAACACATTGGATACCAAGGGAAGGAAAGCAATTTAGAGGGCTGTAGAAAGTTAGCAGGTGCGCCACCCACCTGCGGTGAATTCTCTCGTCTGCTGATTATAAAGAAAAAAATTTATTACTAGTACTACTTCAAGGAAACTGGTTATACGAGTATAAATTATGTGCTGAATTCGTTCGTAAGCAGTCAATGCTAGTGAAAAGTATGGTCGTAGAACCTGATCCATCGCTTGTCTGGAAACACATGTTCAGACACTTATTGGGTAAGCCAATAGTACGCAAGTTAGGTGCTTAATCAAAGGTCAGGCGTTTCGAGCCCAGTAATCGACCAAATCGCACGCGTAGTAAGTCCCGAACGTTATAGGGGCGCGAGAACCACCACTGGTGCGAACGGCGCTAGCGTCGACATAGAAGAGCAAGTGGGATCACGTGACCTCTCCTACTGCTGCGGCAGCAGACACTCGACTGAATTTGTGCGTTGTAGAAGGTAGCAGTCGCGTGTTTCTCACTACAGCTGCCTGTTAGTGAGTGCTAGGATTGCACATTTTGATCTTACGTCGTCGATGGAGTTGCGACAGGTCAAGTTGGTTCACGCTGTTCTCATGATCCGTGACTCAATCGTACCTTAATACCGTACGCGTGGGTGGCGCAAGCTGACGCAAGCTCCCATTTCTATAAGAAAAATACACTGAGAGAAGCTTGGCTAATTATTTTGCGAATGAGCAAAGAAGCTAGTGGTTATTCTCATGCATGAGGCAAGAATTTCAGCGAGCAAAGTTTTGTCTATAGAGTTGGTGCAGAGAGTGGGGTGAGTAGTGGCCAAAGATCGGCGCGCGTATCACCTGTGGAACTAATAAGTAGACTGACGGCTTGTAGAATGAAACTTATGCGGTCTTCTCCACGGAGCAATATCTTCCTAAAGCAAGGAAGGTTCGTCCGAAGGCGAAGAGGTCTCACGTTTCTTCTCAAAATGCATCGATGCTCGCCGCGAGAGTTTCTCTGAGACGAACTAAAACATATCTGCTACAATGCGCATCGTTATGCATTATGAATTGTCTTATGCAGCTTCAGCAGTACTGCGGTACTAATTTCAAATGAGAGAAGAAGCAAATAAGCTTGAGCAATAACAATTACTGATTGTGATCTGCTGAAGTAAGGGTGAACCAACTAGGTTATTCTACGCGGTGAAAAAGCGTCCACCTTTAACCCCAATGGCAATGTTCGCAGTCAGTTCGTAGTTATCTGCAGCGTGGAACTCATCTCTGCACAGTTCTATTAAAATATTCCTCGGAGTCATCCGAACTGTCCAACTTGCTTCTTTACACGTTCAAGAGACGAGTCGAACGGCGCCGCTTCCGTCGCCACTGTTCAAAGGCACTCCGCCTTTACAGTCAGACACTTGATAGCCTAATTTATATCGCAAAGGAATCTGAAAACCGATGTTCAGTGAGCGCTTGCCTCTGACTTCTGTGGTAGCTTCATTTGACTGCAAATAGCTACAAAGCTGATCGGTATCGTTGTCATCACAGTAGTTAAAAATCATCGGAGTACGTATCTACAGCTCACTGACTTAGTGAAGTGCTTTCTTGCCCAATTAGTGGACCTAATATCTCATATTCGGTTCAAACAGACCCAGACTGGGGTGTTTATTAATAATAATTATACTATCAATGCGAAGCCAACTCCCTGCGAAAGCATCATACAGCACCAGTTCAAATTGATTCTCAGTGTTATGCAGAACCATTGAAGTATAACTGACTGTTGCCCTGTTTTCCTGTTAGAAAATGGATTGAGAGTCGCATGAGATGTGTTTTCTTTTATTTTATCACATGATTCTCAATTCATGGCAATTTGGTTTGCAATCAGTGCATGGCAAGAATTGCTGCGCAAGATGTGTGCTTTTATTGTTAGTTAGGCTTTTTTTTCTACATGCTGCCAAAGTCTGTCCGTCAGACAGCATCCCCGGTATACGATTTGTCGAAAGTCAAAGGGACCTCATAAGTGAGGTTGGTGGCATACAAGAATAAATACTTGTCAAAGCAGCGAACGAGTCTGAGGGCGGTTACCAAAGTACTAAAAAAAAAGCGGCTGAACGCGACTGCACACAGATCCCATAAACTGGCAAAAGAAGTCAGTGCATTTTAAAGTCTTTCAAGGAACTATATTTCAGCTAAGAAAAGCAGTTGGTGACCGATGCTGCTGAAGCCTCGAAACGAGCCATGAAGTCTGTCTCTTACTTAGTTCAAAGAATTAACAGCGGGGGCTGAAGGAGTCGCGTTAAGATGCCAAAGGACCTGAACAAAACTGGGATATGGTACTGTATCATGAAAATATACATAGAATGCGCTGTGCTTCTTTTGCGACGCGCGTGTCTCCGATTTCGCGGGCTGCCAGTTTTTATATTCACTAAGAAAGGCCTTTGTTTGAAGCTAAGAAATCTACTTTGAGGAAGTAACGCACAATTTCCAAATTTGGCTAGTGATAGGAGTAAGGCAGCAACATCTGGTAGTGGTTGAAGGAGAGGAGGACAAAGCGCAATCAATTGGCTCTGATGACGCCGCTTTTGCTGCTGGCTGAGACGCCTAATGTTGGTCCAGCCTCGTCCTTACGTTCAATCTTGCGAAAATGCTTGCTGCATTTTGCTATTGACAAAAAAAAAAAACGTAGTTTGAGAAGGGTTTGCCTGCAGTCATGTTCTTTATCTTACCCCATGTTTTTGTTTCTTTTCTGACGTATTTATGTACAATATTGCACACAACATTTTTTGAAAAAAAAAAAAAAAGTCCATACGCAGTTCAAGGCGCACGTGATTAAGAAAGTGTTCGCAAGTTCGGTATTTTGCTTCATGCCATCCTGCTTAAGAACGAGCCACTTTTCTTAATGCTGCCACTCCTTTGTTCCCATGATTACGTCATTGAAGCATGAAGGCTGGATGACACTTATGTAATGGACAATCCTAAATTCTTTGAAACGCCTCGAAATGAGACTCAATTGATCTTAAAAAAAGAAATTTAACCTTGTTCCGTGAAATGCACATATGTTGTATGACGAGTCAGGAAATATGAGTGCGTATTGAAGATTTATAAATGAAAAAGAGAGCAAATGAGCCATAAAAGATAATAGATAATTTTATTAACGAAGACAGTATACATATATCCAGATGTTGCGTTATCTCACACCATTTTGTGAAAACAAATTTTCCTTCGTGCCCCATTACCATTGTTCCGTGTTTCATTTTCTCGATAGGTCCTACATGCTGTCTTTGGTTTTATTTGGACCGTTTTATATATCCTCTATAGATTTTATTGGCCTTGTAAGACTTCATTTCATTTCATTTTTATTTCTTTAGAGACTCCCTTTTTGGGGGTACTACATTAGGGGTGGGGTTAACATTTGTGCATAAGCCATTTTCATGATGACAAGTGCGATGTGACTTTGCCTAGGAAGGTGGATGGGCAGGTGATGGCTCCAATTTCGTGGGGAAGGTCGTTCCATTGACTTGCTTTTAGGAGGAAGAATGACTTTGAAAAAGTAGTTGTACGAGCACGTTGGAGTGAAACTTTAAACGAATGACCGATGCGATAAGACGTGCGTGATGGAGGCGCGCAGATGTACGGCTCTTGTTTCAGATCGGAAAAGTAAAATTTGTGATATAAGCACAGGCTAGAAATGTGACCCTTTAAGTTTCTTCAAGGTATTGCAGCCTTGGAGATATGCCGAGAAATATGGGCGGCATGATATTCGCTCTCTGGTTTTGTAACCACCATATCTTGAGCATGTTTTCTAAAGAGACCAAATATGATGCGAAACAGAAAAGTCATAAGTCAAACTCAGCAAAGGATAAAATATTGCTCTTTGACCTAAGAGTCAGTGCCAAAAAAGCCGTATGCATCGGAACGCAAGCATAGATTTTCCACTGAAAAATGAAATCGCCAACTTTTACCCATCATCTATTCAAGAGGCTGAACTGAAGAGGCGCACAGCTTCTTTACCTCTCTTTCCATCACAAAGGGCAACTGTTGAGATAAAACTTCTTCATGGGCCAAACACGTTATATGGGCAAGGCTTTGTATCAACAAGGAGAATCCAATAACACTTTGACCGGACCTTGTAGTCCTTGTTGAAAGAATATGCGTTGGAAATAAAGTGCACGCCATAGAAGGTACGCAACGAACATTGAAGGAGTTCTACTTAAGAAACAAAACGCGAGTCTTTTAGACAAAAAAAGGCCAAATAAAACGCAGTGATAGCGTCCAGGTCCCCTTCCTGGAATTTAGCAATAAGAAGAAGCTTTGAAAGTGCACTGCTCCAGAGTGGTGACGCTGAAATTGAAAAGGAACTAGACAGCGAGGGACAGCTTGAAACACGAAGAATGCCATTGCGTAGAAAAGAGAGCAGGGTCCGGAAAGAAGGAAACCTTGTGACGGTGCTGTTACTGACAGAGGGCGTGGCCTCATCTCACGGAACAGCTGCGCTCTAGTAACAATTTCCAAGTTTCGCTCTAACGCATGGCCTGCAAAATGCTTACTGTGCTTGTTTTCGAGTCCCAAAAACAATATTCTGAAATGGATCGTGCTATAACGCTAACTAGAAACATGAAGAGCACAGTGCGATCCAGTTCCATTCCGCCTGCTTCAAGGAACCTTTTGGAAGACGGGTAGATAAGCATAAATTTGAGAATGAAAGAATACTATGCCTTCTTCTTTCGATCTATCTATTTAGAATTTTCGGCTCACTCGCTCTTTGCAATCTCCGCCCGTGTTTTTTGTGCTCTGGAAAATCTGGTTCCGAGTTGCCGCGGACGCTACACCGGCTTTTCGGTGCAGGCCCCTATGGCGCGTGTTCCTTCATGCGTGGTGAGTTCGGTGGTGTTTGGTCTCGTGCTCGGGACCTTGGAGATGATGAAGGATGTAGCGAGACCTGCATAGATGTAGCGTGCACTTCTACGCACATTTACGCTTTCTCGGGCGCCACCGCTCATCCCAGCCCCGTAGACCACGATGCATGGCTTAAACACCGCGGTTAACAAAGTAGTCATTATGTTTGTCGCGAAAAATTGTATTCGCAGAACAGATTATGGAACTGTACGTTAGCTGTAAGCTGTCTTTATGCTGTTGCTGTGTGGAATCGTGAGCACTTATGGCAAGAGGTACACGTACGCGACCAAAATCCCCCCCCCCCCCCCCCCCCTACTGAGCAAATGTCCCATTAGGGACTGCAACGTCTCCAGCTGCCAGCCGTCGCCCTCATGGCACAGTTAGAATAAGGACGTCGCGTGCTTTCTAGGCTGGTTCGTTCGCCATCCTCACCCGTTTACGACTCGGCTAAAATGCAAATGAGGTGCGGTACCTTCGCTGCCTTAAAAAGACACCTGTAGGATCGTCCCATTGCTATTTAAACGCGTATCGGGGCTCGGCAGCGGCGGCAGCTGATGAGGTACAGAAGTGAGACACGTGCGGATTGCTCACGTCCTTCATGCTTAGAGCTGCTGTATTATTATAAGCATTGTTAACATAACCTCCGCGATTGCATTTCAGAACCCCGTCAGGTCCGCCCAACTGCAGGGAGTGGCGTCATATCCTGCTGATGCTGATGTTAACACCGCTGGTAGCAACACGGGGGCTCAAACACTGTGAATCATGATTTAAAGTGTATTTATGGGGCAACTTGATCTGTTAGCGTTGCTTGGTTCTGGCGACATGATGAGTCATTCTCAAGGATCTCGCGATGAAGGCTGCGTGCTAGCGCTTGACGCTGTGTGCGTGCCGCTGCGGACCTCTGCTGTGGAGATTTGATTTCGAAGAGGAAAGGCTCGTTGTTCTAACAACTTTACTCAGCAACCCTAAATTTCCTGCTCAGCGAGAATCCTGATGGCTCTATGGCAGGAGTATCTTCATTGGTCTAGAGCAAGGAGGTTAAGGAAAACTTTTTCAGTGAAGTCGCTCATACATACCAATTGGCGGCGCTGAGACCACGCTGCGCGCGCTGCGGCCGTCTCGGAGGCAAGAAACGGGAGCTAGCTGTGTTGTCCTGCCATGATTTGTACAGGCTATGACAAGCGCTAGGAGAAAGTAATAAATAAGAAGACAAATTGTAGGTAAAACGCATTCATATTTCTTTATTTTGCGAAACGAGCACTGGAGATTATATAATGTAATGAGCATCATTAGAGCGGGCGTCATATTTTCGGAGCTAATTTCCCTGTTTCTTTTTTTCATCGTGCGGTGGAGCCTGATATCTATGTGCGGTCCAGCCACTTTCTTGCGCATGATATAAACGTGGTTCCCTAGATTTCACAGGCAAGGATATGGTCCTTTAGGATTGAAGATAACTACGTTGGCAGCAAACGCAGAAGTAGCAAAACCTAATTCTTTGACTTTGCGTGCACATGCTTCAACTTTGGAAATTCAGCTTTCAATCATTGTAGCTTCTTCCCAGCTGCAGTTAAAATCACTATCACATCCGGCGAAGGAGAAACGAGTCTACTTAGGCTCTCTTTCTTTAGTAGAAGAGGTTGATCCTCCACTTGCAGAGCCTCATGCATTCCTCAAACCTGCCCGTCTCGGCCATCCTCCTGGTACCAAAGTATGCAATATAAAGAGCTACATATCCAACAAAAGACGACAAACCCTCTGAACAGTATACTTGGTGGGCGTAGTCGTGGTGCACTGGCTGTATAACTGTATAACTAAAGAGACCGCCTTACCGCAGTCCCCACCGTGCTCACACTTTCTTCAAGAGCAGCTGTCCCTTTCAGAATAGGGATAATGTCCCGAGAGCAGTAGCAACTGTTTGAAGACAATACTTTTGATTGCACCAGGAGTCCCTATTCTTGAGGATATGAACTACGTCTCGTCGGGATTTTATTGCACACAACTACTTCTCAAATTTACTTGAAGAGTGTTCTCTCGTAATCTTGACTCATTTTGTGGGTCAGGACAGCGCAGAGAGCTCTGGAACGAAAAACGTTGAAGTAACGTTATAGAGGTTGTAAACACGTAGTGGGGCTAAGAGAAAAACTCGAGTTAATGACATTATATTGGAAATCAAGCAGAAGAAATGGGCATGGGCAGGGCATTGTTAGAGGTGAGAGTCGGGTGCCACTGGACAAATCCTCAGCCGCATCGACACCCGGTCCACCCTGGAAGAAGTGCCGCTGCGTGGCAAAGGAGTCAGGAGTTGAAGGACAAAGACTACGTTTATATACATTTTAGGAGTACAGAAGAACTAATTATGCCCGAACAAACACATAGTTTTATAGGGTTCGGGTTTCTCAGCTTTCCTAGGTGAAGGGCGGGCTCGTCGTGAATGAAGTGTGCTTATCACTTTAATTTCACTCACATTAACACAGTGTCTCTCTTTCAGACACGGCATCTTGAAAGAGTTTAGACTTGGTGGTGAGGAGGATGCCGTTGTGGCGGTGTAAATGGCACGAGACGAGCTCGGTGTCTGCCGGCGCCTTATGATCTCCGTTCGACTTCTCAGAAGAGATGCCCGCGCGGTCGCTTCGAGGGTACCGACCCATGCGGGAGACACCGGGAGCCACTTGAACCTTTTTGTTCCCGATGGGCCGTAGTGAACCGCTGTCGCTGACCGGCCGAACAACCCCGCGTTCTTTTCCGGCTTTCTTTTGTGATGACCATTGCAGAACGCGTCTCGCCGTCGTCGGTCCTGACCGTTCACCTCTTTCGCCTGGGACTTGTTGCTTGATAGTCGAAAGCGGCAGCTGTCGCGCCGGCCCGTTGCCGTCATTCTTAACAGCATGTAGCGCGAAGAGAGGATAACCGAGAGCGCTAGGGGTAACAAATTGGATTCCAAGGGAAGAAAAGCGTAGCAGGTGGTGGCAAAAAGTTAGGTGGACGGAGGAGATTAAGAAGTTTGCAGGGGTCAAGTGTATGCAGCTAGCACAGGACCGGGACAGCTGGAGTAATATGGGAAAAGGCCTTAGTTTTTGCAGTGCGTATAATAGGACTGATGATGATGTACTTCAGCTCCTCTTGGCAACTCATCTCGTCATATATTTTTCCTGTGCTCTTAATGCTAACGAGGATACGAGTAAACACAGCCTTCCTGGCATATCTGTGTTTTAGCACTTCAATTCAGGCTCACAAAACTCCAGAGCATCGGAGACCGTGGAGCTGAGTGACTGGACAGACAGTCCAACCATCATTTTCGGTCTTTTCCATTTCACTTGGAAATTCGTTAGTTTGTTACCAAGCCTCAGGCGGTTCTTTTTGTCGCAAGGCTTGAAGGCCTTTATATATGTCCGTTTTACATACTTGCCGTCAGCATTAAGAAAATGATTTATGGCATTTAAGTAATTGCGGATGAGTTTCACCATGTGACATGTATCGAAGAGTTTATAAACTTTCCTGATACAGTCACAGGGGATCTCAAAGCACATTGAAAAGTGCTTAGAATATGGTCGAAGGTACGCACCGAGCACTTTCACCATGATGATGTTTGATGGTGCGCCGTCAAACGTCGGCTACACAACCTGAATATCTACTGAACCTGAATACAGTTTTCGACATATTGCTCTGCTCCTGTCAACGAATCAATAAAAAAATACCCATCTCTCAACTTCAGCCGCAAGTTCAAACCACTGACCACGCAAAAACATGCATTTTGGAATCGGGCAGGCTGTCGTCATGTGTTCCTGTCCCTAAGTCTATATACCCTATCACTTTGTCGCCCACAAGTTCAACATGCTTCCAGACTGACAGATTAGCGACAATCAGATTGCTCTACGCCTTTTCTGTGCGCCTTTCGACTAGTTTTTTCAAGACAGCCGTTCAGCTGTGATGCTAGGATCACCATTATTATAATACTAGCGATCTACTCCAGTGCGTTTTACTGGCAGTGTTTCAATAAACTTTGAGCGTACATCTCATAAGCAGATGGAGAGCAGAAAATCGGAGCAAATACACGCAGCTCGGAAGGGCACGTGTCTTTTTGGTGTTTTACAGCCCTGTTGAGCAGTTGTTGAAAGTCAGGAGGAAAAGTTGAAGGGAACACTTATTCGCCCTCCTCAGACCTCATTTTTGGTGCTTGATAGCCTTTGTGATCTCTTGGGCTATCTCTTTTTTTGTTAATCTCCCCTCGCTCTGCTGCAGTGTTTTATCTACTTCAGCTGTGCTAGCTCGTCTTCACAATCATTAAACATTTATTTGTAATATAATTTTGTTGGAGACGCAATGGCCACATATTGAACACTGGTAACTGCCAAGCACTCGTAATTGTCAGCGAAGTTTAATTAACCATGATCATTCCGAAAAAACGAGCAACAAATAGTTCAAAAGAGACTCTGGGCCTTCTTATTTCTCTCTCACATATTGGCAATTGTTTGGTGTCAAGCGTTTTTTTTTTCTTATATGGTACTAGGAGATCCCAATCGATCAAGCATGGTAACTGAAAGTTTACCGGAGCACCAAATTTGAGGTCGTCCCACGTGAGATTCGAACAGTAACGTGAAAGAATAAACATTGCCAGCATTCAACCAATTCTTCTTATACACGTGCGAGTAAAATTTACTTTTTCGTAATATCGTTCTACTTTCGATGCATATTGGCTATGAGGCATGTTCAACACAAATACAGAACTACCAACAAATACTTTCTTGAAGTCAACTATAATTTACATTACTCTGTATCTTCCTACATAAACACGATAACAGAGAGTGAAGGTACAGACAAGCGAAATGCAGGCAAGAGCGCTCATCAAAAGAAAATGACTAGTGTATTTCGCAAAATATTGTTTTATGAAAGAAACGCAGCGGCAGTGATCTGTAAAATTTGAGCAAATTGTTTTCTCCGTTCTTCCTACAGTGGCTTATCGCTGCTGGCAACGCTGCTGACCAGTCACACATTTGAGGCCACCAGTCAGACAAGGACAAGGCCGATCACCGGACCAAGGATGACATATTTGCTGACTTCCCCCTTCAGATTGTTTTCGGCCAGTTTTCACGTACGTGAAGAAAATGCCACAACCTGCCGCCATTTTTCAGATCGTCCGTTGGTATGGAGATTGATATTCCGTTGTTTGAGGCCCTTCCTGCGATGAACTTACATTATGGATTAATTTTCGCTAGCGCCTGTAATAAATGTCTATCGAGTAATATAGGAGCTTACAACAACCAAACTATCTGCAATGCTAAACTAAATTTGGTACCTTGCAAGTTCTAGTCACTACAGACTAGAACAATGTGCGGGTCACATTTCGAGACTCGATCCCTGTGCAGGCCCGAGACTTCAGTCTGGGGCTCGAGACGGAACCACTGCATTATCGTTCTATATAGCATGAAACTGGCCTAGCTGACTAAGCGTGAAACGAAGCCCGCCTCTGACCCGGGTTTATATAGCCTGAAGCCGCGCCTGCTTAAGAGGAAAACACTTACTGTGTACTGGAAGTGTAATTTTGCAAAAGTAAAGAAAGGACCATTAAATAAGCTTCAATTCAAACTAGGCTTGGGAATTTGGCTTCGTAAACATTAAAACAAAGAGAAGATAAGGTGAGTTCTCTCGAGTACTTGAACTATGATGTCCTCTGTTGGTAGCCCGAAAGTTTCGAAGCCCAAATGAAATTGAATGCCTCCAATTGAAGTTGATAAGTAATTTGTGCTTATGCATTCATTTATTACGGCACATAATGTAGAAGGTTTAAACGAACTTGCAGAGGAAGCATAGGGTTGCCTTTCAGTTTAAATGAAGACCAAAGGCCCCTTTTAATTTATTAGCATGTGCAAAAACGTTCTAAATAACTGAAATCTATTTCCTCCTTCACAAGCACTCAGATGTTCTTTTTGTGGTAAGGTACACAGTAAAATACCGTTAGAAATAAGGTTGTAACAAATGAAGGTTCCCTTTAATTAGTTTCTGGGGATGCAGATTCTGAATCGAGAACAATAATAAAACAAAAAGAAAACAAATGCGGAGGGCTTTTTGATAGAACCGGCGACATGTGTTCACCGTAAACTGCACAATCTAAGCCGGCGCTGCACTCTAGATGCGGAATGTACTTGCGCTAATGAGCCTTGTGTCATCCCTTACAACGCTCTATTAGGAAGGCCACAGCAGCACAGCCGGTGGCTGGATTTTGCGCAATAGAACTTGTGTGAATGGTTTTTCTTTCTTCTCTTCAACCAGCGAAATCATTGCAAACCCGCATCTAGTGCAAAAGACTTCAATGTTGCCGGGCTTCTGCTTCCTACGTTCCTTGGACATTGCACAATGCGTGACGATGGTTAAACTTTATTTACAAATTATTAAGGTAAGCCTCTCATTCCAAGTCAGGTTAGATGTTGCAATTCGGCTCCCTTCATTTAAGATTCCGCCAAGAGGCCGAAAGTAACAATAACAGTGGGGTTTATCAGTTCACTCTCAGTAAAAAAAAAAAAAAAAAAAAAAAAAAAAAAATTGAACTAAAGCAGACAAAGGAAAACAAACCATCTCTTCTTGTTTCATTTGTAATGATCACGCCAAGCGTAATTCCTCATGTGAGTGCCTTAAACACCGTTCACGGGTCCTCTATTAAGAGCCCGAGCCTAGCTGGGCTCGCAACCTAAAGCCTGCGCCTTGGGCTGAAGCGGCTAAACAGCATGCTTTCCGATCCAGTATAGCATTCCGAGCCAGCTCAAGCCAATGTAGTCCTTTATGCTAAACTAATGTTTCGGCCCCACCATGACAGGGCAGTGGTTAGGGCGCTCAACTGTTGTGCCCAAAGATGCGGGATTCAATCCGGGCCGCTGCGGCAAGGCGTCAGTGTGCAGTACGATGTCAGAGCACATTAAAGAACCCCAAGTGGCCGAAATTTATGTGGCCTCCACTGTGGCGTCTGTCATAGCCTTAGTCCCGTTCGTATATAAAACCCCTTTACCGCATCAAACCCAACACGAATCCGGCACCTGAGCATAGCTGGCCATTCAGCAACCAATCCTGCCTCATACGTCACTTGGACGCAGCGACCTCATCATCGCTCACTTCTGGACTTCATAAAATCAGCCAATATTTTTCCATTCATTTAATCATTTATTCATCCTTCATCTCATACCCTACTGATGCCCTGAGGCAATAAATATCGACAAAAAAAAAAAAAGCTTGCAGCACAGAAGCGGGGTCTCCTCTCGCTTTCATTATTTAGAAATAGAAGAAGTTTCATACACAAAAATTCTAAAAAAAAAAAAAACCTTTTTTCAAAGGGAAGTTCTTTGTAAACGCATTTTTTTCTCGTACGTCGTGAAATTCCATTATAACAATGATTAATATCGACCAATTTGCATCCTTATAGGCTGTCGGTGGCTTGGGCATTCTTATCACAGATCAGAGCGAGCGTTATGGGGATGCACTATTGAGACGATGCTGGCACAAGCGTTGACCACTCACTTTGAGATGTTAACCGCACAGGCGTCATTAGCAGTACAAAATGGTAGAGCAAGAGCGCAACCACATTGAATTCTTTTGGCTGTTCAGGGTTTCCTTTAAATCCTGGTAAAAAGGGTCCAGGTACAGGATTATTTGGATGAAAGGAATCATATCGGTTATTTCTTAACCCCCTCTTTTTCTTAACTAAACGCTCATGTGCATAAAAGAATATTTAATGTTTATATTTTTGTTTCTAACTAATTATGCAAAATTAAAAAACAATTCATTGAGGAGAATAACATGACGGGAATTGGTATATTACCGGCTTCAGTAAGAGTGGGTGCATCGATTTTTGAAGTCCCTCTTTGAAGTTACGTGAACTACCCTGTAAACGACGTCACTCAGGCTTTGCAAAGCCCAGGTAGCAACTGTAAGCCAAGACAAAAAAGCAAGCAAAATATACTTGCTGTAAGAGAGATGCATGACCCGTGGAAATGAGAAAGAAGAGGAAATCAGAGACGCGTGTGCCGAAGACGACAAAGAGGACGAAGCTCGAGCTGTCGTTGTGAACGCTGACATTTATTTCTAGTTATTTTTGCGATGTAGTTATACATCTCACAATCTAATATGTCTGCACCCCAGTTCTTGGCCGATCCCCCTGTGTGGGTATGTGCCATCAAATTAGAGGAGAACAACAACAACAACAGCTGGCCGTCGCAGCTGCTACGTAAGATAAATACATTGCTGTGCGAACCATATAAACTGCTTCATTACAGTGCCATCTATTCATATGAAGCAGTATATCTGTTCTCATATGTGTCAATAAATGTTTATTGGCTATACGTGTACCTTAAGCAAAATATGCTGAATTATGGCTTCACTGAGATTAATGTTCAATGAGGAGCTGCTCGAAACTAATTCAAGGTATTCTTGAATAAGCAAAAAAATGGAGATTGTTTATGGTTTCCTAAATTATCACTCACGCAGGTACTCACGCAGTATCACTCACGCAGACACTAAGTAAAAAAAAACAAACGAAAGCTACCATGGATGTTTTGTGTTGTTTCAAATGTAGTGTCAGCATGTTCCTGAGAAACCACTCTAAAGCTCACTTAAGTGCGCGCGAAGCACATGTACGTCGAAGTTCACGTTCTTTCGTAAAACTGTAATACAATGCGATGGCATGCACTTTCGAATGAGGTCAGGCCACTTTGCGGGAAAAAAAAAGTATTTTCTAGTTAGTACGTTCAATTGCAGTCCGTCAAATTATTACATAAAAATTGTTCACTCAGAATTATGCAACACTACCAAACCTGTTCGCTGACTACTCCGCAGGCTCTTCACCGAGAAATACTAGACAAAAACAAGTAGACAACATGAAGCGACAAGAACTGTGCACGTTTTTTTTTTTTTTTTTCTCGATACAAATCGCTGCATGTATTACCTCCAAACCAAACGTATAGCATTACTTGCTTGAAATATATATTAAATATTTATATAGTTGTTTTACGGACATATTCGGCTCTCAAGCATATGGTGTGCTCTTAACTATTATACTGGACAGCAATTTACATATTGCCATTCCCACTGAATGAGAAAAAAATGCACTTCAGTAAGTTTTAACAAAGGCGAAATTCGGGGAATAACAAGGCTGCGTGCTTAAGGGCAGGCCCAAAACCTTTAATGGCTCCCGTCTCGAATCTCCCCTCACGAACACACGTTCATTAGTACGCACATTAGTACTCAATCACTAATCAGCGTGCCGTTGTAGGTCTCCACGTGATGTGAAATGCCACTCGAGATCAAAACAAATTTTCGGTAGCGGCCGCACTGACGGCGACAATTTAAACATTTATTACTCTTATTGAAAAACGGAAAGAGGTCACGAGCAAATGCCCAGATGGTTAATACGTATGTTTATAATGCTTTCTTTCAAAATATGCAGATAAAACAGAGTGCAGGCCAGGAGTAATATATAAATATTTGCGAAAAATATTGGATTAATTGCGTAACATGTCTAAATTAGCGTCCTCGCGTTAATGATGAAATAATTACCACTGAATAAGATGAAGAAGCCATTAAAGTGAAGTGCCAAGCTGGCTGAATTTTTGTGCTTTTTTGACGCACGCGCTAGAGGCAAACAACGTGCAAAATTATCCATATAATTTGTGACAGGCGCCAAATGTCTGGAAAACGTTCTGAGTTATACTCTGGCCTGTTTGTTTGCTACAACCAATTCAGGAAAAAATATAACAAAGACTTTGCTAGCTCACCGGATATTTGGGGGAAGAGCGTTGGCATTTGCAATGAACTGTATGTATTAAAATTGAAAAAGTGCATGCGAAAGCGCTTACCCTACTGCGGCGTCAGCCAACTACATGGCCCGTGGCGTGAATAAGTTCTCAGTTGAATCATAAAATGAAGCAGCACTTTTTCAAATCGTTGTTCTTGAGTTCAAATGCTTTATGGAACGTTCTATATTTACTATTTATTACTTAGTTGTCTAAACCTCTTTATTTGTTTATAATTCACTAACAACTACACCGAAAACACAATGCCGCGCTTAGGACAACATCTTAAGTTACACAGCCATTGGATCCCAATCTTCAGGAATTCATGGCAGTGTTATTGATCTGTTGTACGCAATTCTAATCAGTAAGTAGTAAAGAGGTAACAGTGAGCAAACACTATCAAAAGAAAGCCATCAGGGTGGCTGCAGTCTTATTCATCTTTGTTCATTTCTTTCTTAGAATGAAAAATGCAGCTCATGCCGAAATCTTGATGCCGATATGCCGATAATCACTAAGTACGGAGAAACCAGCTGGCTGCACCTAAAAGCGCATATGATGCCAAAAGTCAGCAGCACGTCTCAGAAGTGACCGAAACTCTATGAACTATATGAACTAAGTGCATGTAATTATTCCTGTAAACTAAGCAAATACATTTACTTGTATTTAATGATTGAATGGCTAATGAAATCCTAGGGATGAACATAAAAAACAAGACCAACAATATACTGAAGTTTGCATCATTTAGGAATCCCAATTATTTGCACTATGTATTATCGCAACAGATTAACCGAGCTTTCTTGTAAACTTTGTTCTTGTTGCTGTCCGATAGAGGGGGGCTGTGGGCCTTGTTACACGCAGCATGTACCCACAACCTCCTCCACATCCTGATGGAAATAAAGATTATTATTATTATTATTATTATTATTATTATTATTATTATTATTATTATTATTATTATTATTATTATTATTATTATTATTATTATTATTATTATTATTATTATTATCAGATTGTGCCTGCTCTCGCAAGTAGTTATCCAATGATATACTACATTATGTGTATTAGAATACACAAAATATTGCACTAATTATCATAGCTAATTATACTAACGAATCATCAGATTATAATTTCTCATCATTAGCTGCCAAGCAATAAATCACCTGGTTCAGTAATGATTTTAGATGACTAATTATACCTAACTAAAGAATAAGATATAGACTACATAAACCCGCCGCTGTGGCACCGTTGTTAAGACTTTCGGCTACTGGACCGGAGTTCTCGAGTTCAAACCCCATTTCGGTGGAGACTGTCCATGCGCTCTGCGATATCAGTTCACGTAAAGATCTCCAGGTGGTCGAAAGTATTCAGTAGCCCTCCACTGAGGCTCCTTTTCTTTCATTCCCGCCTCCCTACCTTCCTTGCCGTGCGGATCAGGTTCGCAAGGAAAGTGTGGCCTTTGCTTTCCTATAAACCCAACAAATAAATACATACAACATACTTGTCTCAGCCGATTTCTGCATGAATGCAGCGCAAACTACACGAAGACTGAGCAAGAAAGACAAGCACACTCGTTAAACTGCATTTGTTTATGATAATGAATCAATTAGACCTAATTATCACCTTTCATCAGTTTACCGAGTGCTAGAGATTACAAGCCCGATTCGACATCGACTAAGCTTAACGATAAAATCAGGTTAGGCAGTCGATTTCCAATTTTCTATCCCTACAGTATAGTTTACCCGCTAGATATAGAGTAATGAAACCAAGAAGCTGCAGCAATCCCAATTAAAGGAAGACGGAATATCATAATGAAATACTGTCTTGAAAAGAGCCCATGCCCGCACTTGTTGTGTTAGTAAATTTTTTGTTGCCCTCCAGTCCTCTATTCCAGATCTACATAGCAAACATAGTGTCTGTGCGCGTCTCGCTGCTAGCGCGGCCTCATTTCCGTACCATCTACAAGAGACGTCGAGGTAAGTATCATTTTTTTGTCAGTAAGAAACAAAATAAATTCAGCATGTCAGCGTCAAATATTGTGCTTAAAGTACATATCTTAGACTAGAGTTGGATCTGTAACAGTATCAACGCTGAAAATGGATGTTTTGCTTCGATCCTATTTGGAGGCACGAAGTCCCAATGACGAACCGTCTCCATAGTAAAACCGAATGTTCCTTCAACGAGCATAACCATAACGAACTTCACATCAAGCTTTCATCGCACGTAGACGTCTCGTATTGAAGAAGAGAGATGAGATTGAAAAAGCCGAAATGGTTAGCAAAGACAAGGTAATAGTTCGCTATCCAGCTCAGAAGAAAAAGGATGGGCCGACATAAAGGGGAAAGTGAGCCGTGTTGAAAACTGACGAGATAGATATTAAAACGTCGCGAAACATGTGGACCGGCGCTGCACAATTGGAATGGTACAGCAGACTAGCAGACGCAATTCTCTATACCTAACCTAACTTATACTTTGTGAAGAGCCAAAGTGCTCTCACGAAAAAGAAAATTTTCTTTTCATGTAGTAAATTAAACATTATTACTGATTTTCCGGTGAAGGCCACCGTGAAAGAACGAAACAAAGAGACCAAAAAAAAAAAAACCTAAAAATAAAACCCCTTTTCAAGTCCTGAATGCGTGTGCATCTCTGAATATATGCGCGCATCTCCATATGCTTAGCTGGTTTTCAGGTCCTTTTAATTTTCTTTCAGTCTTGTTTCTTAAAGCAAGGACAATATGTCCGAAAAACGTAGTTTTGTCCACATCAATGTATGGCCAAAGTTTCTCGTAAGGTATCTGTTCTGCTTTCTCGATTTTTTAAAAGGGTGTATGCGAAAGGAATGTCGCTGCTTAAGCGTACCATACAAGATCCATTTGAGGAACCGGTCAGTCATGAAATAAAATGATTGAACTTAGTACGCTCCAGTATTCATTTAACCTTTTGATCGTGTAGAATTTATATTTGCATAGAATCAGGAATTTACCATTTCTATGACAGTATGGAATAGAGACTGCGTTCGATGCCACGTGCCGTTGGTCAACTGAACAAGTAATACATGGAGTACGCAGGTAGGTATGGCGGTAATAGAACCAGAAACGTCTGCTCGTGTTGCTTTGCACATACCGTATTGCTTCAGCATAACTCATCACGCGTGCACATATTTCAGGCGCTGCGCTGCTCAAATAACTGGTGGAACCATCAAGGGCCCTTGGATCACGAGTACGCGCCTAGTCCACGCAGACATGCTCGTACGGCATTGTTAAAGCGGGGTGTTATATCAATAAGGTTCGTCTTTCATATATCGTGGTAGGTTGCGACTGTTGGCTAATAATTAGAGACCTGAAACCGAAGTATTACCGCAACCAGTTCATGTTTCGCCTAACTATGCTGAATCGCCCATGCTTTTTTGCTTCACGTGGCAACGCTAGAGGTAAACATTAAACGTTCTTTCTGCGTGCCTTGTGATAGAGGCTATTATGTCCCCGCAAAACTTAAGGGTAGTCTACAAACCTCGAGGAAAGCGCGCCGCCAGTAGAAAACTATGCAGACAGAGCTTACAAAGTATATTTGTCTTTCAACTTCAACTTGAACTTTAACCGCCGCAACTTCTAGCCTTCTACAAGTGATATTCTGCTCTGAGAAAGGACACACTTGCGCCAAGCACAGTAAATTTCTATGTTGTTCCACACAACATTAACCAACACCTCTTAACCAACCGACAGGTTTCCCCAGAAATTTAAATCAGGGAGGTGTAAATTTTTGTGTGGATGGGGGGGGGGGGGGGGGGGGGGGGTCGTTTTGCATAGCAGAGAAACGGTTGGTTGGTTGTACAACTTTTAATTCCATCGGAAACGGGGAGTCGTGAGCCCGCTGATTAGAGGCTGGCAGGTAGCCCTTGGCTTCTTGCGGCCTCTTCCGCCAGATGGACGGTGCGGTGCTGGATCGCAGGGTCCGCGCTTCGCAGCAGGGTATCCCAGGCTTCTCTACTTGTAATATTTTGCCCTATCCCTGGAGATTGTGGGCACTCCTAAATTATGTGGTCGAGGGTCCCTCTCGCCCCACAGTGTTTGCAGAGATCATTGTCCCTAAAGTCTGGTAGCGCGTGAAACGCCCAGACCGGGTTCATGAACGTATTAGTTTGTAGCCGCCTCCACGTGGAGGCAGAGAAGCGGAATTCATGTTTGGTCGCCACAGGTGTAATGAGATATGTAGCACGAAATATTGCAACATGTCTAGAAAAAGAAGGGGATGTACACCCCCTTCCCTTTTTTTTTGTTGTGTAAGGAAATAACTTACCTTCCCTGAAGTTCCTGGAAGCGTGTCCAAGGTTCCAAGTTTTGTCTTTCCTCGGGGTTTGAAAGAACTGAGTAAGCCCTGAGAATCAGCAGCCAAATCCACAAAGGCACCCCCGCGGACGTTCTTTCCAAGGTCCTCAAGTCTGCAGCTACCAGAAACCCAACCGTCTCCGGCGGTACGCAACCACAGGCGAGTGGCGCTAGCCCTCGCCTGACTTGTGATCACGCAAGGATCCTGGGTCCGTCTACTTACATAACAGACGCCTTGTCATGAAGTCACCAGGTGATGACGTAATAGTCACAGTCATCTCTGTACTTATCAACATCACTGTCACTAACTACTACTAATTATCCTTATCGGTCAATATCTACCCCTAACTAGCGGCGGCGGTCTCTATGGCAACCATGCATGACGCTCGACAAGAACTAAGATGCGTTCCACGTGCCCGGAGTGGCTGTCAGGCTGGTTGACTGACAGCTATAGTGTGACCGAACGGACAGCAGTATGAGCGATTAAAGACTTTCGCCTTAATAATTATCTGACCAAAGTTGTGCAATGGTGCGACACATGAAATATACCTAGTAACCCAGAAAACAATTTGTAAATGTATGTTGTGGAGAACACTGCGTTATTAAGAACTAGTTAGTAAATGTCATTTCCAATGAAAATGATATTTACACCACATCTAGTGAATAATCAGGCAGTAAAACATCTGAGTAACAGCTGCCGTCTTTCCTGTTAGTAACTACGCCCACCAGCTTTAGTGTGGCTGTATAACACCGTAGGACTGTGTCGGCCTGCCAAGTGGCTCGGCAATTCATGGCAGTTGATCACAGAGAAATTGTTTACTGACATTATTAGTACACGACTCGTTTTAGCGAAGTTTTCAAATAGACTGAGATTATCAGTGCCGCCATAAACGTAGTCGCATCTTTTTTTGGGGGGGGGGGGGGGAGGGGGAGGGGGGCGTAATTGATATCGGCTATGAATTCGCTCCTTCGCAGTACACTGTGTCTGCCGTACGGCGAAAGTATCGGCTGTGAACATTTCAACGGGAGTTATAAAGCAAGCTTCTGAGTCTGCTAAATACATCCGCTTATTGCGCAGGCAGTGACAGAAAGACTTAAATATGATTCAAAAGCCTTAGCCATATCAGCGCAAGCGTTTTCGCCAACATTGAGATACGAGTAAATGAGTTGTGCAAATTAAAGATAGGTTTATGTTATATGGTTCATAGCGGTTAATTATGCCATATTAAGGGGATGTTCGAGCTTTATCTTAAAGGGTATGATGTGACAGAGACAGTGACATGCACATCCCCGTGCCGCGTATATTATTTTTGGTACTCGATAAACGCGAATCCGACATTTGTACCGCTATTATCTCACACATACTGAATGAAATATTCGTGAGCTACCAAACAATGTACAAGACAAGAAGGCAAGATATAAGGCCCTGATTTAACAGAAGCTTACGAACGTGCCTGAGTGGTCTTGCGGCAGTGTCCCGACTTGAGCTCCATGCCCCCCCCCCCCCCCCCCCCCCTTCCTTACGTTAGTAGCATGTCCATGCACGCTAAAGAGGATCCGTATAGGGAGCCGGCGGACGGTACCCATTAACGCTGCCGTCTCATATCCTAGAAGCTGAAGCTTAATTGTCCCTTAATTATTATTGAGGCAGCGTTCAGAAAACCGCGTCCCCGGAACATAAAGCGTAAGCATTGTCGGCCTTCTGAGCAAAAAATTACAGGCCTGGCTCTGACAGGGGTAGTTCGCCTCTGACATGACCATGCATTGACGAGCCGTCGGGTTGTGAGATGTCACAAGATCGCATGGCATGGCCGAGGCGCTCTAAGGTCGCGCTTCGCCTTTGCGACAGGTGGATGAGATAAGAATCGTACCTTCAGGAACCTTGTATCTGCAGTTGGACACCCCACCGCAGGAAGATTTCTATGGCGGGATTGAAGCGGAGATATATAGCTATG
>NC_139345.1:47474672-47709672 GCF_055883805.1 Amblyomma maculatum
CATTTCCTTCTGCACTCAACCGCACTGTCTGCAGTCGCAAAAAAAAAAAAAATGAAAGGGCAGTAAATCTCTGTTTTATTATTCTATGAATCAAGAAAGCTCTCAAAAAAATTCAATTTCGCTTTGAGTTCGTAAACACAAAGATTGTTCTTAGAGTGCATAATTTAATGTTCTCGAGCAAATAGAATGCACTTCAGTGCATTGTTGTGGGAGCACACGAGTGGAAATTATTCTGTTCCCCGCTAAAGTTACGCTCAGGTTGCCTGACTGTTTCTTCAGCGTCGTGGAAATTGTTAGTCTACTGAGCTGTTATCAGAACAACAAGCGTTCCTTATTTTACAACGCTTTACTTAGTTTAGGACTCTAGACAAGAAGAACGTCAGTCTCCAGTTTATTTAAACGCTCGAGAGCAGTAATAGGGCGTTTGTCTGCAGGCGCTGAACTATTTGGGATGACAGAAGCCGAATTTCAATTATGGCACAAAGAGTTTGTTTATGCTTCTGCAATACTGCTGCTTGGGAAAAGAAATGTTTACAAACAGGAAAGGAAACAAAGCGTCGAGAGTACGTGGATGTAGTGCGTCTTTTGATACATCGCCGAAAGTAGCTGTCGCCTGCCAACTTTCCAATTTACATGAAAAATAAAGTTTTTGGGAAATTGTTTTGTTATTGCAGAATCGCTAAGTACCCAAATACCTTCACAGGGCATTCAAGGCATGTCGAACAGCACGCTGGGCCTACAGCGTCGCTTATAAATCGTAATATAAATTCAGAACTTAGCACCAGTCGATTCAGCGAGGTTCATTGCGGTACCATTATGCTATAGGTAGTGACAGCTTTTCGCTTGATTAATCATATGAAACTCCAGGCAGAAAACGGCAACAGGAAGTGTACATGTGAGTTTTCAACTACGGGTGAAGAAGCATTACCATCATCACTATCGCTTGGTCTAAACACATGCTGGGGATTATGCAAAGTTTCGTTTCTTCCAACAAAGCCATCAGAAAAACATGCAGAAAACCACTTTAGTTAGCTTGGAGACGAAAATAATTCATATTTGTAAATATGTACTAAAATATTCTTCCTTTAAAATAACTGGCCCGAATGGGAGCTCTCTAAAACTTCACTCGTGAGTCCGTTACTTTAACAGCGCTCATTTCACTCACTAGTTGTTCTGTAGGAATTACCCGCTGTACCAAATGTTTTGAACATTATACCATTCAGGTCCTTCCTTGATTGCCAAAAAGTTTTATTTTTTTCACGCACACAGTTGAGATGTGGAATGAACTTGATGATTCGCTACCACAGCTGCCACCTAAGCAGTTTGTTCAACAAGGGCCCATTTATGCATTGTGATCTTTATTTTTGTTTTATGTAACCAGTCCTTCAATGTCTCAAATCTGAGAGAGCAGTATCTGTAAATAAATAAATAAATAAATAAATAAATAAATAAATAAATAAATAAATAAATAAATAAATAAATAAATAAATAAATAAATAAATAAATAAATAAATAAATAAATAAATAAATAAATAAATAAATAAATAAATAAATAAATAAATAAATCCAACCGCAAAAGTGTTGCACATGCTTTAATTGAACGGTCTTTTAATTATATGTTTGGGTCGCACATACAAAGCACCTGGAAAAGTTGTTGAACTTATTAGGGACTCAAGGCTTTAGATTGATTGATTGATCAACAAGTTTGGACTATATTTATGAATACGTAGCGGGGTGCTGTTATCTTTATAAGCAACACTTCTATTTTTTTAAAATTGGTTGATATCCGTAAAGCGAGCAAAAACACTGATGGATTTTGGAGATGACTTATAAGTATTGGTAGCATTCGAAGGGTAAAACTTGGAACCCTATTGTTGTCATATAAAAGACTAATGATTTTTCTTTGCGAAAGGCTTCCTTCCATTCTCAATACAATTGGTTCCTAGCTAGAGGAAGATGGTTTTGTCAACATTGCTTTGTACAGTCGAATGGAGAGTTTTGGCACAATTTTGTCTTTAGAAAGCAAGTTATGTGTCGTTTGCTTATTCGCAACGACAAATCATTGCAATACTACTTCGTGTCGTAGTTCTGCGAAATGTCTTTTTTTTTTTTTTTCTGCAGGATAGGGGACCGAATACAGAAAACAATAAGAAACATCCCCCACCTATATTTTGAATATCGCTAGTCGAAATGCTCTGTGCAAGAGGACAAAGCAAAGTTTACAAGCAAAATTGGTGAAAATTTTCACAGTCAATCTGAAATAAAACAAAAAAATTACTTGTGGTTTATTTCTGGTTAACCCTAGTTGGACTGCGATAGCAACGGCGAAAGCTTGTTTGCCTGCTACATTATTCCCCTAATACGCCTTATCAGTGTAAGGTGCTACATTATTGGGGACACTTAAGCTCATCCTTTAGAGTACGACGCGAGAGCGGAAGTTACCAGTCTCCTCCTCCTCCTCCTCCTCCTCCTCCTCCTCCTCCTCCTCCTCCTCCTCCCTCCTCCTCCTCCTCCTTTTCCTCGGCTGTTTAAGGTCAAGCGTGGCCTCCGCCAAGACTACGCGACGGCTTGAAACCAGGTGCAGTATTGCTATCGCAATAATAAGGTAATATCTGAATTCCTGAAAGCGCTTCCTCGAAGATCTTTGCTCAGAGTCTCATCCATCCAACTCCGGCGGGTCAGTGAACGTCTGTCAAATCTCACCCGTCTTATAACTGACCGCAAGCCTCACTTGCCAGCAAATGGCGCGTTTCTTCCCCGAACAGAGATATCCCTTTAAGATCTCTCGTATCCATTATGAACGTTACGAAATGTTTTGCTATTCTTAATGGATTAATTTCTTGCTGTTTTGTGCACACATGTCCAAAATGCGCACTGACGAAGCCCGACACACTCAAGAAGCCGAAAAGCAGCTGTAAGGTAATATATTGGTTTGTTCGTCGAAAATGAATGAAAAATGATCACAAAGGGCGCAGAAAAGAACTGAACTGGCCAGAAATATGGGAAGCATCACAGCTATGCCATGACAGGTCTACAAGGCCCCCTCTTAACCGAACGCACCTTTAGTGGAAAGTGGTATTGAACATATGTATTAACCTTCTCATAGAGGTGACGATGAGTATGTCGAAACACCTCCTCTCTGAGCTTTTGCAAAGCGGTTCCGCTGCCGCTTCCACCATGTTAGCGAAATGTGCACACAACAACCCAGACAACAAAGTGGTGGCACCCAGGGAGCCCTCGTTTCAAACATCTAACAGTGTTGTTTTTTTTTTTTTTAGTAAGTTCAAAAACAATTTCAGAAAACGGGACTGACTTAGATTTACTTTATTCCTGGGACTCTATTGGCGGCTGCGGTGGACACCTGGTAAGAGGCAGGATGCTTTCATTTGCTCCCTAATGAACCAATACGTTAGCTAAATTTTTAATTTCAATTTAGGGGCTAAGTTGTATCTGCAGAGTATGGGCTCGCCCTTCAAATAGTCTAGCCAAACAATTCTTTAAAATTTTAGTGCGCTGCACATGGCCCAAAAATGTCACCCTGATAGGCGGATTCGCATAGTAACACAAAAAGTGTAACATAGATCCGAGAGATTTCGTCACTTGGTTGGCATCATCTGAGAGCAACACGAGCGTGCGGCTGTTCCACTGTTTATTTCGCTTCAAACGCAACCTCGCTTGCATGCCGACGCGTTGTTAACGAATGTCCGCGGTCATTGCACTCGCATTCCGACTTTCAAATAGTCGAGGCGAAACGATAGATAGCGGACGTGCCCGTTGGCGTTGTGTTTCGATGTGAAGTCGTCTGTCAGGCTGATATTTGTGGGCTTTGTAACAACGCACACTACAATTTGAATTTTTTTCTTACCTATAGAGGACGAGCTCCAATTCTGCAAACACAATATACCCCCTAATATAAGAATTAAAAAAATTAATTAATGTACCCAGTTAATTAAAGAACAAATTGAAGCAGCCTCTTGCCTGGTCAATACCGTAGCCACCAATATAACCCAGGCCTAAAAAGCTCTATAACCAGTTTCTTTTCTTTAAGAACTTTGGATATCCTGAAACAAATAAAGAAAACCCGGTATACCATCTCATTCGAATTTTCCCCGCCATTACATAAATGGTGAGAAAAAAGAGGAGTTAGTTATTTTATGGTCAGCTAGCTTTACTTTTGTTGCTATAGTAACTAATGGATCTTTAAAACTGGAAACTTCTAGCAAGAAAAATGTCTGGGTAAAGGTTGTTTCAAAAATGTAATACTGGACCAGGCGTAGCTATCTTGTAGCGTTCTACCATGGCTGGTATAAGCTGAGCTGACACCTCAGTCGGACAGACTCGCGCGAGTTTTCCGCCCATTTGCATTAGTTTGCCCAATACATTAGAATTTGCATTAGCGTTTGTCTTCTCCTGTGTTTCGCAAGGGAGTGCCGTAAGGCACATCTTGTTCTTGGCATTCATCAACGGCGTGCATGTCAACTGGCCTGCAAATATTCGGCTTCTTGCCGACTATTGTGTTCTATACTACGAAATTAATTCTCTTGGAGATTACTATGCACTAAACCGTGCATAACAGTCGGTTTGCAGAGGATGGAAGGACTGGAAGATTGTGCTCAATATTAAACAAATCTGCCATATTGGCTGGAACAAGAAAACAAAACAATCTATAGCGGTGCCTACTCAGTCCTTGATGCGCCTCCGAATAGAGTTTCTGAGCAGAACTATCTCGGCTTAACTATATGTCGCGACCTCCGATGGGAAACTCATATTAAAATTACCTCAAAAACATTGAAACGATTTATTCTTTTTGAAAAGACACTTGAGCCTTGCACCCCATGCAACAAAACTTCTGGCCTATAATACGCTCATAAGATCGTTACTTCCCCTATAATTAAACAACTCACAAAGAAAATAGAGACGATACAACGTGCGCCTCTCAGAAATACAGTTAACTAATACAGAATAACTGACTCGCCTACAAAATTTCTAAGCCATGCAGCAATGCTATAGCTTTACAAAACCGAGCCAAACTAGAACCATTAAAAGTTTTGTATTAACTGATCCACGGCCAAATAAAATTTGACACTTCATAGTACATCTTTTTTGCAAACACTAGACAAACCCGCCACAAGCACCAGCACGTGGTCTGCGAGTACTCACACAGCACGGATTGTTTCAAATTTACTACATTTCCCGCCAGTGACTGGAGAATGGAACCAACTCATTCCTTCAATTACAAGCAATAATTTCCTAAGCAACTTTATAAAACTTGTAAAAAATAAATTCCTAGCATCACAGTTGCCATTATTAACTAGATTTAGAGCTGTGCAGAGTCCGCTATAAAAAAAACTTTCATCATTTGTTATGCGTTTTGTATTGTATCGAAACTAAAGCTTCGACATGTTCTTAGTTTACAAGGGCTTCTAGTGCTCAGTATATATTGTTCACTAACCTTTTGACTTTTGCTTTATTTTGTTCTAGGTGCAGTTTTTTACCCTTTAAAATCCGAACAACGTATTTCTCTTACGCCTGTCTAATATATTCAAATCGTGCCTTTGATCACTATCGGTTCGTGGCATTTTGGCACTTAGTTTATACGTGTCATTGATATTAGTCGCACTTCATGTTCATATATAAATGCAATAATTAACACTACTTCGTATCCTGTATACTATTATATTTTCATTGAACGTTTTTCAATTTTATGTATTACTTGTGCATCCTTCCTACATTAATGTCCACGGCGATAGGAAGTACAAATTAATTAAATAAATGAATAAATGAAAACGTTTTAAGCTACTATGTTAAATTCAAAGGGCTCATCATCGCCTCATTTGCACCAGAAGCCATTTGCTTAACCAAATGTAGCAACCAATGGCTATTCGTGCCACTGAGACGACCTTGCCGTTCGCGCCGCCGAAGCTGAAGAGCTGATCAAATATCTTTTCGTAATATTGTAATCACCGCCAGAAATTTCTATCCCTAAAATATATCATACTATTACAACACTTTTTTCTTCAGCGAACTATTTTCAAATAAAAGACAAATGTGCTGCAAGCTAGCAAACGGGCAAAAGATTGTACAAGATTTATAAAATTTTGCAAAATGGTGTTTTAATGTAATTTTTGTTAATTCCTGGCTAACAGCATGACATTAGCTTTCCATCACAACAGTAAGAGGGTAAAGTGCGTGGATATTCGTTTTCTGCTGTGTCACTAACGACTACCAAGTTCAGCTTGGGTTGAGGAGAATTTCTTCATTTTCATCTCAGCTCGTCTGTCTCCTGGCATTTTTCTCCCTCCATTCCCCTGGCGCAAAGTGGAAAATCATAGCCCCTTTCTATTAACCTCTTAGTTGTTTTTTTGTTGCTTTTTCGTCATTGTATACAGATCCATAAGGGGTATATGCAGCATTTGTCGTCGTGTAGTTCAAATAGGCACGCCGATCTAAGCCAATTTATGAGAATGGAGTGAAGGCAGGCGAAGGGCTCTTTGTACAGCCACCGTTGTCCCATTCTTGACTCGGGAAGGGAGGAAGAGTATATGTGTTACTAGACTGCCGTAACTGACAATTATTTTTATTTTTCACTTACCCGATGAGTGTTTTTAAAAATATCCAGGATTTAAAACAAAGGTGACTGGCTTTAGGTTTACTGTCGTCCTTGGGCTGTATTGGAGGTTTCGACAGATACCATGTGAGAGGCAGAGGGCTACAATTAGTTCACAATTTAAATAAACATAATAATTAGCTTTCAAAATGAATATTTTAGGGGTATGGTTTATTTACAAATAGTGCAGGCAAAGGAAAAATCTCTAAACAATGTTGTAGCGCGTGTTATAAGACCTACAGATGTCAGCCTGGTAGGCGGATTAATTAGTCCACAGATGTCAACCTGGTAGGCGGATTAATTACACCATAACAAAGCACAAGAGAGTGCGTCCGGCTAAAGTCACTCCTCCTCGGCGTTTGGAGGCCGGTTTGCGAGCGGAATGACTGAGCGAATTGGGCACTGAAGCGGCGGCTATCAGCGAGGCTGCGGTATATAGGAGAGAAATGGAGAAACAGGCGGGCCAGGGTTATTTTACGCTTTGGAGCGTCATAACAGAATGACATTAGTGGGCCTTGTACATAAGGCGTGCAACAATTTTTAGAGCGCAGCTCTTTGGCGTCCGTTCTTGCGTTTTGCGTCGTCGCCGTAGTGGCTCGTAACTGCTCCGCAGCGGAGACAGCGCATTGCTCTAACTGCGCGCGCTCCTGGCGCCATTTCTCCCGCACGCCCAAGTCGTAACACATAGACGCTTCCGTTCGCCATTAAACGTTGTCTGTAATTGTACACACATGTTTGCAGAAATTATTTGCCTCAATCTATCTTAAGTCTGAAAGTGCTGACGAGCTGTGCTCAAATTTCGCATTACGAAGTGAAGTAATTATCGGCGAATTTCTTTAAACGGAAAGGTTTCTTTTTGGCTGTATTATTTGAAGAACGATCTCAAATTTCGAAAATACAACGCACCTCAAAATGAAAGTTAAGGCGTTATTAATTGTAATAAGTTATTGAGGGGATTAATTGTTGTATTCTGCCTAGATCCTACTATGTATACGACATAGTCGCTATATACCGCAAAGGCTAAAATAAATCTGAAGCTATTTGCAGCGACAATCCATGTGAACAGTAGATTCATTACAGAAAGAAGGAAGCAAAAGAGAAAAGAGGAAAAAAATAAAGGTACACTAATACTTGTGCACTTAAATATGCACTGCGTACCCAATGAAACGACTGTAAGCATACAATGGACGATGAGAAAAAGGGAAAAGACGTAGTTCTACGCTCTACGAAGAAAAATAATAATAATAATAAAAGTTTCAAGCACTTTTGGCTACATTTCTTCCAGCGAGAATACAGCACTTCTTAGCTCAGTACGAGAGGCCAAGGAGAATGCATATTCTGGCAGTTCATTAAAGGTAGAAGGAACGCAATAGCGTCGTGTTGCTTGAGTGCGAACTATTGATACAATTCAGCGTGATATGGTATTGCTTTAACTGTTCCAGTATTATACGAGCTATCCCAAAACTGTTTAAAAACTTCTCTTTGCTTGAAAAGGCTGTCAAGCGAAGGATGTCTCGCGGAAAATGACTTCATTTGCTCTGCAACTGCCAACTACATCCGAAATATAATCCTTCAATGTGTTGTCTTTGCGTGTCTCTACAGAGTATTTGTGTGAAACGTTTTATTGTTTATACATTATCAGATATTGATTTTTTTACAATTCCTTGAAAATATTCTTTCGTTTTTGAATGGAACTCGAGTCTGTGTATTGTAAGTTAGCCAAGAGTTCTGACTATTGCATTTGCCGCGCGATGTTGGTTTTTTTTTTCATCCGGTTGCTAGCCGAATCAATATAAGGGTTGGAAACTTCTTCAAGCCGCAATTGTTGCTGCTTTTACCTTCTCCTCAGCCATTTATTAGACTGGAAAATATACCTTAATATCTTGAAAAGACTGGTAGTTAAACGTAGCAAAATGCATGTACGTTTGCGAGAATCTGTAAATGGAGCTGGCATACGTGAGCCATCAAAGTTGTCCCATGCTGCTCTTAAGGCGGAGCTTTAGCGCCCCCAATTTATTTGCTGGCCTATCCATTGTCATTCCAATATTCCTCGTTTTTTTCTAATACATTTCCGTTTTTACATAGTAATTATTAGCAGTTATTGGTTATTATCTATTCCCAAAATAATATTTGATCATATTTCTTTAGTTCTTACCACGGCTGCTCTTTCTGTACTCTCCCTAATCTCATGTGGAGGAAGAAAGATAATATTTGCACTCTTCAGTTTGCCACGTGCCAACTGCGGTCGGTTGCACGTATTTTCCGCATGTATATGAAGTTACGTCGGGTGCAAAAAGCTGGGTGTTATTCATCGTCTCCTTTCTAATGCTACTGCATGGACAGGAAAAAAAATGAGCGCGCAAATAATTATCCCCCCCCCCTCCTCCCCCCCCCTCTCTCTGTCGTATGCGCCACAGCCACACTTCAGCACTTGATATCTCCGCACAAAAGCAGCGTTTCAACTCAATTCGCCATTGGTTCGGTGAGGTGGAGGCGCGCGCGCGCTGTTCTATCGATCTGCGGTAGAGAGTGGAAGCTCGTGCAGGCCAAAGCGGTCCCGTCGCACACCTCTTTGCCAGTCGGGCGTTGGACTTCGACCGGTGCAGAGCTAGGGAAAACATCTCAGTTCCCGCGCACGCTCTTTCCCGCGCTTGCCGCGGAACGCGCCGCGCTAACTTCGGGCGACAGCTGTAATAGTGGCGCTCAAGTTTCGGGGCGGAAGTTTTAGAGGAAACACGTCGTGCATTCAAGTGGCGCTTCACAAACGGCGAGTTCCAGCGGCGGAGTGTGAACATGAGACAGCATCTGGCGGCACATGCGAAAACTCTGCCGACTCTCATCTGGCGAAGTCAGCGAGCAAAGTGCTGCGCGTTCAATTACCGGTGGACACTTACGCAGCTACAGGTGAATAGGGAATTTGGAGTATTTTAGCGATCAATGTGTTTCCCTGGCACGTCTCAAATGAACGTTTAGCCAGATTCTATTTAAAGAACAAATAGAAAGATCAACTTCGCAACAAACTCACAACGCGGCAGTCATTCCGTGTTTCGTATTCAACATCGCAATGTGGGTGCACGCTTCAAAGAACGGTACCGTAGGCAACATTTCGTCGGAACACGAGGAACTGCATAGTGAAAACCTGTCGGTGGCCGAAGAACCACAGGTTCTCGAAGAACTCTCGTTCAACACACTCTCCCTGGTCCAGGTAGTCGTGTACTGCATCCTCTTCCTCGTGGCTGCCGGAGGGAACGTTCCCGTATTTGTCACACTTCTTCGCAATCGGCATCGCAAGTCTCGCATCAAGCTCATGATCATGCACTTGGCCATCGCCGACCTGATCGTGACGTTCGTGATGATTCCCGTCGAAGTCATATGGCGCATCACGGGTCAGTGGGTGGCGGGCGACTTTATGTGCAAGCTGATGCAGATGATGCGCGCATTCGGCCCGTACTTGTCTTCCGCAGTTCTGGTGTGCATAAGTGTGGACCGCTACTTTGCCGTGCTGCATCCGCTCAAGGTACACGACGCGCACCGCCGCGGAAAGATAATGCTTGCGGTCGCCTGGTACGCCAGCCTGGTATGCAGCGTCCCTCAGGTAGGTCTCCACGAACAAAAATACCGGCGTCAAAACAGCCGTCGTTTTACAGGATTATGTGCTCACATGATGTCCTTTATCCATCGCGCAAAAATTCTGCCTTTTATTCGCGAACTATTTTTGGGGAGACAAAAATATGATTTCATGTCATGTGTAACCTGTGTGCTTATTCAGTTCAGATCTTTGCCTTTAGGTTCCCATGTATAGGCGCATAACAAAACAGCGTGTTTCGTACACATAACAGTATATCACTGCGCACAATGACTCATTAAAACCTGAGAAAGTGAAGATTGACACGTGGTAGCAGTGATGCCAGGAGCAATGCTGTTCCTGTCTGCAGAGGTTTGGACAAAAAAGAAGGCAGTGAATGTAGTGGTTCGACCAGGTGGGCGCTACTTGAAATGGATGGCTTTTGCGATATGTGGGCTACTGCTGGTGTGCATGGGTCTTGCCTGAGTCAAGAAAAAATATTTTAAGGAGGGACAGGCTGGCAATGCGAAGTCGCCGAGCTAGCGTTGACAAGGCGTATTTTTATTTCAAATATGAAACACCGTCGTAACATATGCCAAGGGAATAAATTAATGTATTGAGAAATGGTAAACCTGAATATTTTTAAAACACCACTGGCTCCAGCAGCGTTTTAGTGGTTGTTTTTAGAGTGGAAATTATTTTACATTGAAGGTTATTCTAGAAAAAAAAAACTAATTATGATCCCTCAATAGAGAAGCTTGGCCAAAATCGTTCTTTAAAAGTATGATGGATGGCGGAGTGGCTCAGTGACTGTAATGCTTGACAACTTAGCCCAGCGACCCTGGTGTGATCCCGACCGCGGCTGCTGCGTTTTGATGCATTTGGAACTAAATGGTGCCCATAGCGAGAGTCGCAATGGGATGGGAAATTCCTCAAATTAAATCATTTACCAGACATTAGTCTGGAAATTAAATTGCGGCCTAATCCATGAGAGCTTACTTTAACCGAGTGCAGGTATGCATGCGCCATTTTTAATGTTATAGGTCTTCACTAGAAAGAAACTATAGGGCACTATTTTCACTACGCTACCTACACGCATTGATGAGGTAGCAATAAGGATGTAGCGTGTACGAGAGAGAGAGAGAGGGAGAGAGAAACAACTTTATTTGCCCCAGATGTCGTGAATTAGGGCAGGTGGGTCCTGTGTGGCCTCCAGGTGGGGGCGATATCCTGAGCCCACAAAATAAGTGCAAGTTGTGTGTACTTGCCTGGCGTGGTAAGAAGTGGGTGCCAGCTTTCCGCAGAGGGAGCTGGCAGGAGGGCCCTTGGGGTCGCATCCCC
The DNA here is from genome assembly GCF_055883805.1 of Amblyomma maculatum. NCBI lineage: Eukaryota > Metazoa > Arthropoda > Arachnida > Ixodida > Ixodidae > Amblyomma > Amblyomma maculatum. Next base: position 47,486,186 of record NC_139345.1, read on the forward strand.
AAAGGATGTGCGCCTATGTGGCGGGTTCTCCGTTGTTCCAATTTGGACATCACCGTTTATCGGACGCCACTTCGTTTCGCCTCCATCGAAACGCAGCCGCCGGAGCTCCCGGGTTCGAACCCGACCTCGGCGGCTGCGTTTCGATGGAGGCGAAATGAAGTGGCGTCCGTGTGCTGTGCGATGTCAGCGCACGTTAAAGATCCCCAGGTGGTCGAAATTACTCCGCAGCCCTCCACTACGGCTCCCCTTTCTCTCTTTCCACTTTCACTCCCACCTTCATCCCTTCCCTTACGGCGCGGTTCAGGTGTCCACAGAGTAAATGTGACAGATACTGCGCCTTTCCCTTCCTGTGAACCAATTATTATTATTAATTTATCAGCGTCTCCGCCGGAGCACTTCTTTTTATGCAGCTCGTTCGGTTGTTGTTGTTGTGGCTGTAGGAAGAAGGAAAAAAAAATGCACGGGCCTACTACTGGCTCTGTAGCTGAGCTACCTGCGCTGCCTCTTGCGTACAGGAGAAAATAGAGAAGAAAGAAAAAAGGAGAGAAAGACGAGCTCCGCAACAGCCGTCGTCCACCACCGAAGCGGTAGCGGATTGATTTATAGGAAGAGAAAGGCGCTGTAACAGTCTCACTTGTTTGCTGTGGACACCTCAACCGGGCCGCAAGGGAAGGGAGGAAGGTGGGAGTGAAAGTGCAAAGAGAGAAAGAGGATGGTTTTGTTTGTGGGGTTTAACGTCCCAAAGCAACTCAGTCTATGGAGACGCCGTAGTGGAGGACTGCGGAAATTTCGACCACCTGGGGTTCTTTAACGTACACTCACATCGCACAGCACACGGGCGCCTTGCTTTGCGCCTCCATCGAAAAGCGGTCGCCGAGGCCGGGATTCCACCTGCGTCCTTGGGAACAGTAGTCGAGCGCCGTAACCACTGCGCCACCCCGGCGGTGCAGTGGTAAGACGCCCGACTATTGTGCCGGAGTACACGGGTTCGAACCTGACCTCGGCGGCTGCGTTTCGATGGAAGCGAAACGGAGAGACGTCCGTGTGCTGCGCGATGTCAGCGCACGTAAAGATTCCCAGGTGGTCGACATTTCTCTGTAGCCATCCACCACGGCTCCTCTTTCTCTCTTTCCACTTTCACCCCACCTTCCTTTCCTCACGGCGCGGTTGAGGTGTCCGCAGAAAATAAGTGAGACAGTTACCGCGCCATTTCCCTTCCTATAAATAAATCAGTCCACCCCGGCGGGGCGAGAGAAAGAGGAGCCGTAGTGGGGGGCTACAGAGTAATATCGACCACCTGGGGACCTTTAACGTGCGCTGACATCGCACAGAATACGGACGCCTCTTCGTTTTGCCTCCGGTGGCGGATGCAATGACGACCGACAACAGATAAAATACGGTGGCAGGCTAGGCCCCGCCGCAAGCGGCGGTGACCTGCCTATCCCAGCCGCATCAGGGCCAGGATCAGCCGCCCTTCACCACCTACACACAGCTCGTTCGGTCGAAAATCCTGGGAGCTGTTGTGCGATGTCGGCGCACGTTAAGGATCCCCAGGTGGTCGAAATTACTCCGCAGCGCTCCACTACGGCTCCTCTTTCTCTCTTTCCCCTTTAACTCCCACCTTCCGTCCTTCCCTTACGGCGCGGTTGAGGTGTCCACGGACAACAGGCGAGACAGTTACCGCGCATTTCCCTTCCTATAAATCAATCAATATCCTGGGAGCCGTAGTAGGGCCCGCGTCGGAGCTAATCGGGGACTATGCACAGAGAGCTTATCATGGCAATTTGGGGTTCTAGTGTCTGTGTTTGATTGCGGTAGGCGATGACGAATTAATCAAATCATTGTAAAAGTTTATGAATTAAATAAATAAAAATGCAAACATTAGGAAAAGGTGGTTCAAAGGGGTCAAACTGCTTAGAATTAAAAGGCAATGTTTGATGCTAATTAAGAAAATTCAAATTGAGTGGAAAGCCAATGTTTGCTGATGCTAAGAAGTGGTGTGTACACAAATTTCTAAACATTAAAAATTGGAAAACATCCTCTGTGTGTGTGTGTTGTCGTTGTTGTTGTGACTGTAGGAAGAAGGAAAAGAAAATGCACGGGCTTGCTACTGGCTCTGTAGCTGAGCCGCCTCCGCTGCCTCGTGCATACAGAGGAGAAAGCAGAGAAGGGAGAAAGGGAAGAGGGAGAGAAAGGCGCGCGCCGCAACAACAGCCGTCGTCCACCACCAAAGCGGTGGCGGGCGCAATGACGACAACGTATAAAAATTCGGTGGCAGGCCAGCCCCCGCCGCCTGAGATTTAATCGAAAATATATTAGACAAGTGACTGTTAACAAGCATATATATTCCAACGATTCGATAAAATGCTCTCAATGCAGATGATATGCTGGGCTTCATGTTCTGATGTTGACATCTTAGTACAAAGTTTTGATGGAATAGTTTATCAAAAGCTCTAGTAGTAGTAGTATTAAGTGATTTTCTTTATTCACCTAAGTGAAAAACGGAAGTAAAAAGAAGTTTGCAATCCCCGGCATTTGTTATCATCAAACGCACCATAACATGGGCGGCGGAAGTAAAGGAATAGTAAGTAAAAGGGAGAGGAAATGAAAGAGGTTACTGACAGGAAGAAATGACAGGGTTGGTAAAAATAAAAGGTATGTACACTACAGGGGAGCAATAGGATGCTTGAGGCCCGCCCGCAAATTGTCTTAACTAGTGAAGCACTCGTTACAGCGGGCGGGCCTCCACACAGGCGATGGTGATGGGCCGCCATAATCCTAGATAGAACACGCCAAGCGTTCGGCCTCTGCGTGCGCTATCTGGAGAGGTGGAACAGACGGGAGGGACATAAAACCGTAGTTCGAAGTATTTACACAGGCTCACATGTGTTCGCTCACGGATGCGCGCACTACCCGGCGGCCACAGAAGGGCATTGAAGCTGTCCGCGGGGATTACACCCTGCGCTCCGTAAGCCGCCAACAACTCGCGGCGTGGTTCGGCTAGCACGGCACAATGCAAGAGAATATGATCGAGATTCTACCACGCCTCAGCCGACACGCACGTCACTGGTCGAAAGTCCATGGCGCATCTGTCGTTCCTCAGGCCACACACATCCAATTCGCGCCCGGGGGATAATGTCGCGCTGCAGGAGAGTCATTGATCGGTCGCTGACGCCATCAATGCGCTCACCTCGAAAAAGTTAGAAAGTTATCACTTTTAAAGTTATTTGGTTTACATGAATAGAAAGGCACAGTAAAAATGAGGCCTTACGGACAATGAGGGTTGGGAGATCGCGGTATCCAGCCGACAGCCGGCTTCACGAAGGAGGCTGGTCGACTAAGCTGATGCGGTCGCCGTTAGGCACGGCCTGCCGGCCACCACCCGTGATTAGGAACCAGGCCAGCCCTTGTAATATTTCGCGGCTCCACCAAATCACGTTTTTCACCACAATCTGACACACTTTTACTGTGGACACCTGACCCACCTCGTACGTAAAGGGAGGAAAGTGAAAGTGCGAGTGTAAAGAGAGAAAGAGGGAAAGAGTTTTAGTGGAGGGCTGCGGAGTAATTTCGAACGCCTGGGTATCTTTACCGTGCACTAGCATCGCACACTTCAAGACTGACATAAAGCCGACGAATAAAAATTTGGAGGACGCTTAAGCTTCGCCTTCAAGAGTGGAACGCGATAGCGTTATTGCACCTCGTTCGCACCGCCCAGTCATTCGCTCGGTATGCTCTTGAGTCACACAAAGACATAGTTTTCATACTCAACACTTCTAAGTGCACTGTACAACGTTTTTCTAATTATTTGTTCAAACAAGTGCTTCTCACAATCTACATTATCACACTGTGTTGTGCACACTACAACGTTTCTTGCTCCCGTGTTCCTTTAGCGTTCACACGCACTGAGTATGTCGGTCAGTCAGCACACACATACACACACACCAAATTGGCATTTTCACTCATCGTAGTGTAAGTCATTTTGGACTCCTTCAAATCGCTCTTCTGGCATGGCACACCTGGATGAATGTCGTTCGTTGTCTTCAAGAGCACTGTCATTACGCTATGATTGCGGTAGTGTGAACAGCACCCGTATCAGCATCATCCGCATTGGCATCCCCTCTGAATTCGTCAATTGGTGCCTCCTGGGCATCCTCGCACCGGTACCCGCGCGACCCGAAGGGGAGAAGCGGGTGAGCGAAGATAGTGATCTAAAGAAAGGAAAGACGCTTGATTCTACAACCCGTGAGGGTGCACGGCGAAACGTCAGGGCCTAGTGGCGCGCCACGTGTCGGGGCAGCACCGCACATTGCGAGGAGGGGTTCTTCTGTGTTTGCCGCAAGATGGCTCTGCATGTGCGCAGAGCGCAGAATTCGCTACTCGTGTAACTGCGACTTCTGTAAGTAACATGCTCATAATTACCGATATACACCGCAGTATAACGTTCTACGGCACGTTTCTAAGGCAACATCGCATTCCCTAGAAGCGCTTTTGTACCGCTTTCAAGCATCGAACTCGTGGCTGAGTGACTGGCATTCTTTTGACACGCTTCAGTACGTCTTGACCTAGACGGCCGCTATACAAGGCTCTGTACACAGGAACAGAGAAGAAGTCGTCACAAACAGCTTTATACAGGTTCTTCTTTTTCACTGAACTTAAGTATTCTGTCGAGAAGCGAGCTGACAGAATTCGAACACTGCTGACAACCTCTTTGAAAAAACTAGAAAGACGCCCTGGAATGCTTTTCGTAGCAACAACGAAATTGGGCAACGCCCGCGCGAGCCTCACTTGGCACACAGTGCGCAAAAAGGGGTCGGTAACATCGCGAAAGAAAATAAATCTGTTTACAAGCTGGCGCACAAATAAGTGAGCAAGCCCGAGATCTCCGTCTTTAATTGGCCGGAACAGGTTATCCCGACTACATCTTTCCCAGCTTGATGCCCATACAAACACAGCAAAGATTCGGTGTAGCTTTTGAACACTCAACCTAGAACAATGAAGTGCTTGCATGACGTACCACACCTTGGCAACAAAAAATAGATTACACACAGTGGCTCGTGCAAAGATAGACAGCGGCACTCCTTTCCAGTTGTCAGCCTTCTCCCGTATTTCCTGAACTTGGGCGCGCCAAAATGGCTTGCTATCTTCATAGAATTCAGAGGTACGCCCAAATACTTCATGGGTGTTGTAACCCATGTAACGTTGGCAAAAAAGTCAGGCGTTGATGTCCACGCCCCGTGCCAGAAGCCAAGACACTTTCCCCAGTTTACTGGACTTCCTGCGGTCGCACTAAAATCATTCACAACTTCATCTGCGGCGCAAATACTTTCTTTGTTCGCACAAAACACTGCCACATCATCAGCGTACGCCAAAAGTTTGACCTCAGACATGTACAGTTGAAAGCCCTGAAAAGATGGATTTTGCATAATAGACAGGCATAAAATTTCGATATAAATGCAGAATAGAAGAGGGCTGAGGGGTAAAGACGTTTTTCTTTAAGTTACATACAGGAACATTATCGGTACAAACGTTTTTTGAAAGCAAGGGCTTTTATCTGCCATGGGGTTCACTTTGCTTAATATGTAAACAGCCAGAGACAATAGACCATGTATTTCTGCACTGTTGGGAGGGTGTCTATTTTTGGAATGTGCTGCAACGAACTGTTAAAAAAGAATTACCATTAGGCTCATACGGGATTAGATTCCTGCCAACTGAAAATAATGATGGGATTCCACTTGATACGGTCATGCTAATAGGCCTGCACAGTCTATGGCGGTCCAGAATGGCGGGTTTTCACTGTGACCCTGACGCTCGCCCTGCAAGGCTCTACTTTCGCGAGAGTATACACGCATTGGTTGAAATGCACAAATTGAAGACCACTGTGCCAGACTGGATTTCAAGAGTCGAACCACTATGCGAGCTGAAGGAATTTTAACTTGACAAAGGCAACTCGTATGAGCCTGCCGGCTTCTGTATTAAGTGTCATGCTGGTGGTAACCGCTCTGCTGTGAGCATTCTGTTTGTAGCGCGTTTTTGTCGGTTTTGTTTTGTGTTGGTGATGACCGGCAATAAAGAAAATAAAAAAAAAACTCGTGGCTGAGTGGTAGCGTCTCCGTCTCACACTCCGGAGACCTTGGTTCGATTCCCACCCAGCCCATCTTGGAAGTTGCTTTTTATTTATGAAGTGCATGCCGGGATTTATCGCTCACGGCCAACGCCGCCGACGCCGACGACACCGGCTTTTCTGCGACACGAGCTCCTTAACGCTACCGCGTTGAAAGCTGACAGCTAGCTGCCTTTTGCTGTGTGTCTAAAGTGAGCGGTGAAAAAAGTGATTTGGGTCTAGGCTTGTGATTTTGTATAATAGTCGTGTTATTGAGATAATATTGTACTTTAGTGGATAATTTTCGTAACCTGATTTGTAGATGGATATGAGCGACTCAAAGGACAGTAAAGCCAAATTTGCTGCAGGGATGTATGTTTTCTAGAAACTTAAGTGTAATTACGGGAACGACCTGGGGATGATAGTCTTTCTTTATTAGGGAATAATAAAATTATAATAAAATCGGTTACAGGAAAAGTAAGGCGGAGTACTGTCACAAGTTTTTTTGTGGAGGGAAGCAAGGAAAGTGAGAGTAAAATTGGAAGGAGAGAAATAGTAGCCGTATCTGCAAGAAATGTTCTACATGACAACGTTTATTGTTGTATGACGTTTATTGTTGACTATTGACAACAAAAATGCGTGCTAGTTTCTAAAATTAAGTGTCGAAAAAGCAGTTAAACGCGTTGGCGCATTCGGCATCGATTCAAGAAAGAGGGTGAGATAGCGGCCTCAGATTGTGGTGTGTCGCGGGGTGGAGGCGACGACAGTTCATTACCTCTTAGCACACCCTTGGTGTGTTGTTGTGGCTGTAGGAAGAAGGAAAAGAAGCGACGACAGTTCATTACCTCTTAGCACACCCTTGGTGTGTTGTTGTGGCTGTAGGAAGAAGGAAAAGAAAATGCACGGATCTGCTACTGGCTCTGTGGCTGAGCCATCGCCGCTGCCTTTATTTTTTTATTGATTTATGGGAAGGGAAAGGCGCGGTAACTGTCTCACTTTTTTTCTGTGGACACCTCAACCGCGCCGTAGGGGGAGGAAGGTGGGAGTGAGGACAGAGAGAAAGAGGAGCCGTAGTGGAGGGCTGCGGAGTAATTTCGACCACCTGAGGATCCTTAACGTGCGCTGACATCGCACAGCACACGGACGCCTCTTCGTTCCGCCTCCATCGATACGCAGCCGCCGAGGTCGGGTTCGAACCCGGGTACTCCGGCACAGTAGTCGGGCGTCTTACCGCTGCACCACCCCGGCGGGGCCATCGCCGCTGCCTGATTGATTTATAACCGATTGATTTATAGGAAGGGAAAGGCGTGGTAACTGTCTCACTTGTTTTCTGTGGACTGATTTATTTATTTATTTATAGGAAGGGAAAGGCGCGGTAACTGTCTCACTTGTTTTTCTGTGGACACCGCAACCGCGCCGTAAGGGAAGTGAGGAAGATGGGATTTAAAGTGGAAAGAATGAAAGAGGAGCCGTAGTAGAGGGCTACGGAGTAATTTCGACCACCTGGGGATCTTTAACGTGCGCTGACATCGCACAGCACACGACGCCTCTTCGTTTCGCCTCCATCGAAACGCAGCCGCCGAGGTCGGGTTCGAACCCGGGTACTCTGGCACAGTAGTCGGGCGTCTTACCACTGCACCACCCCGGCGGGGCTGAAAGAGCTGCCTCGTGCGGGCAGGAGAGAAACTAGAGAAGGAGAGAAAACGATGAAGGAGAGAAAGACGTGCGCCACAACAACAGCCGTCATCCACCACGAAAGCAGTGGCGGGTGCAATGACGGCCTACAACAGATAAAATTCGTTGGCTGACTAGTGCCCGCCGCAAACGGCATTGACCTACTGTTCCAGCTGATTGATTTATAGGAAGAGAAAGGCGCGGTAACTGTCTCACTTGTTTTCGGTGGACAGCTTAACCGCGCCGTAAGGAAGAAGAGGAAGGTGGTAGTGAAAATGGAAAGAGAGAAAGAGGAGCCGTGGTGGAGGGCTACGGGGTAATTTCGAACCTGTGGATCTAACGAACCCCTGATGGGGCTGGGAGAGGTAGGCCACCGCCGCTTGCGGCGGGGGCTAGGCTGTCCGAATTTTTATCTGTTGTAGGCCGTCATTGCACCAGCCACCGCTTCCATGGTGGACGACGGCTGTTGTTGCGGCGCGCGTCTTTCTCTTCTTATTCCTTTTCTTTCTTCTCTATTTTCTCTTCTGTCTGCACGAGGCAGCAGAGGCGGCTCAGCTACAGAGCCAGTAGCAGGCCCGTGCATTTTCTTTTCCTTCTTCCTACAGCCACAACAACAACAGCATCGCACAGCACACGGACGCCTCTTCGTTTTGCCTCCATCGAAAGGCAGCCGGCGGCGGTCGGGATCGTACTCGGGAACTCCGGAGGTTTGATTATTAGAAAGAATAATTTGTACTGTGAATATCTATCGGGTTTGTGTTCTTCAGTAATATGCCTCCCACTGCCGTTAGGCCCTTTTATTTTTAATCATTCCATAAAGATTTTTTTTTCTTATAATATTGGCAAGCAGTGACGTTTTGTTGTGGGGTGAAGGTTGCTTGTTGGAAAGTATTTTTCATTCAAGACACTACACTGCATGAAAGTTGACCAGTTAGCATGGTTCGAATGACTCATGTACGCAGTTTCAGATGTGGGATAAAGATACTAGGTTCATCAATTATCGCGCCATATTTAGTTTTCTCGTAGTTTTATCGTTCAACGTATGTCTCATTTTGGATGGATGCATAAAGAATGCTTTGAAAAATTATATTATGACCACTGCTTCATCAAGGAAGTGTCATATACAACCACCGACATGTGCATGACTGTTTCCGTATATGTTTTCTGTCGACCTAGCAGCGCCCTCTCATGCCGCACAGTGTTAGGAAGAATAAAGATCCTCCGCATACTGGTAGCACAGGGCCCGTAATATTTTTCCTGCTTCTTTAATGATGCTGGCATCGCGCGAAGCCGATTAATATATATGCAGCCGCAGCTAGGGTCAACGACAGTGTTAATGAAAATTAACGTGGCAACGGAAGGCATTCAAGTGAAGTGCAGGTTTAGAAAGCACGATTCGCCTTCTCGAGCACAGACACACTGCACAACTGCAAAACATGCTTGTGTTTTCTGTAACAATTTCGGTTATGGCGTCATGAAACATTTAGTATGCTGCTATATCTGCTATTCTATCTTGCGCACACTCTGGCGAAAGAGGGCCATGCTAGTGAAAAGGAAGTTATAGTTTTGTCCATTCGTCAGTTCAAGCCCGCGCAAAGAATATGCGGATAGTATATTTTTCAATTTTTTTCGAATAAATGTCGTTTTAAAGTGTCTATGATCGAGTGACTGTCGAAATGCTTAACACGAGCCGGCGTAAAATAGCTATCCAGATATGAATATCACCATCTCTCAAGTGCATTTAAATCTCTTCGACTGCTGGCGCCCCAGAAAACAAAAAGGCAGATGAAAACGACATACTTAGCGCGAAAGTTAGCTTATTCCCAACAGCGGAATTATATACACTAAACCAAGCGCTCAATTAAAGAACATAGTTACTAGAAACAAATGAAAAAAAAAAATAGCTGAGAGAGTAACTCTTCTAAAATTGGTTGGATAAGAGAAAATCTTGTCGCTTGCTGACGACGTTGCAATGTTTTTTGCATAACGTTCCGTGATGGCCCAACTTCGCTTAAGATGTGCGGCGCGAGGCGAAACTCTCGGTTGTACTTTGAGTAGCACAGCTCTCACTCTAAAAAGCGTGTGCGCCACTCATGAATTGAGTTCGGACTTGAACTTTTATAGAAGCTTTCATTTTATAGATGTTTGCCTGCTTAACCTAATTGCAAGAAAGCTGAAAGTTGGAAATTCGTCTCCTTCATCCTCATTTCTGTTGTTTTCCGACACGCCGGTGAATTAAAAGATATCTGACCGACTTACAAAAGAATTTGCTCTTCTTAATCATTATAATTACCCTTATCTTTCTTAAGAGGGGACGATAGAACATTTAGTGCTTGATGACCCTGATCAAGGTCTTCAGTTCAAATGGATGAACTGAGGCCTGTATAGCCTAGCACATGGGCGATATGGACAACGATCCAGTTCTAGGGACGGATTTCAGCAGAAGGAGCTGCCCAGCTGCCACAAAAATAGGGACGAGGATTGGTGGCTATCTGTGTGGCTAGTATAATAGCGACTGTGTAGCAAGTGTGGGCAGCTCCACTTGTTTATATGTTGTCAGAGCAGTACCCACATATCTGAAATGGGGGAAGGCCAGACCGTTGAGTATGTGACGTTTGTCTAATCTCATGTTACAGTGATGGGTGGCCTGGTGAGTAATCTACAAGCCGGGGTTGGGCGCTGCTAAGATGCGGATGGTGAATTAAGCAACACATTTTACTGCAATGTCATTACTGTTTCGAACACTCATTTTACCTTCCGCAATGCGTTTGCTATCCTGTCAAGTTCGTGGTATCCTCAAGATATGGAGGATTTCGCGGAAATACACAATCTTTTTTTGAACTAATGTTTGTGCGGTGCAGTGAAAGAGATCTAGGATACAGAGTGGAAAAGTCTCATTTCTGAGCTAGGCCCGTTTAAGTAATATACGTAAGAATTAATGACAATATTGTGGAGGAAGGCCAGGTCGAGACGGCAAGGTCGAGATGGTAAAGCAAGGGATGCCATGTCTGGCGTTTATTCCGGTGGACAACTGAGGCGCGCGCCACCGGTGGTGCCGCGGGAGGATGAAGATGATGATGGTATGTACACGTGAAAGAAGAAGATCCTTAAAAGGCTCACAATATTACTAGATTAGGAGAACGTTATTACAACAACAACAAAAACGCTGCAATAAAAAGTAGGATGTGTTTTATTTTGGCCAAGTGAGAGATTCGTGGTTCGCGCTCCCGTATTTGTAGACAGTGTTTGATCACTTTGCAGTGAATGGGGATGACTTCAAGCAAACCACAGCCACAAAAACGATTTCTCATTCTAAGAGTATTCTTATTTCGATATTATGCTAAGCGATTTGTCAAGTATAGAAACTTTATGTTTACCTTAAAGGACAGAACAAAATCATTGGTCAATTTTGTAGCGGTTTTGTTAGAAACGATCAGACAAATTTAGCTAAAATTTTAAGTTCAGTGCAAAAGGCCATTTTTATGTGGGCCGATGACAAAAACCACGAGTATCGACCACAATGACGATTGGGCGTAGACAAAAAGCTCAACAGAACACATATATACCAGCCGACAGGCAATACTTAGGCATTATTTGTGTACTTCATTTAAGTTTTCATGCTCGAGGCTGTTGCGGCAGACGAATGCACTCCGCGTCGACGAAAGCTTTAGGAGTCCGTGGTCACTGCCTCATAGAACTCACAGAACTGTGGCGCCATCTAGTGACGAAAGCTGAAAGCGTGCCAGGCGATGTGAAATGAAGGGTGGCTCTATTGAAGGGCGCACTGAAGAGAGCGTAAAATATATCAAGTCACGAGGAGCATTCCATAAAATCAAGAGTACGTTGAACTTCAGAAATTTAGTAATACTTCGCTTCGAGCTGTGGGTTACTACAGCGATAATGGCAGCTCTTCGTTGCAAGCGATCAGTCACTTCAGTTGGTTTTATGCTATTTTCGCTGTCAAATTGGGATTATAAATCCTTGTTTCACGGAAACTTTATTTATAGCTCTTTTTATTTCCACCGTAATTTCATGCAATATTTGGCCACCGTCTGTCACTTTAAGCAAGAAGGTCTCCTGAGTAGGCTTCCTCTATTAGAATGAATTGTTTTCTTTTCAAAACTAATTTTGCTGTCGGCCAGCAGCACTGAAATCGGAGCTTCTAAAAAAAAAAAAGCGACACAGTTGAGTTCATGGCCCTTTATTCAATTCAGGTATGGCCCTTATAGGATAAAAATGTTGGGACGAGAACGATGTCCATTTCTTTAGTGAATTCTAACTGAAAATCTACCTACATTATTTGATTTTAAAGAGGGAAATCAAGCCGCTTTATCTACGACATGGATCACATTAGCTGAGAGCATCTATTTTACCTTTTCTTTTGATATAGATGAAACTAGATTAGGCCTTTGCCATATTTCCTTCCAGTACAAACTTCCATCCAACCTTTCATTCCAGCATACAGAAGGTGAGAAGAAAAAGAAATGATTTTTACGGGTGAACGCCTTCCCCAAAGTTATGTATTTTGACCAACCAAGTGCTATGGGGGAGTGCCATTCCTTTTTCTCTTCTTAAACTCTATTTGTGCATGCTCTTTCACATTTTATCCTTGTCGAGTCCAGCTGCTTTCTAACATACCGTGAGCTCTCTCTCTTGTCCAATTCTCGTTTCTTATTATTTTGAGCAAATATATTTAGCTCAGTGTATCCTTTTATGCTTTTATGTTGTAACATTATCATTCCGAAGCGCGGTTGAATTGTTTTATGAGTGCCTTCTTCAGCGGTCTATGGCGGTTTTTTTTTTTTTTTTCGTACGTAGCGCCTCTCCCAATCTCGCCAATGACGAATTTCTGTGAGATTGCTTTCCCTGTTTGCTTTTGGAATCAAATACCACAGCAACCCCCAATTTGTGCGTCGTATATTTTGGGGGGAGAATAAGAGAGAGGAACTGTAGAATTCACTCAATGGTAGACCTAAACTTCGTATAGAGATTTTTTTTTTAGAGTACGTAATAATGTTAATCTTATTTATATTATAAGATGATAAACCTCTTCTTAACAATTTTTTCAAGCTTCTGATATAAAACGTTTAATGTTGTGTTCAGTAGTACATTTATCATTTGTCTTTCCTTAGGGCGGTAAGCCAAACGAAACATTGATTTTAGTTATCGCTAGAAAGAAGGTAGTGAAATACTGGAACAGTCTGATAGTACAAATGACATGTTTTTATCCCGATACTACGAGTTTTGAAATGAGAAAAAAGGTTTTTTGTTTCGTCTAAGAGCCGAACCCAGTTGGACGGCTTCAAAAATACAGAGAGACACACAGAATACGAAACCAAAATATCTTTTAGCTATTCTACCAATGTCATTGACCCTGAGGCAGTTGGTTGAACCATCACGGTGCAAGCAGTTGCGTACCTGATCACTACATTTGACCTTTTTCCTGCGCCGTGGGCAACATTTCCTCCATAGTCAGCACCTGTTCATTTCCGGAGAGGAATCAAGTTTAAAAAATTCCAGATTTCTTTTTTTAGATACCCATATGATGCTTTAGTAACGGTTTCAGTAGCGTTACCGTTGATATAGATCAGAAAATAGAAATCGCGCCGAACCGGACTCGAGTACACCTTTCCTTTTTGTCGCGAAAACCTAGTGAACAAAGTAGAAAGATAAAATTTAATAAATTTACACAACCGAAAAATTAGAATCTCCTGGCAATTTTTTTTTCTCTTCCGTTTATTGCCATCTCTACAGGTTCCTACGGAAACATCTGAGGCAAGTATGGGGTTTCGTTTCAGGTACGGTGTATCGAATGCAGCAAGCTTCGTTCTAGAAAGTTTCGTTCCGTACCGCTAGGAAGTTTCGTTCCAAGCCTCAGAACGACATCCACCGGCGATTGCTTTGAAGCCTTTGGAGAACGTTAATGTGTAGCAGCAGCCGCATTTCCGGTGGCGTATTATCTATAAGTGTCGAGATACCAGAAACCCGCGGTTGTGAGACCATCATGGAGAGTATTGTCGCAAGCATCAATCTGCAAATTAATGGGTACATTGACTTTGCCAAGAAGCCGTTGCCATCATAAATCTATATTCTTCACTCTGCGATGCAAAATACCTTTAAATATCGTTTCTTTAGATATTTTTACTTCTCCTGTTGATACATTCTTATATTATCCCCGTAAGACTATCTCCGCCTGTGTTAGTGCGCGGACGTGGATGGAAAAGCTCATGTTTACGATCCTTGAAGATGAAGCAAGCTGGCCGTCACGCTGGCATAAGGTTACAGATGGTTCCAGAAAGTTGAAAGAACTGCTGGAAAAACACACACCGGAACTCTTTCTGAGTAAGAAAGAGAGTAAGGGCAACAAAATGCGTTGGCTGCGAGAGCTCGACTGTCATCGACAATTATTTGCAAGGGCATGCCATTATTGCGTGTTTTTGCTCCTGCAGCGACCATAATGCATGCCAATGTCTCATGGCAAACCTCGACCATTAAGCAATTTAATGAGCCATTTCGCGACCATCTTGGTCACTTTTATTGGTATTCATTTCCCCGTAAAAGAAAAAAAAAAAAACATCTGTGCCCTGAAGTGCCTTTGTTCGCGACTCTGTATATCTCTGCGTATTCCATACGATCGCGTACACGCACACACATGCGTATATACGTGCTTTATGTACCTATATTCGTCTTTGATTTATAAAAACACCTTTAAATTACCAGATTAGGTTGAAGAACGCTACGAAGGTAGAGGTACCAATGAGTATGCTTCTAATTTACCAAGCGCCCTTAACAGCAATAGAACACGAGCAATCATTGGGGGTCGCCTAGAACATGTGCACTAATTGCAGCAGCGAAGCCCTAAGGATGGGAGTACGAAAGCGGACTTTTTTCTTTTCATTGAGACATCTGACTGCTTAGCGCAACAGTGCACTCGGAATTGGGAGGTTGTTGGTATTGCTGCATAGTGTGCTGTAAGAGTAGCCGGTACCACCGCTCTATGGGGCTGCCTGGGTGATCTGTTCCCATTGCCGTGGGGAAGAATGAGAGCGGTTCCGTCGACGTTGGAAGTTTAAATCCAGTGGTAATGACCACGCCCGTATACCGATGGATATCCAGGCCACGTGCAATTGCTTAATGGCAGTCATTTGTACGAGTGCCCGAACCTTGCATGGTCTCCTGAGCACGCGTATGGCGCAGCTTCAAAGCACTGTGTTGAGCGCTTTTTGCTTTTCCTTTCCTAATCCATTACCCATGCGGGTTCTTTGTCTTTGTTTGCGTTTTTGTTTCCATCTAGTCTTTCATATTGTTACATCAGATCCTTTCGATGAGGCTGTGTAACCAAAAATGCGCAATATATCCCACTTAACGAGATGGCTGTCCGGTAGCACTTTATGCACTCCGTGCTAGTCAATGAGACGTACATTTGGTTAACAATTTTGTTTTATTTAGCAAGAAAAGCTCCTTTGAGCAATTAATGCAGCATGGTTCGGTCCTTTATATAATATCACTGCCCCTCATTAGCGAACCCGAGTCATTCATTCCGCCACTTTTATCGTTAAACCTCTGTTACGAAGACATGTCGTTTTGTCTAAAGGTTGCCTTGCGAAGAAAGGCTCCGCTCAAGCTTTATTCGATTTTATTTGGTACGTTCCTAAATAAATAATACAGTTTTGAAACACAAGCTGACCCCATTCTTCGCAGCTGTACTGCTTAATTCAATCATCGACTGTGGTCAAGAACCCAAAATATTGTAGCCTTTTTACTTTCTTTTCTTACTTGCGTTGAGAATGCAGTAGTTCTGAGCACAACTCAACCGAACTTTAATGAACGCGAAAGCGACACCCAAATAGACACGAAAAGTGTTAAGCGGCGACGAAATGCACGTGAACCTCGGCAAGCTTTATGAAGTGGGAGGAGGAGATAGATTTTAGGCTTTCTGTTGCAGGGTGTATGTATAATCGTTGTGGCTTTCCTGGCAGAGAAGTTGTACATTATTAATTGAGTTATGCGTGAAGGGATTGTTTACGTTTATCTTTGGTCTTTTGTATTCGAGTAACGCTTGTTATTGTCTTTCCATCTTCAAGGTATCTTAACATTGAATAGAGAAGATATTTTAATGCGATGACTCTAAGGGACCATTTCTACAGAAAATGCGGCGTTGGCATTGCGCACTAAAAATCTAGGGAATGTAACTGGCTGGTGTTCGTTTTGCCGTACACTGACTGGTTGTCGGATTGTGTGACGTCACGACACCACATGGCACGGCTGATATGCAGGCTTCGGCAAATAGAAGGATACACACCCGCGATGAAAGTGAGGTTGGGTTTCTTTCACGAGAGTATCTAATTTATTTATTTTCTTGTTTTCCGAAGTGCCTACTGAAATGCCCGGTTCAGAGCGTGCTGACATTTTCTCATAATACCCTAGCCAAACTGACCCCTGAAATCTCTGGCTTATCTTTCGAGAAGGGTCACAAGTTACCAAAAATAACGTTTGCCTCGCGTGCGTAAGATGGAAAAGCAGGCGATGATGCTATCCTTCTGTTCCAGCTTCCTCTAAGATTTCAAAATTGCAGGCTGTAAAGCAGCACCGACTATGAGGAAGCTGCTGGAATATGTGCATACCTAGTGGGCTCCCGTATTTCTTCATTCGTTGGACGAGTGAACCCTGCCTGTAGAGACCTGAATGGAGCAAAGAGAAAAGCACGGACAAGCAATGCTAAATATAGTTTTCTAATATAATTTACAAGTGGCCTTATAATTTAATTTTGCTAACATATTTGGTATCCCCGACACTTCTGGAAACATTTGGTAGCCTGCACGCTCAGGTATTTGCCGCTTGAGTACATCACAATAAGCAGTACTCTGAGCTCCACACCTATAATAAAGCAGCCGTACAGCAGACAAAACAACTTATTGATCTGAACGTTTTCTCTGAAGCAGGACGAGTGCGTGCGCGAACAAAAAATTGCAAGGGTTAAACGCTGCTGAACCAAATATTGAGCGAAAGCATTAGCTGCGGGTTACTGAGAGTTCTTCTCCTCTTTTTCTTCTTCCTCAGGCCACGTATAAAGCCCCGCTTTCACCAAACCTTATGAACGAGCCTTAGTGGCCTATAGGGGTAACGTGAATTCCAGAGTCCTAGTAGGCTGATTCTGACATAATCGTCCCATGTGAAACGAGAGACCCAAGTTGGCAGCCTCTGCCAGCACGTGGGGAGTGTGACGTCACAGCATCACGTGGGTAAGACGTGGCTACAGACCGCTCTTCGCTGAAGGCTCGAAACCTATAGTAGTATTACTTTCGCAATAAAATAAGAGGCATATAAGGTAAACAGGAAGCGCCTCGTTAAGGATTGTAATGGATAACCACATTTTACAACAAAAAAGTATAAATGTCACAATGGGAAAAAGCCACGTTTCTCTAGAGCCACGGGAACTGACGCATCGATTCGCAAAAAAGCACCGCCTGCCAGCTCCCTCCTTAAGGCAGTTCTCACTTGGGGCTGCCCCATCACTCACCTGTGGCCTCGATCTACCCCGGCACTCTACCGCCACTCAAACTCAGCCTCCGCAAATTCAACTCGGAACCCACACAACTTTATCCTCTGGAGGCGCAAACTTCAACGAACTCGCCTACTGCCTCACTCCACTAGGCCTCCACCCAGTAGGAATCCATGCAGCAGCACAGTGGAAAAATACACAGACGTCAAAGGCATTCCTGCAGGAGCAGCAGCAGAGTATGCGCCAGCAATAATCTTCCCACCAAACGGTGAAGCCGCCGATGTATTCAAACTGCTCTCCAGTTTATATAGTCAATAATCGCGTTCACGAGTTACCGTGCGGGACTCCGCTTACCTTTTGCCAATTTCCTTTTTCTCACCACTGGAGCTACCACCTATACCACTGTCTCTCCCTCTTCTCTCTTTCTTGTTTCCGTTTAAAGCGGAAATGTGCTGTTACTCTCTTCCTTTTGGCTCCTGGCCACAGGCGCTTCTCTCTCCAATGCCAGGCAGTTTATGCTAAATAGGCGCTATAACACAAACGTTTTGAATTTGAAATTTATAACATTTTAAGACGTAACAGGAAGTCCGGCATCCCTTGAAGAGCCCCTCATGAAAAGAAGCAGCCACCTTCTCGCTACCTCTCCATAACTGGGAAGCTCGGACCCACCCACCATTCTTTTTGCAATATGAACTTGAAACCTGCGCAGCCTCCTCTACCCTTCAGAAGCTACAATAATCTTCACCAACCCACCTCTGCTTATTTTCACCCTCCGGAATAATTCATTCGTGCGCAAAACCTCGCCTCAGATATAAAAAAAATAATTGAAATAAAAGCATCAAGCAATCGCCTAATCTAAAAACCACTACTTTTGGAGGTCCGTTGCTTCAACTGCATTTATTTATTCTTTATGCATGACCAAGTCGACGTTTTTCCTCCTTTCGATATTTGTCGGCCTTGTCTTTCCTCAGTGTCTAATAAGGTTTTGATGTGAATAATTATTTTGTAATCGCACCTACATTCAGCGATATATCAGTCGCCACTCGTAATCAACGTTCGCCACATCTGCACCAATAGCAAGCTCCAAGTCGCGCGTGCGCACGCTGGGTTTGGCTCGCCGGCGCAGGGGTTCAGTAAAATGAAACTGTGGAAAATACAGAACGGGAGGCAAGAATACAACACAGGACGGTATCGTAAAATGAACACGGCTACATTCAAAGGCTTTTCAGTCCGGAGCTTTCGACATTCAAAGTTTCTATCGGACTCGAATGATTTGTTTTTCTATATGGCGAACTGTGTCGTCCTCG
Organism: Amblyomma maculatum; assembly: GCF_055883805.1. Lineage (NCBI taxonomy): Eukaryota > Metazoa > Arthropoda > Arachnida > Ixodida > Ixodidae > Amblyomma > Amblyomma maculatum. The sequence continues at coordinate 47,504,772 of NC_139345.1, forward strand.
AGAGATTGCATGATCTCTAATCAAAATATTGTAGAACCGTTGTCGCCTGCAATAACAAGCATTGAAGCGTGTCAGCCAGAAAGTTTAAACTAAAAATGTTATCAACAAAATTTGTATTATTTGTATTACTTGTATTATTAATTGTTCTTGAAATCAATTTTTTGGTGTGGAAAAGCTGTACAGCATTGAGGTATTATTCAGCAAGCTGGTTCTGGCTATATTCTTGTATTTCAGCCAAAAATTGTACTGTACGTGCCGTAACATTTTGAACCCCTGCCCGTCTTTTATCTGCAAATTAAGTTGAGTATTATGAAGTTTCATATTTTTTCGGGGAAAATATTGCTCTGAATTTGCTCCCCAACGCGTCCTAGAGGGCACGCTGCCACCTCTCCAAAGTCTTCGATATTCTGACAAACTTTCGTGATGGTCCATTTACTCACTCGACCTTTCAGACTAAAGCGATTAAACCCCCGTGTGACAGAGTTCATCTCCTGTGAATGGATCGACTACCGGCTCAAGAGGCTTGGAAATGTTCGTTGTTAAGGGGGTATTATTTACACCCACTGCATGAAGTTTGCGGGCACTGAGTATAAGTGAGAGGGAAAAAGCGAAGACATCCAGAATACACAGATGTCCATAGGCCCGTGCACAAAGTCGCATGAGTAGGAAGGAATGCAAAATTTATCGTGCACTGTCCAGTAAGCAGGATTTCAAACTCGCGCCCGCGCTGATCCGGGTGCTGCATCGCCGAGATGCTTCCGGGATGTCCAACTTTTGACAATCGCAGGTTTTGTTTGCGTAGCGACTGCGCCCCGCGGTGACTGTTTAAGATTGTCGCTGTACATTGTTTTTCGGTCTCAGGCTAACAAAAGGAAAATAGCGCTCCCAGAATTTACAATATCTAGTGCCTTTGCCTTAATGTCCGAGATCACACAACCTCTTTCTGCGGATTTTGTTTCTTATATTTTTTTACTTTATTTTTAGAGGCGGAATTCTGTAGCTATGCTTTTGATTTCTGCAGCTTTCTTCCTTCCGGCGTGATCAATCTTCATGCCTTTTTATATCCCCATATCCCGCCTCTAGCAATTCCTTGCGGAGGCTCAAGATATTTTTGCGTAGTAGTAGTAGTATGAAATATTTATTTGAAAAAGGAGTTATGGGTTAACGGTGAAGTGGTCGGGTACTCAGTCTTAGACTCCGTTGACTGATGCCATTGCCCAAGCTTTCGCAAGCAAGCTCTCTTTTTTTTTTTTTGCTGCAAGTACCGAAGCTGGACAGGGCCACCTCCCAAACCGCTCATGTTGGGTTCTCATTTTGAGGTATGGCTTGGTTTTCTTGGCAAGCCCTTATCATTTAGTAAATGCCTGTTTCCTAGTCGCAAAACATCCATTTAGCTGAGAAGATGAAATCTCCACGCCTTCATAGCTGGTTCATTCTTAATTTGTTGTTTAACAATACATGGATCGCCAGTTATGCCTGCTGCATATCCACCAGCCCATCGGTTTTTGGGCGTCTTTGTGGTTTTTTTTTTATGAGATGCATTGGTCACTTAAAAACAAGCATTGCAATAATCAAGCTAGAATTGTGAAGCCTACATCACTTTTGTGAGCCGTCTCTTTGATGTGTGTAGCGACCTGTCAAGCAAAAGAACCTGACACTAAATTTTGGATCAAAATCAATATATCCCGTTCATAGCAAGCGACCGAAGCAGAACATGTGACCAAAGCGGTCACATGTCACACGGAGCGCGCTGTTCTTGTCTTGCTTAAAATAAGAGCTACATAGTGGAAATAACTGTTCCAGCTGGCGGTTACTGTTGTAAGATAGACCCTCAGCGGGCTTCAGCGCATACCAAGAAATAAACAAGCTTCACGGCACGATATCCTTGTAGCTGGGTTAGCACTCGTGGGTTGTAGCTGTTGCTATAGAGTGGTCGTGCGGGAGGCGAAAGTGAGTCGAGAAACATTGTCATCGCCTTGAGGTCAGTTATGTAATTAGATGTATACTTGACGGCTTTGATGAAATTGTCGGTCTCTAGAGACAAGTTAATGTAAGTACGGCGAGATGATGTGATGGTGGTGAGTTAATTTGCAAGGGAAATACTGAGATCATTATACAGTATATCTAGGAATGTGGTCATTTGTCGAGCGTCTTCTTTGAAACCTCCTACGAAAATGAAAGGTCGCTGGCGCAGTTGCGAAGGAATGTTTCTGAGCACAAATGACGCCGTCGCTATGTGCATATTATAATGATGCGAAAGTTTGACGGCAGTCATTTATCCGAGATCATATGATTTGGATAGCTGAAGTGGACACAACGAAACGACTTTGTTAACACCCAGCTCTGCTCTCTTTGCACATCTGGCTGCAGTCCTGCGGTGTTGTGTGTCTACGCCGTCAATGTCTCTCTTCGGAGGCAACGCATTTATGAGGACTGCCACTTGAAGCCTTGCTTCTACACGGTGTTTCACTGTTTACTGCACACACTCGCATACAACCGGATACTATTGCTGTCCGAGGGCGGCTCCCGTGGCAGAGGGAATGCCGCGAAGTCCACTTTCCTGGTGTCTTCTGAGGCACGCACGTGCCATAACGTCAGTGGCAGGTTTGTACTCTTCCTGCTTCTCTGACGGCCACCTGTACTCGTCCTCCATTGATGGCGCCTGCTGCACTAGGGCATGCGGTGTGGTGAGACGGTTAAGGCATAAAATTCAAGTTGCATATGTCGTCGGTTCGAATTTCTATCACACATTAACCTTAAGTTCTAAATCAAAAGTGGAACGGTAAGACACTACCAGGAAGGTTGTCCGAATAACTGTTGTGTCCTAATTTTTGTTACAGAAGACTGAAAATCGAGCGCCGCGTAGAGGTCCGTTAGTGATGCTCCCCTCGCGATAATTGTTATGGAAATTGTCGATTGTATACAACAGCAACAACGCGAGATAGGTGTTTGCTTAATGGGGCTAGTAATTATTTCGCATTTAGGCTGATGCATGCCTAGAGTTTAGATAGGAAGTAAACTGACTGTTTAAGAAGACTGTTATTTTTATTAATTGTACAATGGGTTCAGGAAGGAAGTCTTAGGACACAGCTACGCTGGCATGTTTGCATGAAAATCCAGACAACCACCTCTTAATAAATTAATCCTACTCCGTTCAAATGACACCCTACGGAATTGTGAAATATAATGAGTATATGAATTAAACCAGGCCTCAGTCGACGGAGCTACCCTTCGAAGGAGAACATGTGATTTTGCGTACACACATGCGTACAGGCCGAAGGAGCATCGACGGCAAGACCTTGTACTTATCTTTTTTTCCGAAGTGTAAGTGAAATGCCGTTTCTTTTTTCATAATTTGACGTAGATGTGCATTAGAACGTGGGTACCTTTCGACCCTTTTTAAAGTTCAGTGTTAAAGTAATATGTTTTTCGCGAGCCCAAACTACGTGTTTTCTTTCGTATATCATTTATTAATAAAGTCGTCTAAATAATAACGCCCCGTTAAAGGAACCCAAAACTCAATGCGCCCTTCTTTGTGAACCGTCGTCGGTGGAAGTGCCTAGTAATATTATTCTCTGCCGAAATGCAATTATGCCAATAAATACACAAAAATACTTCCCATGACATCTTATGATCCTATTGTCTAGAGCGAGATAATTTTCTTTCAATAGCTGGAAAGGCAGTCGACATGCTAAAACGTAAGGGTGTTATTACATACTAATGTATTTTAAATTCTATTACCTTGGATAATGTAAATGATATTTTCTCGTTTCTGACACTCCCTTATTTACTGAACCGAGGCCGCAGTATTCCGCATTGCTACCAGTCGCCATTGAGTCGTAAGTTTCGCAAAATGTCTTTATTGTCTTCATTACGCCTAATCACCGTTGGAAACAAAAAGTAATATCAATTAAGCAAAAAAACCATATTACAATTATTTTTGCAATGTGCCTACTTCAACAAATTTCAAAGAACGCTTTGCGTGGCTTTTCTGTTTTCTACTAGACGGAGTATTACACATTTAGAACATCATATAGTCGTCATCAAGTATAACATTGTCACTTCTCGGGGAAACCTTCCCCACGCTAAACACAGTGTGAAAGTTATTCGTTTTTTAGACAACGTGAACAGAGAAAGAAAATCAAAGAAATAACTGACACCGCAGGGGCCGAAATTACTGAAAATCTTTTCCGAGAAAAGAACAGCAGCTGCTAGCACACTTTTAGGGATAAAAATAGAGACTGAAGAAAAGAAACAAAATAAATAGATGGTCATAGGTGCAAGACGCTGTGCCCCGGGGTGGGTATGAAAGGCGCTCTAGAATATTTTACAGGTATAAACTTCCAGAAATAAAGAAATTAAATATATGATGATAGGTGGAAAAGTCGTCCCCCGAGTAAGCCTGAAAGACGTTCACGAAAACGAGCGAGCGTATTGAGCTGTCAATCCCTGTGTCGCAGAAGGAACAGCAGCTGATGGCATAACGAAAAAAAAAAGAAAAAGAAATGAGGGCTGAAACAACGATATAAGCTGGAAAAGAGGGAGCAGTGTGAAAGTTGTCGAAGAAAAAGCAGATTTAGTATTAAAAAGACATTGCGAAGAGCAGTAGAGGCAGTTTTTAACAATAGAGCAGGTCAGGAAAAACTACAGGCAATGCCAAAGGTATAGAAACGTAGTTTGATGGAGGCAGCAAGGAAAGACTACTACAGGAACACAGAGGAAATGATGGCAGCATGAAGCCAGAATTGTGCGCACCATAAAATGACAGCAGTGTCCAAACAGCTTATTAAAACAATGAGATTAATGCAGTGCTAAAAAAAAGCACGTTTCTTGTCACGAAGTAAAGACGATGTGATGCCAACGCACTGGTCTCCCGCTCTACCAGTGCTTCAATGACCTCTCTTTTATTTTTGTGTTTGCAGCTGTTGGCACTTCTAACAGGTTCAGTCAGTCAAGGCTGCCGACAAAGTTGAGCCCCCGCCGCAGGTTGGTGTATTTGTTTGACGCCGCTCTTATTTTGACGGTAACCTTTTCAAAATGTACCGTTGTTTACCCATTTATTACTTTCGGTCACGGACTCCTGTCTTTTTTTCACGACATCTTTGACACTGCTTGTAGTATGCAGTGGCTTCCATCTCAGTTTAAGCCTTCATTTTTAGTCACTTTTCGTAACTTCAAGAGCCGTTGCTAATGTTTAAATCTTTGTATGACTGCCAAACGTACTTGTACATGAACGTGTATCAGGTTCGCTCGAAAGATGGCGCTTTGCAACTCCAATCCTCATTTATTTTGCCCTGTTCCTTGGTTTTGTTTGTTTCCACATACCGCGTGGGTTACCATCTCTGAAATGTATGCTGCCCTTTTCTGGAAACGAAAATTTATACCTTGCTCTTGGGGTTTGTTCACCGATTCGTCGTCGTCTGTTTGCGCGGCCCTAATTGGCCAAGCAGCACGAAACAACATTCTGATACTCAAGACATATTAGTGGGCACGAGTGGTAGGGGCTTCCTACTGCAGTTATTATGCATTTTATTCTGCCTCTTCTAGTGAGTGCGTTTTAAATGCGGAAGTATCTCTTGCCTCATGAGTGTTTACAGGGCCTGTCACCAGGATTTGTAACACAGCGTGTGACCATAGCGTGTCCTCATAAAATGTGAATGACACAATACGAAATTAATAAATTGACGAAGTAATTATGAAAAACAAATACAGTTAAATTGAAACAAATTCCATAAATCAATTCACGCAGTTGAAATAAATTACTGAAATGTATAAATAAAATTACTTGTTAAGGTACTGCGTGAATAATTAGTCCGCTTAGTTATTACGAACTGTATGATTGATCAGAGAAAATTCAGAGAAATAAATAATCATTTAGAAATTGGCTATGTTCTAAATCTATTTAATTGATTGTAATTACAGAGATCGACTGGTCAACTAGCGAACCATTGCTGATCACGTGTCTAATCACGCGTCTAATCACGCGTCTAATCACGTGATACCGGATATGTCCAGACAGGAATAGAACGTGACCATATGAACGAACGTCAATACAACGCAGTCGTGCTCCTAACAAAAGCCACAAGGCACCACGAGAGAGTTTGCTCCCGAGCACTGACGAGGACCGCAAAAACGGCAGATGAGTAAAGAAACCAACATGCAGCAACAAACTCGGCAGCATGACAAGAAAGATTTTACATTAACGCATCTGATGGATACCAAGTGACACCTTTGAATTTTTTTAAATAACGTATTTGTACTGTTCGATGACATTGGCCTAAATTTTGCGAACTTCAGTGTTTACAAGGCATCTGCATAGAGTACGTTCTCTAGCTTCCGCAGAGCTGCATAGTTGCACTTAAATTGTGGCCCGTATCTTATTTCTTGAAAGTAACCGTTATGAGCAGGAGTACCTGCTTCCCACATCACGCACAGCACGTGATGTCTGCTTGCTTTTGTTGCTTTTATATTGCGTTAGAGAACCAAAGAAGACTAGAACAAAACATTTACAAAAATAAATGAAGGGTTTACGTAAGAGTTTTTTATTGCAATTGTGAATGTTGTCTTTGTAAGAGAGAGCGCCCGGAGGTTTTCTGCGCAACAGATCCGTTTACAGCATTCCAATACAGGATAGGTTGCTAACCGGATGCTGTCACATTTTTTGACTTATTAGTAGAAGCGCTCAAAAAGTAATGACTGTAAAAAAAGAAAGGCTCTTCATTTTTTTCCTATCTTTTTTGCGTGGTTTTATTTTGCGTGTAAATCTTTTCAGTGTCTTTTTGGTCATTTTTGCATTTAAATTCACATATTTCAAACCTCTACTACTTCTCGTCAGTACCCTTTTTCGTGAATGCTTTCCGAGTATTAATAATCATACAGTGTCTGGCTTTTAAATAGCACCAAACGAAAAATCGCCTCTATAAGGCTCATGCTCAAATGACAGAAACAGGACCACTATAAAAAAAAAAAAAAAAAAAAAAAAACGCCAGGCGAGTCAGTACCTCAAAAGCTGCTGTGTTAACATAGCGACATTTCGAGTGATGAAAACAGGGTCGGGTTTGTCAGCAAGTGATACTTCTGAATCCCCTGTTATAGCACTTCATTCAACGGATTTGAAGCGAAATTATAGCTGGGCAGTCTGTGATCCCTAATAATAACTGGATAATACAAGTAGCATCCTGAGCTCGTTTATTTTGCTAAGCTACCGCAATTTCAATGCTACAAAACTTGCTCCGAGGTTTAGCGAAGCGATGCATAACGTTTCTTAAGGCCAGCCCGCTTGCTATACAAAGCCTTTTTACACTGCAGTGTTTTGAGATATGAATTCAAGATATACTCGATATCTCTAAAGGCCTTTGCAAATGATGCATATCCTCATGATGACATCCAAAGAACCGAACAGTAAAAGCGAGGATACGAATGTCGCCTTATCATGAGGACTTACAACTTCATGATGATTTTCCTTGTACCACCATTCTAATGAGCCACTAAAACAATTGCCTCAGTTTCTCTGGCAGGGGAAGGTTTGAAAGGCGCCCCTCAAAAAATAAAATATTAGGAGGGCTTAAATGCTAACAAAGCACAAGAAAAGAAATAGCTCTAAAATGACTCTATTCTCAGTCCAACGCAACCATTGTAGATGTAAATTGATGCATGTCAAAGTTCACTGTTCGGTACTGCCTGAACGTTTTCCAAATTTTAACAACATTGAAATAATTGAAGAACAAGGGCATATAAGAGGCTTTTTGCCGTAAGTATTTTTGTAAACCGACGGCCATAAAGGGGACAATCGATTGACGAACAGGGGATGTCATGAACCGGGCGTGTATAGAAGGCAAAAGAAGTGCAACATCCGAAGTACACTGAAAGGGGTGCTAAAAATCAAGATGGGAAATGCGACGAATAGTAGTGTGAGCGCGACCATTACAGATAGAAGTTGCGAATGAGAATTATTGAGCAGTGCATTGCGCGCTGCAGTTGCGAAAGTGCGTCTGGGCGCAATGCCCTCTTCTTGGAGGTGCCATACGACGGCGTGCCTGTCTCTACCAAGAGAAAAGTCCTCGCGACGTCTTGCAACATACACCCCTGAATTATCGCGAGAACCGGAAACCTAAACGGTTCGACTCCTAGTGGGTACAAGCTAGGAATGGGATATGAATGGGATATCTGGGTCGTATTCAACTTGATTGGTCAGGCTTGTTTCGAAGAGGGAGGCTTCAAGTCAAAGCACTACTACGGGCACCCTTGTGGGCAGGGGGGTGGCGCCTCGAGAAAATTGCTTTCTTAAGGAGACATCGGAAGGCGAATGTCCTGACTGAATACCGTGCCAGAGGTAAAGAGCAACGCCCCGCTGCAGATAGGAAGGGAATTGTTGCATTGTCGTCTAGACTACAGTCACTTTCTCACGGCAGCAAAACAAAAAGAGGCAGAAACAAAGTATACAAGAGCCTTGTGGCAATAACGGTTCAGACGAGGCTATCGTTAGAAAATGCAAAAAAAACAAAAAAACTTTTAAGCTAGTTAGTGCTGTATGTTTAGTTCAAGAGTCTTGCGGTCAGTTTTTATTTCCCGATTGTTCTGGCTGTGTCTAGTAGGAGATGTGAAGCTGATGAATACGATGATTAGTGGTCGACCAAATGCGTTCCTGTCATTTGGCAACCAAGGCCTACTGCAATTGTTAAGAAATCGGTCTTGCATCGGACGAGAACAGGCCAATAAAATGCTTTGTACAACGTATTTATGAATTATTGCTTGCAGCTGGCTCATTCTGCGTAATGCAGAACTCTTCATTCAAAGTCTGGGTTCTGCTTTTATACGCTGGCGCCGGCCATTTGTAAGATTTCCTTGCTTGTGGCAAAGCAAGCCGCCCCCATAAGCAGAGTAAATTGCAAATCTTTGCACTGGGAGAGTCGCTTTTAAGGGAATGGTATTGAAACTCGTATATCTAATTTATTTGCGCTTGTTGAGTGTCGCATCAGCAATGCGTCTATCGAAAGCAAAGATCTGTTGAAACCGCGGGATTCATACTAACAACCGACAAGTCGATAGTTTTATGAACGCTACGATATGCCACCTCACAGATCTTTATTATTTTTCTCCTGCTCCATGTAAAAGCGACCCTTGTTCGTAAAACGAATGTCGTGAAATGTTTTTGAAGGAAGTAGCATTCCTCCTCGTTCTTCACTGGTTTGCCAAGCGTAATCGTGCAAACCATCAGCTACGCTAAAAAACTTCCTGGGTGGCTGCCTACTTATTTTAGAGCAAGGCTCCTCAAGAGCTAAAAGCACATAGTACAGATCAAAGTGCAGAGAGGAGCGCCTCTCAAAGCCGCTGCTCCGGCAGACCCGGACGCTCTGACACTGTTCACAATTCGGTCGTCATCCTTCTTTCAAATTTTTTGTTGTATGTAACACCCTACAACTTTGAATTAGCATCTAAATCAAAAAGTTAATTTGATAGAAATATTTATACACTTTTAGAGGGGTAAAACTGCTTTTGCTATTTGCCTTGGTTTCACTCTTTCATCGGAAACATAGCTGCAAGAACCAGTGAACAAAAGGTAGGGACGAAAAAAAGAAAGAATACTGCAGTACAAATCATTCCGTCTTGTCGTCATTCCTATTTTTGTGCTCGGTTTCTGAGTACGCTGGTTCCTGTTCGCACGGAACACGTTAGTTGCATGTTGTAACAGAATTTACTTGAAATGAAATGGATACTAGCATCAAGTGTAACAAACACGGCAACAAATAGTAAATAACACATATATTCAGTATTAGCCAAGAGAATCGAATGTTAACGTCCGTAGGAAGCAGCTGAAACTGCCAGATTATCCATATTGTTATGCTTAGTTCTCGCTGATGTTTAGGGCTCAAAACTGCCTTTCTCTACAGTGCACTGAAACTAAACCTCAGAAAACATCAATGACGGAGCGCATGTGACTATGTGTGGATGCTCTGGATTAGCGAATCGGTTGCTTTACTAACACTAACTAGATGCTAGGTGGTGTCGTGACTGCTGTGAAGCTTACCGCGATTATGCTGGGAAATATGTAATGCTGGTAAGATATGAAATTATAGTGCAGGAGCCATATATCTACAATACTTTCGTATGTATAAGCGAGGTTTTGGATCTAGGATTTATTTGACTAGGCCGTGAATCCGAAGGGAAGAGATTTGATAAATATGGTTAATAAACCTTTCATATTTGGGTGTATGCATCCTATTATCGTCTCTAAGTAAATGTTGCTCGACAGTTTAAAAAATGAGCACTCTGTAATTTAAATGCGCAAACTTATCAGTGTTAGTGATATGGATATCAAAATTTTGGATTGAAATTGTACCATTAGCCAGCATTGCATTATATCTTTTTAATGATTGTGGTTTTCATTGCCTAATCTTTATTGCAATGCGCTGTACTGCAGACAAGAGTTACACATTGTTTGATTACGCTCTATCATATCTAATTCTTTTTTCAATTCCGTCGATGTATTCACTGGATTTACCAATAAAGACGAAACTGCGCATATTATGCATATATGGCACAAAGGTACCGTATTTACATGACTCGAAAGTGAGTCAACCCCCCTATTCTATCAGATGACCGCAAAGAAAGTCATACTGGCTGACACGTTGTAAAAAGAAAGAACAAATTGTTGCCAATTAGCTTGACTACCCTCGTCTCCACTTGTGGACTTCATTGAGAGTGCGGCGGTCCAACAGCACATCATTTTGGAGCGAAATTTCCCATTCTCAATGTATGGCACCAAGACCATGCCGATAAACAGTCTACACTTGTTTCGGGTTTACATATTTATAAATCATAGCTTCACGATCAAGCCAATCATTTAATAAATGTATCATACCTACACGGTAACCCAATGCCTCGGATAATAACAAGACACCATCAATATTGCTATATGCCAAGTCCGAGAACCAACTACTGACTTCAGTCTCTAAGTTATGTGTTGCCATCTCTATGTGTTGTCATCTCTATTGGAGGTTTGCGCCTTTTTGAGTAAGACTGCTTTCTACATCTAACAGTACAAACCGACAAGATTCGTTTCCATGTTTGGAAGAGAGAACCTATTCTTTTTCCTTATGCTGCTTTGAGTTCCTGGGTCAGACCTCATCTAAGAACCAACACGCGAGCACTCTTTGCTGAGATCAAGTGTCGGATATCGCATTTACTATCGGTTATAAACGTTGTTAAAATTTAAGCTATCATCATGCCGGTATAGAAGGTTAGTTTTCTCCACTAAAAACGAATATATTCTTTAATAGCCCCCCAAAGAACATGAATTTACGATCAAGCCCGTGCTAAAGCTAAGTGGAGCCAAAGGTAGCCATGCAATTTGAACTTCGTGCAAAATGTTTAGTTATACAGAGCAAAACTCCGTCAAAATTTAAGCTATCAGCATGGCGGAATAGAAGGTAGTTTTCACAACTCAAAACGAATATATTCTTTATTAGCCCTAAATAGAACATGAATTTACGATCAAGCCCAGGCTAAAGCTAAGTGTATTCAAAGGTAGCTACGAAATTTGAACTTTGTGTGAATTGTTTAGTTATACAGAATAAAATCAATCTCTGTTATCGAACAATAAAAATAACGTTTTGAATCAAGCAAAGAGTACAGCTTTATTTGTGTCCTATCACAGCTTTGGAGCTGCTCTGAAGGAGGTTAATATTCTAATTTATCTAGTACGTTAGTCCTCCCATTCTTGAAACTTCATTGTCCGTGCTTTGCTTTGGCACCTCGATAACATTGACCAGAACAAGCCGAACGTTAACTAATGATTTACAGTCAGGGATGAAGGTAATGTGGAAAGTTATTGCTATTCAGTTTTCACACCGAAGTAATGCTAGCTGCTGAGGGTGCATGACTGGCTGTTGGCTGTTATGGGATTGTGAACATCTGGAAAGAGATAGCATAGAAGTGACAAAAAAAAAAAAAGAAAAACCAACGTTTGATGGTCCATTTGTGAAAATCTTTCCGCGAGATTCGTTTTCAGTAAAAAATTAATCATTGTGTATTGTCCCGTTTGCACACTTGCACATACTTCTTGTAAATGAGAAACAGCTCGTGCTCTTTCCTGCGTATACACCAGATTCTCGCCACTCCAGGTCGGCTCGGAGAGAGCAATTGGAAGGGCGCAATGTTTATGTCAACTTGATGAGAACAAGACATGTAAACATGGGTACGAAAGAAAAGGGAACTTTGCCCAGGATGCCTCTTATGCTCTCCTATAGGAAGCTCATCTTCGTTCAAAAGAACGTGTGCTAACCAATCTTTGCCTAACAACTAACAACTAATTTTTCTAACAACTAATGAGGGAAGTTTGCGGGTAAGATTGTTTTGGTTAATTGAAGTTGAAAAGGAAGTCTGATCATAAAGTATTCTTGTGAAGCTGCCACTTGTTTTCGAAACAATTGTTCGAATTTGGGATTCCTGCTAACAGCATGCGGCTTGCGATTGTGTATTTTATGCGCTTGCATTAGACATAAAATGGCCCCAAGTGAGGTTTAGAAGTAAAGGAGAGGGTATAGGGTAACGGAGTTCAGTTGAGTTGATATACCAGGCTGGTATGATGATGCTTGCCATTATTCCGTAGACAATCAACCCACCATAAAGCTCGGAAATGTATGATGCAGATTTGTTGCCCCGTATCCACATACATGGTGAGGAACATGAAACACAGTATACATCAACTGCTGCTAGAGATGCTTTTTTGTCAAGACTATTATTCATCGCTCAATTTTTGTTGTTAGTGCCAACCTCGAAAAAAAGATAAATATTCATGGCGCCAAACCTAAGTACGCCTGCATAGCGCCTTCCCGCTGGTCCAAAAGCGTGCTGGTTAGCAATCATTGTCCAGTGAAAACACGAACTCATATTCCTGTAAATTAGCCTTGCAAATCTCGGTAATTGAGAATTTGGGGACAGCGCCATTAAACTATTCGGCCTTTGCCGCTCTAACCAGAGAAGGAGTGTTTTACCATAAAACTAACCCTACAAAACGGACTGGGTGTTTGCTCTGAATGTTCGCCCACGTAGAAAAAAATAATATCTGGACGCCACACCTAGCATTTCTTCCACACTATTGAAAACTTTTACAATGGGCGCATATAAATACGAGCGCTGGAAACGTCAGGCCCTTTTGGGCCACACAAAAACGACTTTGGAAGTCTTCAGCTCCACGTGCTTCCTTCTAGACGCTTCAGAAATAAATTGGCCCGGGATTTTCTTCGACTTCATGTATATAACACTAACGAAGGCAATTCACAAAAAGGGACAATCTCCTAGAAACCTGCATCTAGAAACCTAGAAACCGATGCCGTCTAAACGCACGCATAGATCGACCTTTGCATCCAGTAAAGAAATTGCCAACATAGAAATTATAGAAGGATATATTTTCTGTTCCTTCTGGAACTGATTCAATGGGTCGAACACTTGCTAGCTTAGAGTGAATATGGCAGTTCAAAATATGAAATTCAGCGCGAAAGATAGACAACCGAGAATGAAACACAAACTCAGCGCTGCGCAAAAAAAAAGGTAACCGAAAATAAAGAATGAGGAAGGCTCATAAATAGGTTACTATTATGAACCCATTTCAACTAGCTCGTCTAGACGAGCTGATGGTCAAAAAAAAAAAAAAAACTGTATGGCGGCACCGATTCCTTACAAGGAAGTTTTAAGAGAAAACAAGCGCTTAACAGCGGGACAGGGCGGATGAGGTTCAGACGTTTGCAGGGCTAAACTGACTGCAGCTAGCACATGACCGGTTGACTTGGAGGAGTATGGGAGAGGCCTTTGTCCTGCAGTGGGTATAGTCCAGATGATGATGATAATGATGATAATCCGGGCCGCAACCGAGTGGCCCAGACTTGCGAGCATAAATAAAGCGGCTCTAGGGGCCTAACATCCGCTACAGTATGCCATGATGTCTTTTTTTCTTTCAAATAAAAAAAAATGCAGCCCTTATTTCTTATCAAGCGAAACATGCTCACTAAACAGGTGTACTAGAGGGCATACTGCCTCATTTTTCTGGTAATATATCCGCTTTTCGTGCCAATTGCCAAAACATGAGAGACTAATAGCCTCCTGATAATTCCAGGCGAACAAGTTTTCTCGGACTATGGGACGAAAATTAGAATTTCTTCCGCCTCAAGATATAAATGTTATACGTGTGTATTAATATGACAAGTCGAAGACAAATCACAATAAAAGGTCATGCCTGCAGAAACCCACGCCTCACAATGTTGGTATCAGTTCATTATTAACATGATACTCGCAGATATTAGTTCCATTAATGTCGAAAGGAATCGCACTCCCTAATTGCTGCGCACGCCTTACAGTGAAGCATCGCGGCCTACTTCAGGACGGTTGCCACGGATACCACACACAGTACACAAACATCGAAGGTAGTGACTGTCTCACCGATATAAGCTCTTCGTGGCAGGCCCACAGAATGTCTTGAAAGGGCTTAGTGAGTCATTTAGTTCGAGTACTAATAACATGGAGCGAAGCGAGTCTTCAAAGCTCTTATTGTAGAACATATTAAGAGGGAATGGGATATTAGGGACGGCATTGAAGATCTTACACAGAAATCGAGGTGAATGGGCCCGTTGGGATTAATTAAAATGCAGGTAATTCTTTAAGTATGTCTTCATACTTTGTATGTTTCTTTGATTAGGAGGCTTAATTAAAAGCTGTAGCTAATTTTAACTTGATGCCGCTAATTTATTAAAAACATTCTGCTTAACAAGCCAGACGCTTGAGAAAAACTTTCGCTTGAAATTTATGGGGATTTTTGCTTCCCATCTTTAAAAGATAAGCTACCGTCGTCCACGCAATCGGCAAGCTATCACTCGCTGATCCTACCGCTTTTCTGCCCTTTCTGCCTTTTTCAAGTTTACTGCTACTCAGTGTTGAGGCCTGCAGTGGTACATCTCAAAAAGTTGTTTCTCTCAGAGCTGCGTATGTAAACGGCAGAATTCATCTTAAATGCATCTTCTGTGCTCATCACCATGCTTACCGACTGCACCACGATTTTCAATAAATAACCTTTAACCTTCTGCAAATATTGTTTGGTATATTTATCAAATTGTGCATTGAGCAATATCCATGTGCTCGTAATCTCTGCTGTGAAATCAATTAGGCATGCGTACTGAAAAGCCCGCCGGAATTCTAAAAATTGCCATCATCATTAAGTACAGTCGCTACTGGAGTCGACTGAGTGCATACAAGTGCCACGAACCTTCGCGTTGCTCTCATTATAAATCTTGCTTAACCCTGAAATCATTTTGCTTGCGCTATGAAACACCGGCTCCGGCCTCGAGCACAACTTGAGAGTACCTTTGCAGGACCTCAAAAATTTCCGCGTAATAAAGACTAAGTATCAGTTTAGCTGCCGATTTACAAACCAATATGCGCCTGCAAGGGTTTCTGTGAACCTTTGGCATCTTAACAGCTTGTACTTCGTTTCGTGCATTATATATAAACTCATCGCTGCGATAGCAGGACTGATTTCAATTTCAATAAAAGCGTCAAGAGTGTGTTTTACGCATTTTTTTGGTGTTCTGGTTACATCTTTGGTTGTCGCTTTTATGCATTGTTCTGTCAGGTAGCACACGTGTTGAGGTGCAAAGTGCACAGCTTTCTACTAGTCAACGGCGTTTATTTAGTTACTACATTTTATTTTTAACTTTTAGATTTTGCGCTGTAATTTTCGATTTTTAAAAACCATTTCATAAGATTCCCCATTGTCGTCTTTTGTTAAAAATATCATGTCTTAACATTGATCCTTTTGTATGAGCTTGACTCGAGCATTTTTAACTAACCGTCAACAGTTCATCTCTGCTAACACACACTCTTCTTCCTTAACACCCGTGCTTTCAGGCGTACTTCAAGATACTGGGCTTGGACCTGTCCTTTTTTAATATACATTAATGACTTTTCTTGTAATATTTCTTTTCATGTCCTTCTCTTCGCTGACGACTCTATGGTTTACCTAGCAATAACAAACTCCACTGACTATCGCGTGTTACAGTGACCTTTCTCGCATACAAGACTGGCCTAACACTTGGCTCATGCCATTAAATGTCTCTAAAACTGACTACGTGCCCCTTCCTATTACAACATCCATAACATCCAGATTGCAAACTCTGAAGGTAGGAAATGCCTCGGTGCACATATTTTATGTGACCTAACAAGGACACAACAGGTTAACCAAATAATAAATCCTGTTAACAACACTCTAAATTGTATGCAGCGGAACATTTCTCTCGCTTCTCCCCTATTAAACAACCAGCGTTCTAAGCGTTTCTGCGACCTAAACTAATGTATGCTAATACTTTTTGGACCCATGCGAAAACAGTCTTACTAACGCCCTCGAATCAATTCAGCACACTGCAACCTGGTAAATTTCTCTTATTCAGCCTATTTTTCGAGTATTTCAACACCAAAATCACAAAGTAGTTTGCCCTGATAATCCTCACAACATGAAAATCTTTTTTATAATTTTTTTTCGTTACTTGCTCACGCATTTATTTCCCATTCCCGCATGTAATGTTCACAGCATACCTTTGAGGAATAAATAATGTATGTATGTATGTATGTATGTATGTATGTATGTATGTATGTATGTATGTATGTATGTATGTATGTATGTATGTATGTATGTATGTATGTATGTATGTATGTATGTATGTATGTATGTATGTATGTATGTATGTATGTATGTATGTATGTATGTATGTATGTATGTATGTATGTATGTATGTATGTATGTATGTATGTATGTATGTATGTATGTATGTATGTATGTATGTATGTATGTATGTATGTATGTATGTATGTATGTATGTATGTATGTATGTATGTATGTATGTATGTATGTATGTATGTATGTATGTATGTATGTATGTATGTAAGGACGAAAGGACAGAAAACAGCAGAAACAGCGGAATGGAATATCGGCGTGCTCTGCCTGGCCGTCACTCCCCTGCTCCCCTCGAGAAACAAAAATGAAATTCACCAAGCAGTGAAGCGATGCCTTTACACTGCAATCACAAAACTTCATGAATAGAACAAAAAAAAAGACAAATCTGTACGTTAGTAATTACAACGGTAGTGAATTGTGCAAAATGCTAGCATTACATTCATTTTTTTTGTGACCACGAAACAAAAACCTAATTTGAACTTCCTTTTCCCATAATGACTTCATTCGTTTCCTGACCGTATCATGTGCAGTATCATGTCGAAAAAAAACCTTAAAACAAGCAATTATTCTCGCATAAGTGTGTTCAATATGTTTGGTTCCTAACAAAATGACTGAACAAGGATAGCTTTTCACATTTTTCTTATTGTACCCTTAAGCGATATTAGTGATCAAGGGAAATGTAATTAATTTTTGAGCAAGAAAAGGAAATGTAGAAAGGACAGTTTGAATACTGATTTCTTTTCTAAGATGTATGCTCAAAGATACAAACCCGTTTTGATAAGTAGTGCAGCAGTGGATTCAAGCAATTGCCAGTCCAAAATGAGACCATGAAAGCACCCTAGAACTATGCATATTTAGTACTGGTGGAATGTGAAGGAATAGTTTGTGGAAACTTCTTATCAGAGATTTTGTACGGACCTCTGCATCAGCCCCACGAGCAGCTTTTATACATTCCCTATAGAGTTATTTGTGGTAAAAAGACGATGTGAAATAAAACTAGTTTGAATTTTAATGAATTGCCCTCTCGGCCATTAATTCCAGAAGCAAACAGCACAATCTGGTGGGGAACGCAAAATCAATCAGTAACAAACACAAGCACCCTATAAAGCCTCCGCGCAGCCCATATATGTTACGATATGTTACTACAAAAGCAAGATTTCTTAATTGATAATGGTGCGTCACATAACGGCATGCAGCGGGAGTTTATTCAGTACCACTAACGTGGAACAATAATATCAGGCAGCCCAATTTTACTTAAGCCTGACAGGAAACACCTCCGAAGAACTCAATATGTGTGGAAGGTTCAGAGGTCAAAGTATTCTAATGACTTTTTACTGTTTAGACTGGTAAAACTAAATTCAGAAGTCAGTCGCAATTAGCAATAAAATACATGAAAAACAAATGAAAACAAGCCATGCATTTTATCGAAAACAATTAATAGCCGAGTAATGAAAAAACAAATTAAACGCACATTCATGAGCAAAGGATAAGTATAAACCTACACAGCAAATAAATCGAGAAAGGAAGAGCGGAAGGGATGTGGAAACCTCCCTGGCTGCCAATAAACGACTTGCTTACTCAAGTAAAAGTTTAAAAAGAGGTAGTCTACGCAGCGAAAGCTTTGTGTAGTGTATGTAGCCTGCGTGATGGTCTGCGTTGTTTATAGCCTGCAGTCCAGCTGTGCGATAGTAGCTTGTTTTTGCACGAGGCTTTTCAAACCAAGGAGGTTCGAGGTGACATGTTTCAACGAAAAAAAAAAAAATGCGATAAGAAGGAAAGATTTTTTTACTCCAGCATTTCCTGCCAAAAAAAAAAGTTAGAGGGTTAAATTAGATCCACCAACCAACGCAGTATCCCGCGAAAGCATACAGACTTGTGCTGTTTATCCATATTTGAGGACTATTTGACCTAACGTTGGGAGTGAGCCCAGTCTAATCTTAGGATGGGCTAAGTCGCTTTTGAACGCCTGTGAACTAAATTTTCTAATCGCCGTACGTCAATTTTGTGAGTGCACATTTAAATGTTTAGTGTTGGTCATGTCCTATATCCCAATCATATCTCACCTTTAGCGGAACTTAAGAGGGCAATGTTTTAGCGATCTGTTTGTATCAGTTGTCCGCGCAAGGAAGGTAATGAAGGCGGCGACATGTAATGCACAGGACGAGCGAGTGGTAGTAAAACATGCTAGGTTATCGGCTGCCGCGATGGCTACGTAGTGCCGTACTCTCTGCCCACGAGAAATGTCTAGGCCTGAAACAACTCCGCTCCCAAGACTTTTTTTTCATGCAAAGCATTTCTTGCCTCATGTTCGGTGTGACCAGAAAGTATGGCCAGAAAATATATCTTGCACTGACGCACAAGAAAAACAACTTTTTCACCGCCAGGAATCGAACCACCACCTGAGCAAGTCTGCTTCTTTGGTCCAGACACGTGATCACTACAGAATCGCCAAATGTTTTATCTTGATTACACTTGAGCCTTTAGGGTATAATATAACAAAACACTACAGTACAATGCAGTATGCAATGCACTTCCAGAATGCAATATAACACAGTAAAATACAAAGCAATATGACACAATACATGTATAATACATTGCAATAAATACATGCAATGATTTAACTCACCTATAGCCCTATAGTACGATTCGGCTCATTCAATTAAGCATTCATAACAATATTGAGGAGATCATAGAGGCGCACCTCTCCAGCCAACAACGTTGACTCCGCTCAACATCTACAGGCACTCATCTATTGCGCTCAATGGGCTACAATACCCCTGATCCCACACCTCATCCCTCCGCATCTGCGGAGCCTCCTCGAGCTCAAACTCCTCCCACGAAATATGGATCCCGAACACCACAAAGGCCATCGCGCAGCCCGTGCCTCATATTTTTCCAAACAGTACTCTACACGCCAGGACACCATCTACACGGATGCTTCGCACAATCCAGACATTCCTCACGTCTGCATTGCTGTATTCACGGACATTCGCCGCTCAACATTCAATGCCGCCTCCATCCACTGCACTAGCATCGCCGAGGCCGAATGCTTGGCTATTACATTCGCAATTGCACACATCAGTCAGATGCAGGCTCAGCACCGCCCAGTATGCAGAGACTCTCAAACAGCATACAGATACCTACTTCGAGGAACCCTCCCACACTCATCTGCTAAAATATTATCTACTCTACCTACCCCTCCCGATCCCATTACCATCACATGCGTTCCTGGGCACGAGGATCCTCGGAAATGAGCGCGCTCATGCGTCTGCCCGAGAACTAAGCTTCCGGGCGCCGGTGGATGTCCTCCCCAAAACTTCATTATACGCCCCCATCGAACCCCTTGACTGCATACAATTGTTCACTACTATAGTCGTTGCCGTGCCACGTACCCGCCACCACATCACACGCTTTCTCACATCGACAGCACGTACTGGCGGCAACTCCAGACGCATTCGTTTCCATCTCCTCAATTTGCCTACATATTTCACCCCACGCACTTCCCACCATACAGCACCACATGCAACGCCACCCCACCCACCCTCTACCATTACTTATGGGAAAGCCCACGTCCCATCCGCGTTCCTTCCGCCAAACACCTCACTACCTCCTCCTGGGAGGCTGCCCTTCCAGCCACGCAACTTGCAGATCAGTTGCGGCTGGTCGAGCGGGCTAAGCTAGACGGAACAGACAGAGGGCTCCTGGACTAAGAGGTCCTCCTGGGAGTGTTTACATTTTTTTTTAAATAAAGTTTTTTCCTCTTCCTCCTAAGTGGTAATGTGTAATGTAACATTTTTATTTGCTTGAGTTTTTCAAACAGGACCGCAGTTTCTTCGCTACAGTCTCTGTCGATCAGGGCTTCATGGATTTGTGTAACGCTCTCTCTTGACAAAATATTCATGTAGAGATCGGGCTACACGGTCGCAGTGCCGGAAAGCCATTACACTGTGCCACACTGCATGCAAAGACTATCGCCGAAGCTGACCTCTCCTCGTGGAATACAATCTCACGCTGTGCTGTAAAAATCATCGTCTTTATCAAGTTCCACATTCAAAACGCTTTCGTGCTCTACAGTGAACATCATCGTTTTCATAAATTTCCATCGGCGCCGCCCGCTCACTTAACCGATAGGTAAAAAAGGCCTGTCCCCAGAAGGTTTTTCTCCTAAGCCTTGACCCGCTGTGGTAGTCGAGTGGTTAGGGCGCTCGACTAGTGTCCCCAAGGTTGCGGGTAGAATCCCGGTTGCGGCGGCCGCTGTTCGATGGAGACAGAAAGCTAAACGCTCGTGTGCTATACAATGCTAGTGCACGTTAAAAAACCCGAGGTGGTAAAAAATTTCCGGAGTCGTCCACTACGGCGTCTCTCATAGCCGGAATCACTTTGGGACTCTGCAGAGGCTTCGCACAATATATGTGGTAGGAAGCTGGTAGCCTCATTAAGGAGGATCTTTGTGGCAGTAATGCTGTGAAGGCGCACTCAGTACCTGGTCATTTGGAGGCATATAGGAGAGGCCTCCGCATTACTAGGAATCTAGTTTAGTTGATGAATAGTACGATTATAACTAGCACTCTCGGCACTAAATCACACTTCCTAGGAGTCATTGTAATGCGCCCGAATATGCGATTTGCATTCTGCAAGGAACCAAAAGTTATAATCTCTTATTCTTTAACTGGAGGAAGAGGATGGGAGGGGGCACCTTCAGCCACCATGCTTTGCGTCCCTTTTGTCATGAAATGGCATTTTTGCAACACTGCAAGCTTATCCCACTCTTTTTTTTTGTTGCTAAACGTAAGCATGATTATTTAAAGGCTGCCCAGTGCAGAAAGCAAACATTTAAGACCACTAGCTTGCATAATTCTGCATTCTCTCATACATTAAGGCGAAACGCACGTCCAGAATACGAAACACCTGCCGCCGAGGCACTGTCATTAATGAAATCGTTAGAGAGGCCTCAAATTGTATGCACTGAAAATAATACATTTTGTAATCTTGTATCTGCCCGGCCCTTAGAGGATCGCGATCGTTATACACAGAGGCAAAAACACGGGATTCGCCGCACAATATCTGTTTAGCTTTAAATTGCACCGCCATCATATTCAACGCGTCAATCACGCCGACTGCGATGAAAGCGCCCGAAAGCAAGATGTTGAAACGAAATAAAAGCGTTTGTAATGCATGGAGGAAAGGGCTGAAAATGATCCCTCATTACACTCGGAACTAGAGCTCAGCGATCACGAATGACTGTCCTTGCATTTCAGTGCAATAAGCACGTAAAGAAGCATTCTGATGCCAGTAATGATGCGAAGGCATTCTCGGGAAATATGCGGCACGTGAACTTAGCAAGGCGTTTTTTTTTCTCGGGAGCATGCGGTTTTTTGTCATTGCTTAATTGCGTCTCGTGGGATGGCGCTGTTACGATCGATGGAAGACACAGCTGCGAGTTCATCGAAGCAATGGCCGAAAGAAGAAATATAGAATAATGTATTCTTGAAGTTCTTGCAAAAAGAATTCGTAATGAGATTAGTATTTGTCGCGGAATATATATTGTTGCTGGAAAGCGCATTGTTCCTCCAATCCAAACGGGGAATCTTCAAATCAAAGGCCAGGAGTTCTCCGCTAAAGTTTCAAACCTATTTTACCAACCAAAGTATGAAAAATGATTATTTGACAGGCGAAACTTTTACGTCATTGATATATAAACTACATATATGGGTTGACACCGTGGGTAATGAATATTATTGCTTCTGCGCCGGTAGTGATCGCAACGGCGCGACGCACAGGCCTCTGCACGTCTTAACCGGTAACTAACAAGAATAGTTGAATTAAAGACAAATATATGTTTCTTTGAATTAGAATTTAAATACAAATGTAGGAATTTGACTGAGCCCAGAGGGTGTGGCAAGCACAGTGTGCAATCAATAAACGCTTCAGTCAAGAGTATTCAATGAAAAACGAGGGCTTTCAGTAAACCGCGCTTCATGAGCATATATTTTCTTCGCTTTCTTTTTTTCAATAGTTTTGCTCGAGAGGAATGAAATCAACGATAGGGTTTGAACTGGAGTAAATAGGCATCAATGAAATGCGTTCGTTTGAGCTCGAGAGATGTTTCGTTTCATATCGGGGAGTGAAAGTGGAAAGAGAGAAAGAGGAGCCGTAGTGGAGGGCTACGGAGTAATTTCGACCACCTGGGGATCTTTAACGTGCGCTGACATCGCACAGCACAGGCGAAACGAAGTGGCGTCCGTGTGCTGTGCGATGTCAGCGCACGTTAAAGATCCCCAGGTGGTCGAAATTACTCCGTAGCCCTCCACTACGGCTCCTCTTTCTGTCTTTCCACTTTCATTCCCACCTTCCTCCCTTCCCTTACGGCGCGGTTCGGGTGTCCACAGAGCAAGTGTGACAGTTACTGCGCCTTTCCCTTCCTGTGAACCAATTTAATATACCTGCCGGCACGAGCCTGGCAGAAATAGTCGCATATCAACAAAACTCTTCGAAGCGCTTTCTGCCAATCGCTCAAATAGTTTTTCGTACAAAAGCAAATAATAGCGTTGTCATCGAGTAAAATTGCATTGATACCAAATTTCGATGCAAGTAATTGCAACTCGCAGAAAGCCGCTGCTTACAGATAATCACGAGGGATTTTAGCGACTAAACTAATGAAAGGCGAAAACTTGAGAAGTCTCATCTTGTCTAGCGTTCCTGTCATCTGTATTTCCACACTCGATCACGCGCCAAGGAACGCCACGTGACAGGAGCGATGGCGTACCATCCAAGCGCACACCTGGAGAAAGTGGGACTGATACTGCGCCTTTACTCCGGAAGTCTCATCTTGTATAGCGTTCCTGCCATTTGCGATCCCACACTTGAACGCGCGCCAAGCAAAGCCACGCGACAGCCGCCGCAAAAGCGGGACACATTTTGTCCATGACAGTATGAGCCATTCAAGGCTTTTGCCTTAATTACAAATTACGAGCGTTCATGATGGAAAATTGCTCAAAAGGTACACAAAGGACGGAAGGACGACACGGACGAGCGCTATTTTCCCTCATGAACGTTCACCAACTCGCCCAACTTTCGGCATTAAATTACGAGGGACTTTAGCGACTAAAGTAGTGAAAGGCGAAAGCCTGAGGTCTCTTCTTTTTTAGCGCCCCGCGCCGAACTGTCTGTCCTCAAGAAATTTTAAACCTTTCGTGACAGCCGAAGTCTGGTTGTTGCGAGTTTTACCATTATTGTGGATCTTTTTTGAATTGATGTGAACTCAAAACAGGCAATAAAAAAAAAAAAAGTCCGGGTGGCGCAGTGGTTAGGGCGCTCGACCACTGTGCCCAAGGACGCGGGATCGAATCCCGGTCTCGGAGGCCGCTTTTCGATGGAGGCGAAAAGCAAGGCGCCCGTGTGCTGTGCGTTGTCATCGCGCGTTAAAGAACCCCAGGTGGTCGAAATATAGAAAATATATTCGTTTCAGTCACGAAATAGTAAATGTATTGAATATGCAAGAAATTAAATAAAGACTTAAGGCAGCTTTATCACAATTTTTCAGCCGTAACGGTGCTGCCACTATTTTTAAATTTTTTTTTTCATGCTTGATGATATTCTCTGTAGAAGTCGTGTTGCGTTCCTCGTACTGTAATAAATTTCAGTCGTGTGAAAACATTCGTAAGCCGTAAAGCCACACACGTGTTCCTAGCAGCCAGTGCAGAGAGAGTCTCATCGAGCAAAGTTAGTTTTAGTCCCATTATTTTTATTGGGCGCTCACTTTTATTGCTAAAGATGCAGCGGTTTGCGGATGTAAACACACTATCCTCTAGCGCTTCCTGCGCTGTAAGCGAAGGAAAGTTTTGAAACTTCGCGTCTAGACTGCAGCGACAATTAGAACTCTAATCCTCTCGCCGTGCGACAAGCAGAACTCGGCGCAAATGAGGGAGTAAGTACGGTAGTTCCAGGCCTTGAGGCGGCTCATCCCAAACGTCCAGGCAATACGCGTTGGTGGAAGCAACAATCACAGCTGTACCGCTTCCGAAGTAGACGTGGCCTCTAGCTTCCAGGCCACATGCTCTATTTAAATGTGCTATTTTGTGTGTTTCAGAGGCATTCCTGGTGACTGCTTTCTTAGAAGTAACCTAATGAACCTGTCACACACTTCACGTGGTTAAGGTAGCGAGTACTTACTGACGTGCTTCGAAAGTAGTAAACACCTCTAACTTCCAGGCCACAATCCTTATTTAACTTTGACATTTTATGTGTTTCAGAGGCATTCCTTGTGATTGTTTTTGTAGAAGTAACCTAATGAACCTCACACACATTTCACGTGGTTAAGGTAGCGATTACTTACTGAAATGCCTCGAAAGTAGTAAACTAGTGCTTTTCACGGAGAGTTGTGAGGTGTTTACCTCAGTGATATTTTGTTCGACTTAGAGGAAATATTGATGAGAGCAGCCTCCGATTAGGAAGAACTAAACTGAAATGCGTTTTTTTTTTTTTTGCTTTGGAGTACTCTACGAACTTGTTATTTCCCCTTTCTTTCGGGCGCCTGAACTAACCTGGATGTTTTAATATACTCGCGCAATTAACTGTTCTTTAATGCGGACTGACCTGACTTGTCTAACTTTAAAAGGGCAGAACATAAACATTGTTTTGTCAGAACGAACAGATGTATTTACGGTTAGGGTTTTTTTCGAATAATCGTCAGCCCATCGCAAAAAATAATAATCAATGAAATGCAGGCAACTTAATAATAAGTTTGAAAAAATATAACACAGATTCTTGTAATTGCTAACCATAAGAAAGTGTCGCATTTTTACCCCGTGAATCGGCTCTAGAATGGCCAGCGCGAACTTATGGTCTTCGTCTTTTTGATGCAGAGATGAGAGCGCGCTTTCTTGAGTGTGTTTTTCAAAACCTGAGAGGTAGGTTTATGTAATAAGTACTCAAAAATTTCTAGGCCCGTAACAGAACGCCAAGATTTTTCTTTAATACAGCTTGCGCAGCCAGACATTCTTGTGAAAGCGCATTAGGGGTTGAAATAGCGCAATATTAGCTACTCGTAACCAATATTTGTTTTTAAAGGCACCTGAAAAATCGCATTTAAACAGTTCCAGATCACCGGAAAAAGTTCTCGCCCCCTGCCTCCCCTCTGTACCCCAAGGAGTGGCGCCTGCTGGTCAGTTGGAAGCATCTGGTTATAACATGATCACCGATGAGGCATTAAAGGTTTTTGCCTTAATATGCACCAGTGTTGTCAGCAGGACCTGTCGGCAGAAGTTGTCGGGAAGGAGATAGTTAAAATAAATAAATAAACCTTGTCTCCACAGGGAATCGAACCTTCATCCCTTAGATCTCCTGCCGAGCGTTTCACCAACTGCCGGATTATGAAACGTTCATCATAATTCCCCTTGTCTACACTGAGGATATCGGGATTCTGCGAGTGACAGATATTGCCCCTTTAATTTCCTCTAAACTAATTATAAAACGCCTGTGAACTTTGATGCGTTCATTGGAATGCTGTTCTACAAGGGGTGTGCTATGTGCCTTCACTACAGGTCATAATGATACCAGGCGATTCATTAATAGACGAAGCTGACCCCGCCGGGCGTCCGATCCAGGCATCCGTGCGGCGCCTTTCATTTGGTACTTCCTCGAACGCCCAGGCATAGACCTAGTATCTACCCGGTCCTTTCTCTCTATCGCTCACATCTTTCATTTCCTCTACCCATTCCTTGCTATCCCTTTATTTCCGTCTCCCCAGTTCAGGTGCTTCAGATATGAGATAGTATATACCGGGACTGGTAAATATCTTTCCCCCCTTTTGTATATATAACAAAACATTTTAGATATCTAGAAGGCGTTAATACAGCAGTGACATTTCAAATTGATTCCGAGGACAGAAAAGGCGCAGTATCTGACACAATTCTCCTCGGACACATGCACCACATCGTAGATGAAAGGAAGAAGGTGGGAGTGAAAGAAGAGAGGGAGGTAATGGCATTGGACCACTAATGGCCCTTTAGTGGTCCAATGTTCCCTTTAGAATCTTTTTAGCCGGACACCTGCACAACACTACACATGTCCATTCCCCGAATACATGGATTTCAGACATGCTCGTCATTATGAATTGAATTTTCTCTGTGACTAGTACTAAAATGCATCTAATAGTATCAGAGTGTAATAGAGGCATCACTTTTGTCTTCTGCAAACAGTGCCTACTTCTAGAAAGTACAGATCATTTCGGAGTACTGACAAGCATAGCTATTAGGAGACGTTTATGAGACGAAAGAAGAAAAACTGGAAGATTCAGCAAGGCCTTTGAGCTGTTCTGGGCTAATTTATCAAGCTTTTGTTTTGCGATTAAGGGTGAACACAAACAACGACAAAAGGCGGCGGGAGTGATGTCGACCTCTTTCCTAATCGATCGATCGATCGATCGATCGATCGATCGATCAATCAATCAATCAATCAATCAATCAATCAATCAATCAATCAATCAATCAATCAATCAATCAATCAATCAATCAATCAATCAATCATTATTCATTGTGCGCAGGAACAACCATGTGGTATTTGTGCTGCAGCACAAATGAAAAAAGAATGAAAAAATAAGAATGCGCACACAAATTTTACACACACAGATAGAAGACAAAAGAAGAAATAAATAACACATAAAACTGAGACAAAACGTGTCACGGAAAGAAAAAAATTAATGAGTAGCATGTCTTATATACGCAGTGAGAGAATTGTTGAGCACTTCACGAAAGAAAAAACGATAAATAGAGAGAAAACAGCAACAGCAAATAACTGACATTGATTATAGTAATACAGAAATGTACATAAAATAAACAACCATTATAGGCGCAACAAGTGCGTGGTTCTTAAAACACAGACTAAAAACACAAGAAAATAAAATAAAGAAATAGAATTGAACGCGGGGCAGCAAGATTCGAATATAAAGTTTAAAGTTAAAATGTAAATTCTATTTCTTTATTTTATTTTTTTCTATTTCTTTATTTTCTTGTATTTTTATTCTGTGTTTTAGGAACCACGCACTTAAAGAAATAGAATTGAACGCGAGGCAGCAAGATTCGAATATAAAGTTTAAAGTTAAAATGTAAATAAGAGCCCCGCCGGGGTGGTGCAGTGGTAAGATGCCCGACTACTGTGCCGGAGTACCCGGGTTCGAACCCGACCTCGGCGGCTGCGTTTCGATGGAGGCGAAACAAAGAGGCGTCCGTGTGCTGTGCGATGTCAGCGCACGTTAAAAATCCCCAGGTGGTCGAAATTACTCCGTAGCCCTCCACTACGACTCCTCTTTCTCTCTTTCCACTTTCACTCCCACCTTCCTCCCTTCCCTTACGGCGCGGTTGCGGTGTCCGCAGAAAACAAGTGAGACAGTTACCTCGCCTTTCCCTTCCTATAAATAAATCAGTTTAAATCAGTTTAATGTAAATAAGAAACAGATAAAAAGCAGTTGAAGATACCGACAGCACTGAACAGGAGAAAAAGCAAAAAGTGAAGTACATACAATATTTCAGGCTAGAAAGTGGGAGTTATATGTGATAAAGTACTATATAGAATACAATGCTACAAACATCCAATATAAATGAACAGAGCGAGTTTTCGAAGATACATAGGTGAGGACAAAAAGAGTTAAATAACCACTGCATTCTATCCAGAGGGGAATGGGAATGAAGAGACGGATAAACTTGAAATGGTGGGAATTCCCTCATGCTCTTTCGCGGAACGCGCCGTAAGATTTTCTCTAAGAGCTGAGGGCACATAATGTGTTCATGAAGTAGTTTGTACAGAAAAATGATATCAACTCTGACACGACGGCAGTGAAGAGAAGAAAGATTCAGTTGGGTGCTCCTGGTAGAGCGAGAGAAGGAAGTTGTGCAAGGAAAGCGATATCGAAATATCCGTAATTTTTTTTTTGTACTCTGTCAACCTTGTCCAAGTTCCATTCGCAAGTGCCATTCCGAACAGCCGACGTGCACTCTAAGAGCGGCAAGCATATGAACAGGTACAGTTTTAAGAACGAAAGTGGAGTACGGAACGCTCTCGAAAATTAAGTCTGCAAACGAATCCGAGTGTGCGCATGGCCCGCTGAGCAATGCGCTTAGTATGCGAGGAGCAGCTGAGGGTGCGGTCAAAAAGCACACAAAGGTCATTAATTTCATCAACCTGTCCAACAGCACAGAATTCACAGAATAATGGTAGAGAAAACTGTGTGTATTACGAGTAAGTAAGACAACCCTAGTTTTGGAAGAATTGAGAGTTAATAAGTAATTCTTCGCACATCAGTCAGAAAAAGCAGATATGTCCGATTGCAACAACAAGCAATCTTGAACAGAATATATTACCTCGAATATTATTTTGAATAATAATAATAATAATAATAATAATAATAATAATAATAATAATAATAATAATAATAATAATAATAATAATAATAATAATAATAATAATAATAATAATAATAATAATAATAATAATAATAATAATAATAATAATCAATCGATCTTTATTTAATATGCGCAGGAACAACCATGTGGTCTTCGTGCTGCAGCACAAAAAAAATGCACACAAGTTTGAAATGCGCATATCAAACAACACATGAAATGTAAAGAGAAGAAAATGGTCACTGAGAGAAAGAAATCAATGAGTAGCGTTGTCTTGTATACAGAGTGAGAGTATTGTAGAGCACGTCACGAAAAAAAGATAACTATAGATAGAGAGAAAAAAAAAATATCTGTCCTTGACTATTGTAATATAGAAATATAAATAAACTAAACAACCACTCGAGGCGCAACAACTGCGTGGTATCTAAAACACAGGCTAGAAATACAGGGAAATACAATAAAGAAATAGAGTTGAACGCGGGACAGTAAGATTCAAATATAAAGTTTCACCGACCTTCAGGAGGCATTACTTCTGTTAGCGCGTCGCTGGGTTCATTGCTATCACTGCTAGTTTGACTAATAACTATTCGACAGTGGTTTTACGGGCGGGATGCTTGTTGTGGTTTGAATGTAAGGCGGAAAGAGTCGACTATTCTGGACAGCCTTCTGCTCCATCCTGGCGATTGTGCTGCTCACAGAAATGAGAGAGCCCTGATATAGGCAA
Organism: Amblyomma maculatum; assembly: GCF_055883805.1. Lineage (NCBI taxonomy): Eukaryota > Metazoa > Arthropoda > Arachnida > Ixodida > Ixodidae > Amblyomma > Amblyomma maculatum. Next base: position 47,534,611 of record NC_139345.1, read on the forward strand.
TGAATGCCCCCCGAAAGACGACCAACAGAGAGTATGCACCTACGTCACAGAAGCCACCATTTTGTGGTGCACATATATGTGGTGCCTTATCGGAGCCAGCTGCGGTTTTCACTGCAAAGAAAAATAAGAAAATGGCGACCGCGACGACACATGGATAATTCGTCACTAATGCAGCGGGCTATGGCTTTGTCGCGGTAGTCTCACGGGGAAGACACTCAAAATTTAAAAAGGCTGTAGTTGATTCGTCGTCTCGGGATGAGTCACGTGCATGCATCTGCCTGCCCGTGGCTACATACTTTTGGTGTGCTATTCCAAGCCACTTTCACAGTGCACGGAAGCGTTTTGAGATCGATTGTTTACTTTCCGCAAGGAAAGGATACCCCGAAAAGGGGTTTGCACTCCTCCGGTGCCATTCGGAGTGCCCGGGTACTGTTGGCCTTGTCGAATACCTAAGTAAATTTAGTTATGTGAAAAGATCCTCCGGTGGCATTTGGAGTGCACGGGTACTGTTGGCCTTGGCGAAGAACTAAGTAAATTTAGTTATGTGAAAAGACTTTCTCATGAGGCGACCATAATATACTCTGCAAAACACTGCAAAACATTCATTTGGGCTCGCTTAAATAAAAACAATGATAACATGTTTGGTAGGGCCAACGATGACATGCATGACAAATTAACAATGGTCATTGGTGGTACGGCCATTCTCTGCGGGTTAGCAATAGAAAAAAAAAAAGCCAATCCAAAGGGCAGGGAACTTCGCTCTGTGGTGAGACCGTTGTAACCTGGAGATGCTCCAGGCTCCGAAGGTGAACATCTCACTAATGAAACATAGCAGCAGTTATCAACGACATAAGCCGTATGGATAGCGACATAACGAACGATATAGGGCAATCTCAAATAATACGTGTGGTGACCACTTTGTACCGGAGGCTCCCTGGAGGTTATTGAAAAATTGTCTATCTATCTGTATTCAGATTATATCTATAGTTAATTGCCTTTGTACGCTCATTCTTGTGTCTCAAACGCTGTCTCTTGCCACTTCAAACAAAGGTCCCTCTCATAATGCGCAGGCGGTGATCTTCCGCGTGATGGAGCATCCTGCGATGCCAGGCTTCCGCCAATGCGTGACGTTCGCCTTCTTTGCGGTGCCATGGCACGAGAAGGCCTACAACCTGTTCTGCCTGCTCGCTCTTTACGGGATCCCGCTTGTGGCCATTGTTGTGTGCTACTGCCGCATCCTCTGGGAAATCCACAAGCAGTCCAAGGAGTCACATGGTAAGTTCTCTATTGCGACTTGCATGTCCGCTATCACATTTTTGAATTCGCTCTTAGTCATTTTCACTTGCCGGTGTTGAGCCATAACTCCCTGAGTTGGCTGAATTCGCCTTAGTTAAGCTGTTCTTAAAGAGGCAAATGTTTTCGGGTGCAGCTCTCATTACTAGTGGTTAAATGTAGCGAAAGCTTGCATCTACGCTCTTGATGCAACAAAATCAAAAGCACCTAACCGTGGAGCCTAGGCTGAGTCTTCCTACAGAGAAACGTCTGCACGAGCCTTAAAATTGCCTTTCACAAATACATGCTGTTGACATCGCAACAGGATACGTTCGGTAACGCTTATAGCGCATAGAATTCTTTAATTATGCCATAAGGCAGATATTCTAATCCCGATAATGTGAACCTTGCAGAAAATCTACGCTTAAAACCTGTGGCGCATTTATGTAATTCCATCGCTTTTAAAGCAGCTAACAAGCTCCAAATTTGACTGCGTGGAGAAAAAAGGTAGAAGTAAATACGGTCTGGCATCTGTCAGCTGCAGTAACGTCGCCTAAACTGTTTAACGGCTTAGGTGGAAGAACAAACAAAGCAAATGCGCATCATCAATATTGACGCTGGCGAGTCAACGGCAGGCTGTCGACAGAACGCGAGACCAGGTTACTTGCGAGGAGTCACCGAAAGTTTAGCGCATATTCAGAGCCAGACCCATGTCTTTTCTTGTGCACGTATATTGTGCACGCACAGCGGCAGAAAGTTATATTTTTGTTTAAGATTGTGCTTCAGTGCCTAGTCCAGGCCCGGTATTGCGTCTTTTTCTTTCTCCTGTCATTAGATTTAGACAGCAAAAAAGTTTCACACATCGTTTGTATTACTGCTCGAACGAAATTTCGCTCTCTTTGGCGCAAATTTACACTGAAAATTTTCTATTCTGGTGTGCATGAGGCAGTAGTCTCATTCTCGTCATCGGTAGCCTAATGAATGTTCAGAAAATCCTCCTCAGTAAAGGCCCTGAACCATGTAAAAATTACTCATTTATTTTAAGCCCCTATTACCGCTCATTACCTCCCTTTATAAAAACTTACGGCTTTCTGTAAATAAAAAGCACCCCTTGATTATAGCGAGCTATCACAATGTATTAACGGACCGGATGTATGTAGTACATGATTCAAAGACACTATGCAAAATGGATGTTCTTGGGTGTATCTCATTATTTTACCAAGAAAGAGGAGAACGTGTTGGCACACCATCTGGATAGCCCGAACTTAAAGCAGCGCTCTGAAAAAAAGAAAAAAAAAAACATCGCGTGTCCTCGTTTTCTCCTGACGCAGCGGACCAGCTGATTACGCCGGAGCAGCAACAAGCAGGCCGCCTGCGCTTGCGTCGCTCCGACGTCCGTCACATTACCCGCGCTCGGAACCGGACGCTTCGGCTGACAATCATCATCGTGCTCGCGTTCTTCCTGTGCTGGACGCCGTATGTGATTATGGTGCTGTGGTACCAGATCGACCCGGAGAGTGCCAGCAACGTAGATAGCTACCTGCAGTCTTCACTCTTTATGTTCGCTGTATCCAACTCGTGCGTGAATCCTCTTGTGTACGGCAGCTTCACGTCGAGCTTCCGCAAGGCCTGTTGTCGGCAGTCGTGCTTCTGGAGACAGAAGACGCGTCGCGCCCAGTGCACGCTCTCAAGGAAGCCCTCGAAGCATACGGTGAACTCGTGGGTGCCCACCACGCCAGTCCACAGGGTTGAGTTTACCCGTGACTGCTGCTCCATGTGCTCTTCGGACGGCCACGAAGGGCGCTCCATCCTGGAGAACCATGACTCGAGTGGCTGTCACACGCAGATGGAAGTGAGGCACACTTCGGTGACGGTGTGTCGCTCCTCCATCAATGGTCACGCCCCCAAGCTCGCCGCGCAAAGCATATGAGAGAGAACGTAGACGAGAAAAAGAAGGTGGCTAGTTCTACCCTAGACTGCCGCCCGTGCTTTAACACATACCTATGTGAAGGGAAACAGTGTTCCAGCGACTGCTGGATTCTCTGGTGCTTTCTATGGTGAAGCTTCTCATTGTTTTGTAAAAATAGCCAGATATAAAGTTCATGTACTCCTATACTGAGGTGTCGAGACATTTCAGGCTGTAAGCCAGTCCCGCTCTGAAAAGCGAAAGTCCAGAATGTTTCATAAGCACGCAATTATGTGTGCCAAATACGAGCGCTTGCGTTATAACGCATTCTAGCGGGAAAACGCTTCAACGTGAACTGAAAACAGCGGCGAGAGCCTATGCTAGTACGTTGTTTCCAGGAATAATCGCTAGATGCAGAACAAAGAGAGAGGTAAACCATCCCATGTCCAAACGTTGTTTTTTGCTGCCGCAGGTTCCTGCTTGACATGATTCGTTCAGACGGCTGCGCTAATGAAATCATGTCAGGATGCCTAAACCCGATTTACGCCCGCCAAACGTAAAGTCGAGTGCCTGTTGTTGAGTCGAAGGTAGAATATATGAACGAATATTTTTCCGTGCTAAGAAAATGAAATAGCTGTGTACTTGACCCTTGTCATAGCTTAAGGTTTCACGCTAAAATGAAATAAAAAGCTGCAATACTTTTATCAAGATTGTTAAAGAAGGATGACTGGCTATACTAAAGCTGCCACCGAAGTCACAATTACCGCTTCGTGCTCACGAAACTGTTAATTCGTCGCTGGTCAACTGCTAAGCGTTGAGCATGGCATACTCAACAGTTATAGCCTAAGCAAGCGGAATAATACCTACCGACCAACTGCCGAAGCAACTCTGATGGTGAGATCTACACGATTGGCGTAGCAATGTCCAAAGTGCGTCCTTCGTGCTGTGTACCAATAGATTGTCGCAGGCAGCGCCTAGAAACTTTTGCTCTGCGGTCTGCTATTGAGACGCAGGAGACGTTCACGACAACAAACACTGAGTCTGTGCCTTCTTTATGGTGCATTTATGTACTTAATTCCAGTTTTTTTTTTCAGCTGATGTGCTGCTGTAGCGAAAGGTGCTATGTCATTGCTGCTCGAACTGTTGCGCACTATAGTCGATAGAAAAGACAGCACAAAACGGTGCAGTACGTCGAGTGATTTTGCGAAATAATCAGTCGCTAAGCGACTCATGCTTTTGTTAGCACTCTATCCTGCAGCTTCTTTTGACTTGAGGCTCAAACCGTGCGAAACATGCGTGCGACGCTCTATAGTGTCTTGAGTGTATAAATAAGACAGTATGTGTGAACCCTGTTCAAGGAACCACTCATATGTAATTGCTCATGAGAGTCTAGTGCGAATTTCTGACACTGCCGATTCTGTCTTCACTGTGAGACGAGAATATCGTCGCGCCTGATAAAATACATCGTTTTGCAGGGTGATGTATCAACCTCTCCTTACGAGAAGCGTGTTTCGAAAGAAACGAGCTCTATAGACTAGCCGTTCTAAAAGGTAATGCTTAATTTTAAATTTAACTGCCACCGCGGTCGCCTAAATGGAGGCCAATGAGGTACCATTTTCGTTGATGCAACAGCAGATATGGAACATTAATAACTCGCTTCGGATCCTAAGCCAGTGCCGTGAGTGACGTAATCTCCTGCTGAGGGCTGAGGCTCTGACCCTAGAGGCAAAGTTATTTTCAATGTCATCTTGCGTGTACAGGTGTTATTCCAATGCATGCTTCAAATTCGCAAAGAACCATTTGTACTGAAATGTAAATGTGTTGTAACTACAAAGATGTTTTCAGCTTCTGTGGGGTACAGCTGGAGCATGCAGCCGTCTACAGTGTCCACTGTCGTCTCGTAGATGGAACTGTATGTATTGTAATAAATGGCAGTTTTCGAATAATTCCTTTTAAGAAACTGAATGTGTATAATTAGTCTCATTACTGTACCAACTCGAATAGCAGTAGCTCAGAATGAATGGAAATGAATGTAAATCTAATCATCGTAATATTAGTACCTATTTATGTAAATGTTTGTTCAAAATCAATATTTTTGCAACACAGTGTAGAGATAACTCATAGGGCTAAAGTGTAGCTCTCGAAAGTGAGAGCATGTTTCACTGTCAGGTAAAAAAGTCTGAAAAATTGTGCACTAAATTCAGTAACAGCCACTTCGTGCACGCCCAAAAATTTCCTTATCATGCTGAAGGCGACGGCCATCAAATCAGCAGCAGATTTCATCTGGTTAGAAAGATAAAAGTAGCGAACTATAGCCACTTATATCAGGCACGCAGGTTGGGTGTACTGATCGCCCAGTATTAAAAGCTGTTTGTGTGCACATGATGATTAGTTCCGTACGACTTGACAGTGTCACAGCGCTGAACGCGCGGACCAATGGCGCCATCAGGCTGCTCTGTGACGTCGGAATGGTCCCTTTTATTAAAACACCCGGCTGGAAAAGCTATGGCCTGGAATATGTGATCATTGTGCTTGTCATTATAAATCTGTAGTAACACTTGATATTATAATTGCCTTATTTTGGCTGACTTTATGTGTGCAGAATTTAATTAGGTCAGCGTATAGCAAGAAAACATTCATTCCAATACTCTGAAGTTATCAACTTTCAAACCTAACCTATATGCGTTGTGGGAACAGCCTCCAAAAAAATGTTGCACATTGGCTTCATTTAATTTAGCCCACTTTAATAAATCTGATTTAAAGTACGGCTTTCCCAGTAAAGTAATGTTAGCCTAAACCTTACTGCTATAAGAGGACTTTCTGTGGGCACTGCGGAGCAAAAACAGAAAAAGAAAATATTTTTAGGCTTAGTTTAGTAAATACTCCTGCTCCTCACTACGTCCCCAGCGGCAGTGTTCCAAGTTTAGCTCATTTCATGGCGTTTTTCTTCCAGATTGTTGCTCAAATATATATAAGTATGCTACTTGAAGTGTTCTCACATTCAACCTCTAATGCTCCATGAAGTGTGTTTGTTTATTTACTTGCGTACCCGGAAACGTTTTTGATGGTAATTCTTCGCACGATAAGGGTAATTTGAGAGTTGTCCTCAGTATCTGGCTGAAATATAGGAACTGAATAAAGTACCCCTATTCCTACTCGATAACCTATGTCCAGGGTAAAATAAAATTTTGAATGTGTTCCGAGCGACTAATGTTAATATATTGAAAGGAAATTTAAATAGCATTTGCCTTTGGTAAAAATGTTGGAAGTCTGAAAAGAAGCTATTCGTTCGCATAATACACAACCGAAGGCTTTTATTGCAGTGACACAAAACTTTTTTTAGACTAAGTTGCTTTCAACACATGCGTTTTATTACGTCCCCTCTTAATGCCGACGACTTCTATCACGCCATGTACTGAGCACATCATTGTGTATAGGTATTTCTTTCTGTGTGTGGTACTCTTCGCGCCCGTGGTTGTTAGCCAGCGCTGGTCCCATCTTCTCTCTTGTCTCCGTTGCTGCGCTGCTTTTTCTGTAACGCTTTGATGACGGCTTCTACCACACAGTGTACTATAAGATCAGCATTGTGTAAATTTCTTTCTGTGTATGAAATCAATGTGTTGGTAATCAGGTTGCATTAGAGTGGCTGAGATTTACTTGTTTAGTATTTGTTCTTCATGTTCTCACGTTCTATGATGACATATCCAATTTTGCTCAGCCATATGGTTGCTTTCAGTTCAAAGTTATTTCTTATTGCGCTTTTTCTACAAGCCTTGCTCAGTTTTTGGCGCATGCTTTATCAAGACAATTCTGCTATTAAGTCCAAGTTTGCCTTTAATTTATCAGAAAATCCTGCTTTTTTTTCTGCGCTTGATTTATGTCACTTTGACATGAGAGGGGATATACGTCAAGAATCAGCTATTCATAAAACGTAGAATACGTTTCCAGCGACAAAATCAGTATGGCCTCACACGAGTCAACGATTTGCCAGTTTTAGAAAATGTAAAAATCTTCGAGTTAAACTCTTTGAAATTGCACCCTAAGGTTTTGCGGTTACTTAAAAAATTCTTGGAAAGCCTGGATGAAAAATGTTTATTGAAGCTATATAGGACCCTCCATTACGATATCTGCTAACTATGAGTTCTTGACTATATGCTCCTCCGAAGGAACAAAACAGCAAGCGTATCATAATCACTTGTTTTTTTTTTTTTTTTGGCGATCGCACTTCTTTGGCACTACGAAGGCATTACCAAACCTTGGCGTTGCTTGTGGACTTCTGTGCCTCTCAAGTCGTGAATTCTGCCATCCCACTGGCAGATCTGTGTCATCTGTTCCGATTACTCTGGTTACAAATAAAAATATTTGAGATGTGTCGTTTCCCTCTGTTGTGCACTGCCGTTGGTCATGTTGGACTTTATCCATACCGGCATAGGCAGAAGAGAAAACAATTATAGGTGGACACTTCAAACTATACTTGCGGGCTGGGAAGGCGAAAGCATTTTATTTATCATTTTTTCATTCTCATTCTTCGTTGTTATGGGGTATCTATGAGTTTAATTTCTATAAATCTCAGTCTCATTTTTTTTTTGGCCGGCTTTTTTTTATTGCGTGTTATATTATTCAGTTCAGTCGTTCAGTCGTGTCCGACTCTTCGGACACGACTGAACGACTGAACTGAACAATATAACACGCAATAAAAAAAAGTATTTTGCAAGCTTCTAAACTTGGTTCGTCTCTACGCCGCACAAGCGTAAGTTGAGCGGCCTATATAGTATATACTGTGTTTGGCCAGGACCGCAATTGTTTAGAGTTGGAATCTCGCCTGTAAGTGATAAATTATCAAGCGAAATTCGTAATTTTACATTTACAGGTATTTAAAGCGTGCCATGCTTTCATTTCAGTTCACGCGTGACGTCATTAAAGCGGTGTGAATTTTTCGCATTTTGCGCTGACTTCTGACATGTTTCCGGGGTGGTGACGACACAGTCATGGCCAACAAATCTGTTTTTCTGGGCCACTTCTATTGGACAACACTGCCGTGTTTCGTTCCTGATGGAGTATGTTGCTAACAGGCTTTCGTCATGAAGATACGTTAAGCATGACATAAAAAAAATGAGTTGTGGTTCTGCTCTGGTTAACCCTAGTTGAATTGCGAAAGCAACAGCGGGACTTCTTTTGCCTGCAACATTATTCCCCTACCACGCCCTATCAGTGTAAGGTGCTACATTATTGCGGACAATTAACCTCGTCCTTTAAGTGTATGATGCGAAATGGTAAGCTACCAGCCCACATACAAAGTCGCGCTTCAACCAAGCTGTATGGACGTGCCTGCGTGTGGTAGGGGTAACGAGAATGCAACCGGTTCTGGCAGGCTGATTCTGATATCCCCCTCCCATGTGAAAGGAGCAACTTGAGTTCTCAGCTCCTGGCGTGCATAGATGTAACATGAATTCACATGTAATGTTAGGCTGATTCGACCGAGGAGAAGCGCGCATATATCCGCGAAGCTTCACCTCCTCCCCTCTGCCCTCTGCCCGCGGAGCACACATCGCCCTTCCCTCCCCTCCGCACCCCCACTCCCTCCCGCGGAACCGCCGAGGAGTGAGCGCAAGGGCGACAGAGGAGAGAACGAGCGGATGTCACCGCGTTACTACGGCAACGTACCTGCGGAGCTGGCTACGAGAGACAGCGCCGACGATTACGACGGCGAGACACGCGCAGGCATGGGCCCTAGGGAGTTGCGCACTAAAATTAAGTGGCTTTAGCACATACATACCTGCGCATTCGACATAGGCAGCAATATGCATTACGTTATGAACATTACGGATATGAAGGCACTGGCACGGTCATGGGTGGGAAGGGGAGGCGGTAGTTATCGGGGCAATTTAAAACTTGCTTTGTGTCTCTTATGAACTGCTGGATTCGATTCTGAAGCTTGAACTAGCAGAAACAGGAAGTGACACAAACCACTCAATCCAATATGCCCTGTGAGCATTGTTCCTAGCCCACGTTTGTATAAATTCACACGCCTATGTTTACAGTGGGTTGTTGAACTCATTTAAGCTTCCGAAGGTAATTTATCAGCTGTGACCGGCCGGTAAAGTTTGTCGAAGGCGAGCATAGTATCGCTGTGCACGTCCACGGCAATGATTTTAGGGGCTCTTTTTTCGACAATTCGCCATTTTGTTCAAATTGCGACGTACGCGTGACGTGTGCAGTAGGGCGGAGCTAGGTTCCGTAAGCACGCAATCGGGTTACACGTTCTGAAGCAAAATGAAAAAAAAAAAAATTACAAGGGGTTCAACGCTGTTGAACCAAATATTGAGCAAAAGCATTAGCTGCGGGTGACCGAGCGTTCTTCTTCTTCTCTTTTTCTTCTTCCTCAGCCCACATATAAAGACCCGCTTTAACCAACCTATATGAACGTGTCTTAGTGGCTAATAGGGGTAACGTGAATGCCAGGGTTCTATCAGCCTCCGTCCCATGTGAAACGAGAGACTCAAGTTGGCAGCTCCTGCCAGCCCGTGTGTCACGTGGGGTGTGACGTCACAGTGTCACATGGGTAAGACGTAACTGCGGCAGGGTCACGCGAACTCTGGAAAGTGCGAGTAGTATTGCTGTCGCAATAAAAATCACAGAAAAAAAAAAAGCGTTGTCGTCTGCTGCTGTATATTGGCGCCAAGTATGAAAAATGGCGATGCTCCAGGAACCGAGCCGCTGCAGTGCATTCCGCTATTCAGACGCCTCGGGTTGCAGTGATGTCGAGTGAAATGTTGTAGTATTGCGGTCTCAGTGTACCATGATATACTTGGGGTCAGGTATTCGGAAGCAGATACGCACGAGAGGCTGACCGAGTTTACCAGACGCGAGGAGCGTTACAGTTCAAAGGCAAGATTGGTCATAGAATATTCGCAGTGGCTTGAGGCAGATGGGAGCAAAAAGTGAAATTCTCCTCACAAGCGCCGATGACTTACTCTCGTTCACTTCTTTGCGATATTTGAATTCGGGAACTAAAACATATAAGAACCTCTATTCGGTTCAGAGGAGAGGAACCCCTTTTACTGTTTAATATAGCCTTCATACAATTGCCTTGGAAACTAGGTGAAATAACAAATATAGAGTTCAAGTAGAACGAGAGGAAGAAGATGGCTAACTCGGTATGAATGCACTGAACGAGAGTAGAGGGGGGGGGGGGGGGGGAGCCTCAGATCGCAGGTAGAGCCAATGTTTCGACAAGTGGACTTGCCTTGCATCTATGCTTTAATGTGCATCACTGCACCTAAAGAGACTCAATAAGTAGCCCAGTTTGGAAGTTTTTTTTTTTTTTTCACCCATAGTCTATCTCCTTTTTAATCTATCTCACACAACTGGCATCCTATTTAGGCGTTATGTTAGCAGCTCCATGTGCGCACTCGCTTAAAGAACTACATGCCACATGTGCCTCAGGCTTTCGTACAACACATTTTCACTGAAGAGTTGATGAACGCGCAGCAGTACATAATAACTGCATTTTAATCGAAGGCAAACCGCGACGGCAATATCAGTGTAAAGTCCTTAATTAATCTATAGTTCCAAAATTTACTCAGTTTAGTGTCGTCCAGCACCGATATGAGGAGTTCTTTTTCCCGCGTCAGTTGTACGAGCATTTATTTGGAATTCTCTTCTTTATTCATGCTCTCTCAGTTTTGTTATGGCTTTATTAAGGAAAGGGAAAAGTGCGGTCATAATATTATGGAGCATGCTTCTGGCGTTTGGAATTTTCTCACGCCTTCCGTGAAGAAGCTATGAGGGCTACTGAGATCTGTACGCGATCGCACGAGTGGCGTGTGTTTGCATATGCGTTTGGTACTTTCGAAGATTTCCGGATTACTCGTAAGAAAATATTTTATCGCCGAGACGTGCTGGGCATTATGATAGCCGTAACTGCACGTATCGAGTTCCACAAAACAAGCAGACTATCTTACCAATAATGTATGATTTTGGCGACTCTGTATGATGTTTTCTGTTCAACACGGCAAACACTTCGTAATAAGAGCGCCGTTACGATTATCACCCTACGCGCCGGAACAGGGCTTTGGTTTCGAACAGCTCGAAAAAAGAAAAAGAAAGAAAGAAAAAAGAAAGGAAGAAAGAAAGAAAAATAAAGAAAGTTCTCGATTGGTGCCCGGCGCTCAAATTGTCGCACATCGCTTTCACTTAAGCTGGTATTTAAAAATAATTCCAGAACTATTCTTGCAGGTCATTAAATGATCCTCTGTTTGGGTACAGCTGTCCACTTGTACAAACGGTGATATCAGCCTTGTCTTTAATGGCTCGTTTCCAATGATGCACCGCTTCGTTTCATATCTGATGGTCTATCGAAATATCGTCATTAACGCGACATGGGACACACGATTAGGCTAATTACTGCCTAGAATGCACTTACGTAACATCGGTGGATATTTATCTGCAAATTCTTAAACACAGGGTAATATTGGGGTATATTGTTTTGCAAATGTTTTTTGAACAGATGAGCATGATGTCATGACTTAATTGAAACGCAAGCGACCAGCTATTTTAATTGATGAATACTCACGGCATGCTGGCCTTACTTCAACCAAATGCGCTGTAGCCACGACAAACTGACACGATGCATTACCGCAACGTGGTCAGAACGGAATCGGAACCTGTGTGCCACACCACTCGCTCGACGACACCTCGATGCAATTCTCCCAGTACAGAGCGAAACTAATCGATACTATACCTAGACAGAACTGTCAGCTATCATGTCTAATGGAGAAGTGTTGCTGCCTTGCCATTGCACAAGACATGGCTACATTCAATACATCTGTTTTAGTAATCAGTCATCGACCACCGAAACACGAAGCTTGAAATGCAGCTGCAGGAGTATTTGTGACTGCAGTGGTTTGAGTCAGTTATGAAAAGGGATGTCTATTCAGGCGCAAGCGACTTCCTGAAACAGGGGGAAACGGCCTTGAAGGATCAGGTTAGGTTTCAGTCCGGGCCATTGCATTTGTTTTCTGTAGTGATAGCAAGTCCCCCACTTTTTTTTTGGTATATATACAAAACTAGTATTTTCTGCATAGCCCATACAGATATATAATACCGCTCATACATTCTCCCATCATCCTGCTGCGTACTCCCCATAGTATTTATTCCAGTTCGAAATAAACAGGAGACTGTTTACCACAAAAAATTCAGGTGAATGGCAATGCACGAGGAAGTTTGGCGCATAATTATTCCAAGGCTGGGCGCGGTTGCGACCTTTTTACTGCATTTGATCGTTGCAACAATGTAGATTACTAATACAGTATATAATGTCGGCTTTATAAAGCTTCGAGAATGCGAAGGACATTTACATCAACCTCTCACCTTTACGAATAGTTTGCTTTCTTATCCACTGCTGCGAGTTTGTTTCTATACTCGAGAAACAGGCAACAGGAGCTGATCAAGCCTAGGAGTCAGCGTAATATTCCGGATAGAGGCCAACCATTTGGCGGCCTAAGCTTTTGTGCACCCTGTTAACAACACAAAGTTTTGGCATCAGTCGATATAGAAGAAATTTCACTGATGTATGAAGAGGCCTGGTACCATGTTTGATTAGATGTACATGGTTAACTGTCCGGCGGCTGTGCAAAAGACGGGGTAATTTCGTAAAGCATCGCTTTCAACAATGACCCTGCATGTATATTGGTAGGTTCTCGTGCCTTTTGCTTCAAGTACGGCGATCGCATAAATCTCGGTATCATCGGCCTCCTTAGTACATAGATAGCGGGACTCATACCTAAAACGAACTTGAACAGCGCCTTTGAAAGTCCCTCAGTTAATATACTTCCTCTCAGAAGCTATTTTAGTCAGTGTGGAAGCTGGGGTGATCTGAGCTGGTCCTTACGGCGCGCGCTAAATAAGCAGGGTTTACCATGCTCTTCATCAAAAGTCAGGAGGCTCATTCACTTTGAAGACAAAAGAACGAGCGCACAGCTGTTGCACTATTATAAATACCGGACGCCTGGGGGAAATGAATATAGCGAATGGCAGTGCATTACGTCGCAGCACTGCTGTATTCATGCGGACCTTCCCTGCTAGTTTAACGTACAATGAAAACATTCACTCTACTTTACCAATAGACATAACTATCTTTAAAGTTACTACAATAATTCTTATAAATAGTTCAGTACTGCTCAGATATTAGAGTGGTCATGTCTATAGTGCTTCGGCAGCCTGGATTCAATAAGAGAGCTGTAGGCTCTGCATCACTTCCAATAACATACTACGTGGCGTTAATGCAAACATTATTGCCCGCTACAAATTCAACTTACCTCTAAGAACAGCCACATTCTATATAGTGGGTTGAGTCGATAATAACATTCAGTGACAAATAATACGGTAGCCATGTATATTACATAAATACCGACTTTCCTTCAATGCTCACGCAAAGCGTCCCCTATTCGACCTTTAGCTGTGTCCTAGTCTGTGTACCGCGGCCAAATATTCGCCGTCACACTCTCTCCCACATTGATATTTTAAATACTCTCATATATGTGTACGCCCAATGAGCTTTTTGGATGACGGTCAACTGGAATATTTTTTTTTTCTCTTTACAGCCCCCGAGGAGCATCCACGGTGGCATAGAAATCATGGTGGCCAAACATAGCCCTTCACCGCCCCTATGAAGAAGCAATACCGCAGCCCTCGCTGGAGCATTCTTACTGGTTTAAACGATAGCATTCACCTTTACGCCGCCTTATATGCCATTTCTCATCGCCTTAAGATAATTTGGGCGCAACTCTGACAGGTAACGATCTCACCGCACAGCCTTCGTGTAACGAAAAACTCTAATTTAGGTTGTTAGACTTAACGCTGTTCATTCCAAATAAATTACATATAGAAGCTGGAAGCACGTTTAAATTGCGCACACAGTGAACAATAAGGGTAAACAGGGGGGGGGGGGGGGGATTCTTGACTTTAAATTCCTAAGGACGACCTAGAGATGATACTGAGGAAGGCATTACGTGTTTGTAATCTACATATACCTGCTAATGTGTGTTCGTTTTCGCAGTATGTTCGCTTGTTTGGATGCTGTTTCAATTCAATCGCGTCGCCTAAGCCCGATCCTTTCTATAGACAGTGTCCTGTCCACTAAAGGTGTGCGAAGGTCAAATGATTACTACCTCTCCCAAGAAAACTTCAATAAGCGCGCTCAAGCGTGAACGAATCATTGAAGACACCTATTATTATTGTGACCTGCTTTCCGCAATTATAGGAGAACCCATTGACTTCTGTTTTTCCGGGAGGCAAATTTCACATTAGCTTTCATTTTCCCTTTCAAGTAACTCGTAGTGCATTGCCCTATAATGCGCTTGGAAACTGTGGATGTCTAGAGCAACGCCCTGCCTGATTCCACCGTCACAAGCACAACTTCTTACAATTCACAATAGTACATCCTACTGGTGACCGTTCACAAGAAGACCGGTGAATCTCTCTCCATGACTCAAAATAGGTTCGGGGGAATACGGAAGCCGTAAGCTAAGCCCATCCAGCAGCTGATGCAGTGTTAGGGTAAACTGCTCACATGAGCTTTTTTCCTTCTTCGTTCAACCTCAGCAGCGACAACATTCACAACGGTTCTAACGGCGCATTTTATTGCACGGCTCCTTACTTCCGCTGGAGAATCGTTTCCGCTCGCGAATTTCTTTCGCCATTCTCGCGCGTCGCAACAACAAAAAACAAGCACGACGCTGCAACGGCTGTCGCCCCAACGACGTTGTTAGCGCGTGCATGTACCGGCGGACCAATTCCGAAGTAAGCCGGAAGAGCATGTTAAGCATCGGGGATCGCAGTAGAGGTGGATGACCGCTGTGCCACTATACATAGGGACAAGCCTGTCTGCGCGGGTATTTCAGGTTGGAATAGAACTTGGCGAACAATCTAACCCAATCACTGGAGCAGGAGAGATACTAGGTTATTGCATGGATGCATCAGGTACTTCATTTGTACTTCATTATGAATTTTATTCTCTCCATTGACCCACACGCTTGTCTGATATCGTGTAGCGCACGGTGACGTTCATGGTACATTTGCATGCGACCATATTATGTGTGCCTTATATGCATCACCACTGCTTGCAGCTCGTCTTATTAACAATCTCTCTGTAATCGTCGTTTGTCACAGAAATTTCTCAGCAGCGAGTGATATAAAAAAAAATGTAATGGTTGCGCGTAGCCTCCCAGGAGTTGGGAAAGCATACACGTGCAACGTTTGAAGGGGTGACCCATATGAATCTGGAAGACACCACTGAGTTGGCTATTGTCGCATTAGATTTTACGCAAAGTTTCGTCAAATCAAAAGTTAAATTTCGAGGGTCTAGTTGCCGAAATTTATGGGTGGTCCATATAAATTTGGAAGGCACGACTGAGTTGACCATGATCACATTAAGTGGGGAACCAAATAAGGTAAAATCAAATTTTCAGTGCCCAGATGACCAATTTGGGGCTGTGGACGGACATCTTCTGTACGCACTTTTTTCGGGACCCGTCTGCGTACTTTTTTGTACCATGAGCGTGTGTATGCTTCCGCAATAAATGTAATTCGCGGTGAACAACGAAATATAATTTTGAAGATATCAACGAATTTTGAAAATATTTTAAGCGTTAATTAAGCCATGTGGCTATATGATAACTTTTTCAAGAATAAAAATAAACCATGAAGTTTTCTGCTTGCAGTTGGCAGCAACAGTTGATCCCATGCACAAATAAAGCGCCCTGATTTAGATAGGTTGGATATGTACATTTCAATGCGAAAAACAAGTTAGAGAATTACAAACTTTTCCCTCCATTTCAAAATATCTTAAGTAATCATTGGAATTGAACAATAATACACATGATAATGTAGATGTTCCTCCTGGAACAAAGGAAAAAAAAAAACACACTGCTAATTTGCGCCATGCAAAATGAACAAAAAACGGCTAATAATTATAAATGTATAATGTGTGCCGGAAACTAAAGCCATAATACTGAAGAAGACTGAGATTTCAGTAACATGCGTCTTCTGCCCTGTCCAGAAGGCAGGACAAAAGAAGCATGTTACTGATATCTTATTTTCTTCGTGCACGTAGATGTGGGCACAGGTGAACAAGTGGAAACTTGTACTGACTGCAGAAGCAAGGTAATATGACCCATAAACACATAGTAATTTAATTAAATTACTCCTAATTGAAATATTCGTATATTTGAGGCTCAGACTGCAGCATTTCTCAAATGGGGGCGCTGACGTCTGTGGTTCCGCAAAGCCCACCGCCACACACGGAAAAACATTATATATATATATATATATATATATATATATATATATATATATATATAATTATGTATATATAGATACATATATATATATATATATATATATATATAGATATATTGCCACGTGCCTAGCGCCGCGCGACAGCCGTGTTTGGTGCCGACGACGACGAAGCGGTGGTTGGCACGAGCGGCGCGCTGGGGCTGGACTCTGTGACTGTGTTCGGAACTACAAGCCGACCTTATTCTCGGGTTCTCGGCTACGTGTACTTTCACGGCTCCCTCTGACTTCAGTCGTGACGCTGGTGGAGGTGCCATCGATGATCCCTTCTCCTGCGGACGACCCTACGCGGCCGCCTCTCGTGACCACTCCTGTTCATCGTACCAGCCGACGGCTCCGAGGCTTGTCCCCCGAGGCCTTCCCTCTTGACGAAGAGACTCTGGCTGTGGCAACGACACCGCCCGCCCATACCATGACTGTCCCTTCCACCCCTTCGTCCTGTCTCATCCTTCAGACCCCACGTACCCCTAAACCATTTCACGGTGAGCAGTTTGAAGACGCCGAGGACTGGCTAGCTCACTATGAAAGGGTCGCGACGTTTAACGGCTGGGACGACGCTGCGAAAATGCGGAACGTCTACTTCAGCCTTGAAGACGCTGCTCGGACATGGTTCGAGAACCGCGAGGCCACATTCTCTACGTGGCCGGCCTTCCGAAGTCAGCTCCTCGGTACGTACGCCAACAGTGACCGCCGAGAGAATGCCGAGCGTGCCCTGACCTCTCGAGTTCAGCGTCAGAACGAGGGGGTCGCAATGTACGTTGAAGACGTCATGCGCCTTTGCCATCGCGCCGACCCGTCTATGAGTGAGGAGAAGAAGGTTCGGCACCTGATGCACGGCGTCAAAGAACAGCTTTTTTCCGGCCTCGTGCTGAACCCGCCCACCACCGTCGCGGCGTTTCTGGCTGAAGCTGTGACCATGGAGAAACTGCTACAGCAGCGATGCAGCCAGTACGGTCGGCCGCTGAATTCAATCTCCACACTACCGCCGTCTGACCGAACCGACTACAATCCCAGGGCAGATATGAGCCCCCTTCGCGACCTCATTCGCACCGTGGTTCGCGAGGAGCTCCAGAAAGTTCATGGATCATTTACTCCTGGCGCAGCTTCCCTGGCCAGCATCATCCGTGAGGAGGTCCAGAACGCACTCACGCCAACCAACAAGTACAGTCGTTCCACCACTACCTCCGGGCCCCACCGAGCGGATGACTTATGCTGATGTCACACGCCGCCCAGCCCTGCTACCTACCCCTTCGCCTTACAAGCAACCTCAGGTCGCTGTGCACGCTGCGGCACCGCTGCCCCTTTAGGCAGATCGGCGCCAGGCGCCCCGGAAAACTGATGTCTGGCGCGCTCCGGATAACCACCCTCTCTGCTACCACTGTGGCGAGGCAGGTTACCTGTACCGGCAGTGCACTTATCGTCAGATGGGCCTTAGGGGATTTTCCCCCGACAGCCCTCGTCCACGGCCTGGTCAGCGGCCTCAGGACATCGCCGAGTACGTCACCCGCCAGCGTACGTCACCCGCCAGTCTGCCACATTCTCCTCGTCGCGAGTCGCGCTCGCCTTCGCCTCGTCGCTCTTCACCCTCTGGGTCACGGTATACCGCTGGACGCCATGGTTCCTCGAGCCCTCATCGGGAAAACTAGCTCCGGCGACCTTTGGGGGCGAGGCCGCCGCACACCTATTCGCTGTAAAGCTTCCACCGCCGCACCGCTCGATTCGCCCCGACGTCGAACGCCGAATTCCTGTCCACTTTTCGCCGCACAGACCAGATCGCCCCGACGTCGTCCGCATCGCCGACCAGTTATCACCGCCGTGTAGCTTAAATCGCCCCGACGCAGACCACACAACTGCCGCCCAGCTTCCGTCGCCGCACCGCTTGCTTCACTCCGACCTGCCGTCGACATTGAATTGTCCCGACGCCGACCACCCAACCGCCGTCCAGCTTCCGCCACCATACCACTCACTTCACTCCGAACCGACGTCGACAGGCCCTGGTCTTGGCCGGGTCTCCCTGGACATCCCTATTATCGTCGACACGAAGGAGGTCAGCGCTTTAGTTGATACGGGAGCCGATTATTCTATCCTTAGCGGGCGGCTTACAAGGACACTGAAAAAGGTGATGACGCCATGGAACGGACCAGACATACGTACGGCAGGGGGACATGTGGTTGCACCACTGGGTATGTGTACAGCCCGGGTTACGGTGCGAGGCTGCACATTTGTTGCGACTTTTCTCGTTCTACGCGAATGCTCTCGTGATGTTATTCTTGGCATCGACTTCCTTCGTGAGCACGGTGCCACTATAGATCTACCGAACCGCTTGGTGACGTTTTCCGCCAAACTGGCCACTATAAAGCATGAGTACCGCGGGTCCCACTCCACGCTGCGAGTCGCCGATGATAGCCTCACAGTGCCACCACGCGCCAGCATCCTCGCCAGAGTTACTTGTGACGAGCCACATCACGGCCTCCGGGTTGTTGAGCCTAATGTCTCCCTCTCACTCGCCTTGGGAGTTTCTGTGGCTAGAGGTCTTTGTTTCCTCCGTGGAAGAGAGACAGAGGTACTTGTCACCAATTTCTCCAATGAACATCGACATCTGTTCCGTGGCACTATCATTGCTTACGTCGACCATCTGCACGAAGTCGCCGAATGTTTTGCTTGAGAGGAAGCTACGCCTAGCACTGAACCGGATGATGCCGTACACGCTGTCGACATCAATACTAGCCTTTCCTCCGTTGAAAAGAGGCAACTCCAAG
Organism: Amblyomma maculatum; assembly: GCF_055883805.1. Taxonomy (NCBI): domain Eukaryota; kingdom Metazoa; phylum Arthropoda; class Arachnida; order Ixodida; family Ixodidae; genus Amblyomma; species Amblyomma maculatum. Next base: position 47,553,904 of record NC_139345.1, read on the forward strand.
ATCTATTGCTGGAGTTTCGTGTGTGCTTCACGTCTTCATCTAAAGTGCAGCAAACGTCGGTCATTAAACACCGGATTATCACGCATGAAGGCACTCGACCCATCCATCAGCAGCCCTATCGTCTGTCTCCTTGGGAGAGAGACGCTATCCAACAGCAAGTCAAGGAGATGCTCGCCGATGGCGTCATTCAACCTTCAAGCAGCCCATGGTCCTCGCCTGTAGTCCTCGTTAAAAAGAAAGACGGAACACTTCGTTTCTGCGTTGACTATCAGAAACTTAACAGTATGACAAAGAAGGACGTCTATCCGCTGCCACGGATTGATGACTCTCTCAACCGACTTCGCCGAGCCAAGTATTTCTCCTCCATTGACCTCAGGAGTGGTTATTGGCAAATTGAAGTTGATGAGAGGGACCGTGAAAAAACTGCCTTCGTAACACCAGATAGGCTCTATGAATTCCGCGTCCTCCCATTCGGGCTCTGCTGTGCTCCTGCCACCTTCCAGCGGATGATGGACACTGTGCTCACAGGTATTAAGTGGCAGACATGCCTTGTTTATCTCGACGACGTAATAATTTTTTCACCGACGTTCACAGAACACCTGCGCCGCCTGAGAACTGTTTTCGAAGCTGTCCGGTCTGCCAACCTTTCTCTCAAGCCTCAAAAGTGCCACTTCGGGTTCACCGAATTGAAGTTTCTTGGGCACATCGTGAGTGCTGATGGCATCCGAGCTGACCCTGAGAAACTTGCTGCCGTTGCTGCCTTTCCCGTCCCCGCCCATGAAAAAGTAGTCAGACGGTTTTTGGGGCTGTGCTCCTATTATCGTCGCTTTATCAAAAACTTTGCACAGATGGCCAGCCCTCTGACTCTCCTGACTCGAGATGACGCATCATTTTCCTGGGGCGCCGAGCAGCAGATGGCTTTCGATGAGTTACGACGCCGGCTCCAGTCATCCCCGATCCTGGCACATTTCGACGATGATGCCGACACAGAATTACACACGGATGCGAGCAACGTCGGCCTTGGTGCCGTTCTAGTTCAGCACCAAGACGGGGTCGAGAAAGTAATTGCCTACGCCAGCCGTGCACTTTCCCGTGCTGAGTATAACTGTTCCACCACTGAAAAAGAATGTTTGGCGGTAGTATGGGCCGCTGCCAAGTTCCGCCCGTACCTTTATGGCCGACCGTTTCGCGTCATCACTGACCATCACTCGTTGTGTTGGCTGAAAAACTTAAAGGATCCTTGTGGCCGCTTAGCACGTTGGGCATTGCGCCTACAGGAGTTCGATTTCGATGTTATTTATAAGTCTGGCCGGAAGCACACCGATGCTGATAGCCTGTCCCGCGCGCCCGTCGGCCCTCCTTCGTCAGATGCCACCGATGACGATAGCTTCCTCGGAGCAGTCACTACGTCCGATCTCGCCTCCAAACAGCGTGCCGACGGCGAGCTGCGTCTGATTATTGACCATCTTGAAGGTGGGCATCCTACAATACCCCGATACCTTGCTCGGGGGTTGTCGTCGTATTGCCTCCGCAATGGGGTGCTTTATAAGAAGAATTCTACGTCGAGTGCGAAAACATACCTGCTAGTCATACCGGCTGATCTAAGGCAAGAAATCCTCCTGGCCTGCCACGACGAACCAACTTCAGGGCATCTTGGCTTTACACGCACCTTAAACCGAGTCCGGCAGAACTACTACTGGCCACATCTTTCTCCGAGCGTTAGACGTTACGTACAGACTTGTCGACAATGCCAGCGGCGAAAAAAACCCACGCTCAAGCCATCCGACATGTTACAATCTATTGAACTACCCCTCACACCCTTCGAGCAAATTGGCATGGACCTGTTAGGCCCATTTCCTTTATCCTCGAACGGACACAAGTGGATCGTAGTCGCCACAGACTACTTAACACGCTACGCTGAAACGAAGGCCCTTGCCCGAGGTGCTGCCGGCGAAGTTGCTCGATTCTTTATGAACGACATTGTGCTCAGACACGGTGCACCGTCGACCATCATTACTGACCGAGGAAAGGCGTTTACAGCTCGGCTACTGCGGGACACCTTAACTCTCAGCCATACCGAGCAGCGCGCAACAACAGCGTATCACCCTCAGACAAATGGATTAACGGAACGACTAAACAAAACTTTGGCGGACATGATCTCAATGTACATCGACGTTGAGCATAAAATGTGGGACGAGATCCTGCCGTATGTCACCTTCGCCTACAATACGGCGCCGCAGGAAACCACGAAGTTTACGCCGTTCCGTCTCGTATATGGCAGAGAGGCCCGCACGATGTTGGACGCGATGCTCCCGTGCGGGGAAGAAGCGGTCGAACCCGACGCCACCCATTTCGCAGAACAGGCCGAGCAAGCGCGTCAGCTGGCCCGCTTGCACATCAAGGAGCAGCATGCCACCGACTCTCGACACTATAACCTTCGGCACAGGGAGGCCCACTACGAACCAGGGGACCAAGTGTGGGTGTGGAACCCCGTGCGTCACAAAGGCTTGAGCGAGAAACTACTCCACCGCTATTTCGGACCCTATAAAGTCCTGCGCCGCTTAAACAGCGTTAATTACGAAGTCATTCCAGATGGAACTGTGACCGTCAGTGTTCGACGCCAGCGGCCTGAAATTGTGCATGTGGTGCGCTTAAAGCCGTATTTTTCGCGTGACTGAGCGTTCCCTGCAAGTGAAACCTTGCGTTATTGTACAGTTCACCTCACGCCTAATTTTTTTTTTCTCCTCTAACCTTGTCATCGGGACGATGTTTTCTTTCACGGGGGGAATAATGCCACGTGCCTAGCGCCGCGCGACAGCCGTGCTTGGTGCCGACGACGACGAAGCGGTGGTTGGCACGAGCGGCGCGCTGGGGCTGGACTCTGTGACTCTGTGTTCGGAACTACAAGCCGACCTTATTCTCGGGTTCTCGGCTACGTGTACTTTCACTTCAGTCGTGACAATATATATATATATATATATATATATATATATATATATATATATATATATATATATATATATATATATATATATATATATATATATATATATATATCGGTAAGCTGCTTACCGATATCGCTCAAGAGGAAAGTATACAACAGTTGCATCTTACCTGTCCTCACCTATGGGGCTGAAACGTGGAGGCTAACCAAGAGGGTTCTTACTATTGAGGACAACTCAGAGGGCTATGGAACGAAAAATGGTAGGGGTAACATTAGGTGATAGGAAGCGTGCAGAGTGGGTCAGAGAAATAACTTAAGTTACTGACATTCTAGTGCAAATTAAGAACAAGAAATGGGCATGGGCAGGACATGCAGTGTGAAGAGGGGATAACCGATGGTCGCTTAGGGTAACAAACTCGATTCCAAGGGAAGGAAAGCGCAGCATGGGGCGGCAGAAAGTTAGGTGGGCGGATGAGGTTAAGAAGTTCGCAGGGATCAAGTGGATGCAGCTAACAGAAAACCGGGTTAATTGGAGAAATATGGGACAGGTCTTCGCCCTGCTGTGCGTATAGTGAGGGTGATGATGATGATATATATATATATATATATATATATATATATATATATATATATATATATATATTTTAACACTACTGAGTGTACTGCGTAAACCTACCTTACTCATACAAATCAAGTGCACCCGAGCCAGACGGCACCCGAACGCCCAACACACTTCTTCATGCTCCTAAACTAAACTCGTGTTCTTCATCCAGCTAGTCTGTAAAATTTGCCCCTCTTTCGCAAACGAAGCACCTTCCGGGTGAGTCAGGTGTTGTGACGACTATGACACTTCTTTAGGCGGGCGACTTGCGTAACCTCAGTGTTCGTCGAACGTCGTCCACTGGCCTTACGGCGTGAAATCTGGTGTTTAGTTCGCTGAGTCGCTCAAAAATCACATATGGGCCGGTGTAGCGGGTGAGCATTTTCTGGTGCTAGCCACGTTTCCTCATAGGTTAGCAGAGCCGGACTAGGTCACTGGGGAGATAGGTGATCTGGCGATGGTGGTCGTTATAGTGAGGTTTTGATCTGTCTTGTGACGCTGAAGTCCGCAATTGGGCTATCCGCCGCGCTTCTTCAGCCAGGAAGAGAGTTTCTGCTAATCAAGGGCCGTCGTCAGTGGAATATGGGAGGATAGTATCGAGGGTGTGTCGCGGGGAGCGGGCGTACAGGAGGAAGAACGGACTGTATCCTGGGGTGTCATGCCTGAAAGTGTTGAATGCGTATGTGATGAACGGGAGAACACAGTCCTAGTGTTTATGGTCCGAAGCGACGTACATTGCAAGCATATTGGTTAGAGTTTTGTTGGTGCGTTCTGTTAAACCATTTGTCTGGGGGTGGTAAGGGCTCGAGTGCCTGTAATCAGGTGCGCAATAACCGGAAAAGTTATTTTATTACATCGGTAGTAAACTGATGGCCTCTGTCACTTATCACAACTCTCGGTGAACTATGTCTCAAGATGACTGAAGGCAGTATAAAAAGCGACACTTGGTAGGCTGTAGCGGAGGTAAGAGCAGCTGTTTCACAGTAGCGAGTACGATGATCCACACATACAACAATCCAACGATTGCCGTTTTGCGACTTTGGGAAAGGACCAAAAAGGTCAACTCCGACTTTCTAAAAAGGAGCCTTAGGTGACACTAAATGGTAGAGCATTCCGGGAGCTACACCAGCAGCTGGCCACATACTGGTCAATTGTGTGGCGCCTCAGGGGCCAGTACAATCGCTCCTGAGTGCGGTGCAAAGTTCTCACCGATCCCAGGTGTCCGGAAGCTGGACTGTCATGTATGGCGCGTATAATAGACAGACGGAGGCGTTTGGGTACTACCAGCAGGAACCAACGGTCAGTGTCTGAGTAAACCTTCTTGTATAGTAGGCCATTACGGACATAAAACTCGCTGTTCGATGTTGGGTCCTGAGCAGCCTTCAAAAACGGCTTCAGGTGCTGGTCGCTGTGTTGCTCTGTTGGGAAGGTGCGAATATCGGGAAAGCTCGTAGATAAATCAGGGATATAATGCTTGAATTTTTCCGCGTCATATTCTGTTGTGGCAAGTGGCAACCGCGAGAGGCAGTCCGCATCTGCATGCCGTCGGACACTAATGTATGAAACGTTAATAGTGTTACATTTGATGGAGAGTGTGATTTCGATACCCCGCGCTTCCACCAAATGTTACACTATTGATGTTACTGCGTAAACCAACGTTACTCAAACAAACCAAGTGCACCCGAGCCTGCCCTAAACTCGTCTTCTTTATCCGTCTAGTCTGTACAATATATATATATATATATATATATATATATATATATATATATATATATATATATATATATATATATATATATATATATATATATATATTAATTAAACACACGGAGCTTCAAAGGCGATTTCTCAAAGGAAGGAATCGCGAGAGGAGTGCGGGAACGAAGATTGTGCGCGATAGAGAGAAGGAGGGAAATAGCGTCTACGCGATTTGTTGATGCTGGCGTCAGTGAAACTCAAACTCTTGCTGCGCTGCTAGGTCGATGACATCATGGTGTGGAGCACACACAGTGACCTACTGACCCAATCCGCTGCCCTGCAATCAGTTTTAGATATTACCGCTAGATAAGCTTCTTCAATTAAGCTAGACCTTTCCGCCAGTAAAACTACGTTCACGCCAGTCGTCAATCGCTGGGGCGCCGTAAACAATTTGTAACACCTATTCGTCTACATCTGTCCGGAAACCTACTTCAGGAAAGTTCAACAGTAAAAAAACAGAGTTTAACAATTAAAGAGTCAGGAACGATAACTTTATGGCCATCTCGCGCTAAAAAACAGGCGTTACAGACTCTGGGTCTGATCAGACGCATTGCTCCAAAAACGGGCTGCGCTCGCTCAGATGTTGCAAGACAGTTGTTTCTTGCAGTTGTGCAATGGCGCCTTGTTTATCAAATCTAATTTCATCATTTGACAAGGACACAATGGGATCGACACGAAAATGCTTGGATGCTACAAAAACTTCTAGTAAAACGGTAACTGCTAAACTTGTGCAGTATTGAAGTTTATGGAGAAATGTGGAAAAGTCCTGATCAGTGTTCAACATGATTCCTGTTGAGATATTAAACTTGCATGAGCGTGAAAGTTTTGGCTTAATTTCTGAAGAAATACATTATTGTCTTGTGAGCTAACAATGCCCCGCAGGGTAAAGGAACTGAAACCGACATTCGGTATCGCGGGGGTTCTTTCATGAGTTCATGAAGCCAAATTCATTCAATGAACAGGCCCAGTAGTATAAAACCTAAATAATGGTGCAAGGTCACTGAGGGATTGTTAGTTGTTTGCCGAATTGTCGGCGGCTTACCGCCGATTACGAGCAGAACATTCCAGCTATAGACTCACCACGCTATGTTTAACCACGCTACAAAAACGCCTCTGAGCTCTCTTGGCAGCGAACCGCGGAAACTCGGGGCACCGCTGACTCGTACGCTCCACTAACTTTGCTTGCTCGTGCGACGAGCGAAGTACGTCAGGTGGTGTTTCTGTGATCACAAAGGGTGTCCTCAGGAGCAAAGCGTAGGTGCGAAGCATTGGTAATGTGACAACGTTAGGAACGTGTTTTTGCAAGAATCAGTTTAGACGTTGTGGACAAACAAATTACAGGCGTGACATTGGCAGGTGGCTATTTGTAGTTGGTAGGCGACCGGGTTGGGCACCGATTCGTCAGGAGGTTGTATGACGTCAAGCGGCTACGTAATACGACACATTTTGAAGGCGCCGTCACTTAGGCTATGCCCTATTTGAAGTGGGGAATGGGATGCGAACACCTTCAAACTTATAATAAAAAGTAACGCTTCAGGTTTATTTTAGAGACGGTGCTGTTTAGAAGCCATGGAAGGCAGCCTGCATGTAAGATGTTGAATGTGTCAGTTAGTTCACGAATTAACTAATGCGTTTTTGAACTTTTTGTGTGTTTAAAGAGATCGGTTCTGTTTGCAGAATGGGAGCTCGTCCTCTAAATAGTGTAGCGAAAAAAAAATTATTGTGAAGACCGCTCCACCTCTGCGCTTTGATGCCATATGGCAAGCGACATGCCTGCACATCCTAATAATGACGCGGTGGTTATCAACAAAGCCACGGTATCAAAATTGACAAGAAACTGTCACTCGCTCGTCTGGCTCTCCGGTGATGCCAGCGCAGTGACGAAATCTCTAGATTGAGAAACCTGAATTACACAGACGCGCCAACGCTGTGTTACAGTGTGAAGTCTCCTATCAGGCACTAAAAAATTATTTTAGGAACTTTGTTTCCCTGATTATGCTATATGGAGGACAATATTTAATATGGAAAGGGAATTGCCCTAAAATTAAGTAAACATTTATGGAGTCAATTGACGTATTTCTTCAAATAGCGAATGAATTCAAGCATTGTGCCCCTTACCTGATGTTCGCCGTTGCTTTCATTATATCCTACGGAAAAAATAAACCTAAAGCCCAGCTGTCCTTTTTTTTGCACCTTATAAAAACACTGCATACATTCCAGCAGCCTTGAAAACCTTTTCAGGCGTGCTACGCCTAGGCCAGCAGACACATTCGTACGGCTGGGTCAAACACTGGTCTAATCTTTGTCAGATGAACTTTAAGATAATTAGCATTTGTGAGGTAGTAATGACAGCAATTCAAGGTTCGTAAATAGGCGACAGCAGAGTTCTAGAGGAGGCGCATGCGGGACCATATACTCACGCGTCATACCGTTAAACGCGGAACTTAAGTGTCCGTGGCAACGTTGTTGTGTGACCTGCGACTACAGTCCATGGGACAGAAAATAATGGAATCCACATGTGAAGCTATACTGACTCCCGAGAGAGAAATGTGATAAAGAAGTGAGCCAAGCTGAGCATGTATCTTCGAATGAGGAAGAACCACTTTTCGTATCTTGTCCTTTGTCTTCTTGTTCGCGCTATTTAAATCAATAATGAATGCGTACCAACTTGCCCAACAAAGTATCTAGGCTGACTCTTGCAGTTTATTATCTTTTAATGACTTTACCAGATGAACCAGTTCATATCTGACATAGGGCATGGCGTTAATACTGCGCCAATTGTTCCTCGCTTTCGTATAGCACAGCATACCTCCAGCAGTGTCGTAAAATCTTGGTACAAGTGCATGAAGACAAAAGCATCACCTTGATAGACACCATTTTGAAGCGAAAGCTTCACTGCCTTATGTAGAGCTGATCTTCGCGCGGCACTAAATTTGACCTTCAAGTGACCTTGACAGGTAAGGCACCTAACATTTCTTATAAACCAATTTACAGTACACAACAAAAATATGAAAATATGCCATTGACCTGATTAGGTGTAGGTGTCCCCTACTGCGTGGCGTCTACCCAAAATTAAGAAAGATCATGAAAGAAATCCTCTAATTCAAAAGGCGGTGTTACAGGAGTTATCGTTGCACAATTCGCAACTTTCGCTTCATCACTATGTTCAAGCCTTGCTTAAACCAGCCCAATATGTTTGTAACGAAGCTGTCGTTAACTACAGCTCTCGTATTCTCCAGTAAACATATACCTGAAGTTTAATAAGCAGGCTGACAGGTTCATCTAGTTGGGTGACGTTCATTTGACCGGACAGCTTATGGGAACGGACAAATTGGATCCGGGACAGCGTATGCAGCGGATATTATCCAACCTTCGTCGACTGTCCGCGTTCGCGCTGTGCCTCCTCATAAAAGCCATGAATAATAAAGCGTTGTGATATTATTAGCGCCTACGTCGTCAGAGAAGCGCCATCATGCGATTTACCTGACGATACCGCTGATTACAGTCGCGCCCAAACAGACTGCAGTGTAATTCCAGCAAAGTGTGGCTTTTTGATTGGTTAGTTTGCTTTGTGTTTCCGCCTTGTTGAAACAGTATTAACCTAACTACTTCGCGGACACAACACGTGGATACTGCGCTATTGCTGTCATACCTTCCCATTTTGCTCGGGCTATCGATCCCGGACCATCCTCAGATAGAACACCACACAAAAAAAAGGCTTCGTAAGTGCAAAGTGAATATTTTCTCAGGACTGAAGGACAACAATCACGTAATCAGATATTAGTGGAGCAGTATACGCCAGACGCTGAATTTCATTTGCCCCAAAACCAAAGAAGCGGGTTGTGTCGAGCGCGCGCAGCATAAATATCCCGTACGTAACTATGTTTTAAGGACAACTAACCAGCTGGATCGTCCAAATAAACGTTTTCTGTAGCGAGAGGTTCATTGCCCGCAGTCTCGCCATTTCGCCGTACCTGTCCGGTGTCTGTAAGAAGAAGAACAAGCAGAAGAAGTACACGAGGAAGAACAAGAAGAAGAGGAAGATCGTTGAAAGCGATAGCTGGCAATTGACATGGCCAAGCACTAAATGGATGTAGAGCTTGCTGACATTACCTTTAGCAGAAGCTGCCAACTCGGGACTCTCCTTTCACATGGGAGGATGGTATCACAATCAGCCCGCCAAATACCTTGCATTCAGGTTATCCCTAGACGACGTTCAGACTGGTCGGTTAAAGCGGGGCTTTATATGTTGGCTGGTAGCTTACGCTATCGCGTCATCGCGAAGGTAGCAGTGAAAACAGAGAAAAAGAGCTGCCGTAGTGGAGGGCTTTGAACCTCAGCACAATACAGGATTTCACCTCGTCGCACTTTAGTGGCCAAAAGTGCCCCTATTGCATAAATAAAGCTGAAACCATAGAATAAACTACTATGTGGAAACGCCATATCTTTACTTTCAAGCCGAACCTAACCGTAGCCATGCATATGTATCTCCCGTAGTTCCATGTTTAACCAGAAGCTAAACCACAGCTAATTTGTTTTAGCTCCGCGATTTTTCTAACCCGAATATACAACAATAAACTTGGTGAGGTGGTAGTTTATAAAACAAGAAAATTATATAAGCGTCCAATGCGAGGATCAGAAGTATGATCTAAGAGTGTGCTGATTGATCTCGCAACACTGATAATACAGTGCATATTTTATGAATGCGAGAAATAGTAGAGTCATCGCTAGGTATACATCGCACACAATGGAATCGCACTGGATTGGATACCTTATTTCACGATCAAATGGGCTTCATCCTCGTCAGTCGTCGGCATGACACAGGAGATGGGACTGATGAGTTCCACCCTTTATCAAGATTGCTATGTGCAAATTGATATCAATATAGGCATTATTATTGGAGCCGCGATAGCAGTGAGCCGCGATTATATATGCATATATACTATTTGGGGGCATGTTTATGACAGACTCGCAGGTCAAACTATCCACCAGCAAGCTTAGCAACTTCTCAGACATCTCATAGATTCCACGCAGTCCAAATCTGATACAAAACAACATTTTACACGTCTCATGCATGGTCACAACAGCGACCCGGACGCTCTCTTTGACACCCTTCACTATACACCTCACCCGACACATCCAAACCTCCCCTAATTACGTAACCCTAATCCAAAACTAGACTCTCAAATTTCGGAGACGGAAGTAAAAGCGGCTCTGGTGACTATCTGAACGAATTCAGCACCAGGACTTGACAAAATCTCGCATTCTTTAAGCCGCAACCTGAATGACAAATCAGTCGCCCAGACTACGGATTACTTCAACAAATTCTGGGCGCAGGGACCCCTTCCTAGTCCTTGCGACACGCCAAAGTAATATTTATACCTAAACAAAACAAGCCTCTTACACAGAAAAACGTGCGCCCAATCTAGCTCACCTCGTGTCTCAGGAAACTTTTCGAGCACGTGGCACTAGCGAGATTGACGCTTCACATGGCGGACAGCAACTTTTACCAGCACACCATGGTGGGATTTCGCCATCACCTCTCCTTTCAGGACGCCATTCTGAAGCTCGCTCACGGCATCTTCGGCCCGGCTATTCAGGGCCACACAAAAGCGGCCCTAGCTTTGGATCTGTCCAAAACCTTTGATCGCATCGACCATCAGGCGATCATGACACCCCTTTCTCTCCTGACAATAGGTGTACTAAAGTGCACTTACATTCAGGCTTTCCTCACGGAGAGCACGGAGAAGCCCATATCTTCGTCCAGACAGTTATTTTTGTTTTCAAGAAAAAAAAAACAGGAGAATTAGTCAGAGTCAGTCAGACTCAGTTACTTATTTCTCTTTAAAATATGAGTTCCACATTCACACCTTCTTTAAGGTGCACACCAGGTTCTTTTCTCGGCAGAAGCTCGACAAACGTCCGCGGTGACAACAAAATTTCCTTAGCATAGCTTTTCGGAAGCGCTAACAAATAGAAACAAAATAATGGCAACACTTAGTGATCATACGCGCCCCCTGCAGAGCGAGCGGAAACTAGAAATTTGCTCGCATCTGTCCAGTCATAAACGGTTCATATCGTAGTGCATCTTTATCACTCCCTGAGCTGAAGCCGGTACTTTCAGAGCCATCTTTTGTCTCTTGGCTACTGCTATCATGTGAAATATCTGGAAACAAAGCTGAACGGACGATTAATGCCGGTTTTTCGGCGTGACCAGATACCAATTTTTAAGTCGTTTCGTTAATCCAACTGCCTCCATACTCCAATTAGAAATGCCATGCATCGCCGCCTGCTAAAAAACGAGCAAGCTAGGCCAGAACCGAAAGTTGTAGTATCATTTTGCATTTCTCGGTAGCGGTATTGCTTCTGCGCGTTTACAGGCGCTGACTCCGATGCTGAGAGTGGTGACACCGACGCCGAGTATTGTGGAGAATGAGGCATTTAACGCTCTCACGTTAACACTTCAGTGCCAAACCTCGAACATAGGTGTCAGGGCCTTGGTTAGTTCTTTATTCTGGAATATTTCGCGACTCAGAGTCGATGTTTGAAATGAACGACGTAACAGATAATGCAGAACTTATACGTTTCAACAGTCGAACGGCAAAAAAGTTGCTGGCGTAATTTCCGTGACAATATGCTGTGGTGCCATTTGATTAATGTGCTACTGCAAATGGGCGACGCGTTTCGTATGGAAGGCAATAATTTTTATGAAGCAAATCATACTGCTACAGAATAATTGTCCTAAGACAATTATTCTGTCCCTCAATAAAGTTCACAGCGGTGTTCTTGAACCACTCATACGCCTACTATTCAACCGATGTATCCTCAGTGGCATGCGCCACATATACAGGTTGTCAATGGTATCCCTCTATTTAACGCGTTAGCATTTAAGGGACTAGTTGTGCAGAAATTCCGACGCTGTCAGGGTTTTGAGCGAAAAATCACGACCGTCGTCCGGCAGGTAATAGCTGGCGGATGGTACGACAACGACTGGTTACTTATTGGTCGCTGGTTTTGCGTGATCTCATGAGAACACATTACATAGCCGAAGCTGCTAGCTCGAGCTTCTCGTTTTAGATGGAAGGGTGACATGAGAGCCGTAGCTTCCAAGACCCTTGGGTGATGAGTAAGAGGCGCTATGCCGTTGCCACGCAGGCACGTCCTCACGGCATGTTAAAAGCGGCACTATATATGCCGAGTGTTCTTTCACACAATTGTGTATTCCATTGGGTATGCTAATGACTACTGGAAAGATAACAACAGCGGTAACAAAGAGCGTGTACTTAAACGAGGATCTAGAAAAGGAGCCGCTGACGGTAGCCATTAACGCTACTGCACAATAGTACTTCGTCACAGCCTTAAAGGCAGGGCTTAGTTGCACCCCCCCCCCCCCCGTAGGTTTTCAAGTGGTCGATCTGCCCCGACTAGCAACAGGCCCATCTCTACTCTACGCGGTGGTGAACTTTGCACACAGCGTTGTCAATGATGACCACCTCCTCTACAGTTGCAAGCTACCTGAAAGGCAAAAAATTTGATTCACCACGATCCATAGTTTTTTTCTACTGTTTAGTTGAAATTAACATTATGGGCCACCCGTTCTCATAGCCAGAGAGCTATGACTTTCTTGCGTAATAATAACCTTTACCTTTAATCATAGTACAGTTTCGATAGCATTAGTACACATATTGCCTCAATATGAACCTTTTTTGCACTATAGTATATCCGCACAGGGCTTTCACGGGTGTTACTAACTGAGCCGTTGTCTTGTTAATGTATACGTAGATGGTACTCTCAGAATTACTGCTTATTAGGAGGTCAAACGTCTAGTTTTTTAAACATATAATAATTTAATATTACTATTTTCTTCTAGAAAACATTCTATTAACACAGAGGAGGCTGATACACACGGATTTATTTCTTGAAAAACTCTTTGCACCACACACTAAAATTCATTACTGATATTATAAACCAGTCATAGAAGCTAGCTGTTTGACGCATGTAGACATTCCATAATAGCTTTGTTTTATCTAGTCGCATGAGTAGGTTACTCTATATAGATAGTTCTTTTTCTAGCATGTATTGCGGTTATTTGTTATGTCGAAACTCTCTGTCTGTTCTTTTATGTTATGTTTTGATGAGTTAGTTGCGAATTTTCTTGATGATTTTAGATGATGAATTTTCTTTCGGTAGCATGTTATTGAAGCTTGCCGGTATTTTGTTTACCTCTATTTGTACATACTGCAATACAAACAAATAAAAATTCAGTCATAGGCTGTTAGCCTAAAACTAGCCTGTAGTCACTGTTCTACAAGGTCGTGACTCAGGGGCGTAGCCACGGGTGGGGTCAAAATTTTCTAAGCGCTTCCTCCCCCTTCCTCGTCTCCTTTCGGCTTCTTTCTCACCGCCGTGTTTGTCGACCAGCGGCGTGCAAGATCCCGCGAGCAATATTTGTGGCTACGACACTGTCGTGACGACTTCGGTAGTAGCAAGTTGCTCCTCTTGTATTTGTACAGTTATCATATTCATTTTTGGTCGTTTTGACTGAACTTTTTTATTTAGGTAATGTTAACTAGCTGTACAGTCCACCTACACAGAGGCTATCGTTGTATCCACTTTTGCTCTTAAATAGAAAAAAAAACGTATATGTAATATTATTAAACATCTCCCCATTGGGTGGGTTATACCAAATACTGATTAAAAATTTCAAATAAAGTCATCCGCACTAAAATATTTCCTTAAAGTCCGGATGGAAGTGTCTCGCGTAAACTGAAAAGTAATCTTTCATTCAGTGACTGCATCTGGTTTGAAGCAGTAAAGGTCAGAGCTACAACGTTACAATACGACGAAGGTTTTTATTTAAAAATATGGAGAAGGTGATGTTTTTCTGCCTAATGATGTGCCAGCCGCAACGTGCCCAAAACTTTATCAACAATGCAGGGAAGATAGGCGCTGAGATCACTTGAACTTAAGCTTGCGGTTTCATTATCTTTCGAAATTTTTTGTGTAAAGTATTATAACTGCCGCCTATTTTGATTCATTTGCTTCAGTGTGGGGGAAGCGGCTTGCGGCCAATAGACGTCACTGTTCCACTTTCGGTAAGGAAGTTGAGTCAAAATTTGCCTTTTTTTAGTGCAATAATAGAACGACAGACTACAATATAGGTTGTTTAACATTGGGAGCTTCTGAAAAGATATTGTAGGGAGCGAGTGTGGGGGTGGGGAGAGGTGGGGAGGGGGCACAAGAACAATTTCAGGGCCAGCACTTTTAACAAATCTTTCAATGGTTCCGTAGATTTGCATATAAGCGCTTTTTACGGGCATGCGTAAATCACATAAAATAACGAGTATGATTTCGCGCCCATTATTTTCTTGGAGGGTTACTGTAAAACACCTTTCGTTTCCATGCCAGTGCGAGACAGTTCGCATTCCATTCGAGTTGGGCTACATCCGGACAAAGCGCCGACGGTGACAGCAGTGCAACCTGCATCTTAAGGCGTCAGTGGCGCGCCAGGACAACAAATGGTTCACTGTGCCTCTGATGAACGCCGCGTTCTTGCCCTATTACCATGTCATATTCATACCCACTTCCATGATGGTACCCCCTTTCCAGGTAAGCAAGCAAACTGTTCTTCTTTTCTTTCTCCTGTAAAGCGCGCACCACCGCAACTAAACTCATTCTGCGGTGAAGCTATCAAACCAAATGGGGTATAATCAAGCGTTTGGTCAATTTGACAAAGTTGTTTGTTAAGGCGAACGCCTGACATGCCTAATCTGCGGCATACACGGTATGTGCCAGAAGTGTTTCGAAAACATCAAATAGGTAAAGCAGGACAGAGACATCATCAGTTCATGAACCAATGAAAAGCTGGCGCCTAATTCGCAATGGCCTCCATTGCAGCCATGTGTCCCTGTGGCATCAAAAATACAGAAATAATCAATCTGTATTCTGATGCATTGTGGGAGATTAAAAATGGATTACGTTATACCGTGGTTGATAACCGTAAGTTTATGTGAAATAAGTTTGATTACAGGTGATTTAGGGCGGATTACTGCGGACTAAAAGGGGATTACATTGAATTAAGTTACAGGGCAGATTAAAGTGCATTAAGTTGAATCGCGGTTGACGAGCGTCTGGTGGACTGCGGCATATCAAGGGAGGAATTGCTCTGGGTTAAACATGGATTAGCGAAGTAATGGGTATTACGGTGAGTTAGGGGCAGTGTATTGGTAAGTGAATTTATTATAGGTGAATTACATTCAATTGTCTTGGGGCATGGGGTATATGAATGAATGAATGAATGAATGAATGAATGAATGAATGAATGAATGAATGAATGAATGTTTATTCCGCTTTTCTTAGGCCTGACTACGGTGGATCAGTGGTGGTCTCTGGTAGATTATAGAAGATTACCAGCGAATGATATTTAACATGGTTAATTTCAGAAGATTAAAATCTATTGGTTTAGGTTGCAGGGTTTATGGAGATTCTGATGGACATGGGAACTGCAGTGAATTAGCCGTAGATTATGTCGGGTTGAGTTCAAATAATGTATATATAAAGTATACTTCAGAGAATTGAGGATGTATTTTAAGAGTCGCGGTGGGTTATGAGTGGATTAGGTAGTACTCAGTTGCATTACGGTGGAATATGGTGGCTTAAGTAATACTGTAACGTAACGCTACACAAAAAGCAATCTGGCACCGAGGAAAACCAGCAACCAGTAAGGTGAGCAAGAGAGGGTGCACAGTTTCACTCCGTCGTCTTCCCTAATCAGCCGTGGCAGTATCCATCGTCTTCTATAAATGACATGTGTCCTATCACTATGAATTGCAGGTGATTAAGGTTGGATTAAAATGGGTGGAGTACCATTCTATTGATTTACGTTGATGTAAGGAGGCTTCGGTAGGTGGAGAAAGCAGTCAATGTTTCCCCTTCTCATCGCATAGGTAGTCTCAAGTGCCCTTCGTAACTTCATCAATCTTTTATTATATCAGAGTGCGCACTGAGAAGACACTTAAGTTATATCCCCTGGATTATGACCTTTAAATTTTCACTATCTTACTGCTCGATAGATAAAAATGTTTATTACTGACATACAACGATCGCCCCAATAAAAAAAGGCATATGAGAGGCACAGTATTAATCTTACCTAATTAAAGTGATATTACTTTCATTGGGTTTATTATTTATTAACTTTACCTGCTGCATTTAGGTTACGGACGGGGCATGTTTTCGCACATGTTCTGAGGTAACGCTCGAGCGCTTGATATTGATAGCACGATATCGGAGCTGCTTGAGTCTCAGTGCTCAAACATGTTGTAATCCTGTTACGATGTCCGTGTACTATCTTGGCACGTTAGGCTCAAGACACCAGCCTTTTTGCGGACCTGTGTACTTATCACTGCATACATAGTAGTGTCCATGTACCCGTTCCGCTCCTGCAATTTATAATTCTTTACACGTTCTCTGTGGGTTATTGGGGCAAAGACGGTACAAGATATTACGCATTGCAAGGCCAGAACGGATAATATAAAAGAGCATTGCCAGCAATTCTCTGTAAGCAAGCAGTTTTAACACTAAACTTTTAGTTTCCTTCAGCGAGTATGTTTCCTCAAGCACAGAATACTAACAAGTAAACTGCCTTTACTTCGACATTCAACTCTGCTCTCGAACTGGTTTCAAAAATACGAAGAGACTGCTTTCGCACGAGGACTATGGAAGCGCACTTCCTATACTGATACGATATTCTCCAATTTTCCTGATGACTTCTTTTTATGTTTAAATTCTGCTCAGTTGAGCGCAAGATGGGTCTTGGTGAATATTGTGATGTAAGGGTCTAACGACACCACCGTTATTTGCCCTTGTAGTAATTTAAGAAATGAAACGGTCATCTTTAAGCAGTTCTCGTTAATTGTTTGCTTGTTCAGTATGCAGGGTTACTATGGAAGAGAATATTGCCATACTCTCCAAGAACTTCGCCTAATATTCCTCAGCGGCAATGGAATGATTGCTCATGATTTTGACGAACAGGGTACATTGCGGAAGCAAGCCAGAATCCCTCATCCAGGTTTCGAAGCCATACAAAGAGGCGCCGTTTTGATGACTGCATGAAGTTCAGACGCAACTAAATGTAGAACAAAACTAAGTGAGATCAGCAAACTTTATTTACTTGAATACTTTACATACAGTAGCTTTTATCGAACTGAACTGCTTCAGAGCAGAAAGGAGAGAGCGGGGGAGGAAAGTACTTGAATTGTTCCGGCTTAACAGGAACAGAGAAGCTGAATAAAAAAGTGCTTAAGATCCAATTTGACGAAAAGTAATGACGTGGCCCTCGGAAGAGTCTTGAGCTCATCTGTGTGTACGCGAAAATTCCTTACAGCTTCTCTTTGAAAAAAGCGAGGTAGATTGCTTTTCCACGTATAGCTTGCTCGGCTTTTGACTGGGCTCTGGGGGTTGTGGGCAGAGCAGCTCACCGAAAAGTAACGTCTACATGCTTTTCCTGATGCTTTTCCACTCTGCAACAAACAGCCTTCTGAGTTTACACACGGAGGTGGATTCTCCCTGTTTTTTAAACCTTTACATAGGGTACCTCTGTCGTAGCAGTAGATAGCGCTTTTTCTCTTTTGGTGAGCTGGAAGCTACAAAACACCAGCAGTCTTGGCTAACTGAAAGCAGCCTGCCACGGGCTCGCATTTGCAGCATCGCAAGAGAGATCATTTCATGTACCAAAACGTAGTATGAAACGTAAAGTGTATTCACTAAGGAGAAAAGGCAAGATAAGACAGGTACTGCCATTTTTCTTTTATGCATCTCCTTTTCTTTTGTTGCCGCATGTACGCTTGGGACTCCGTAGAACTTTTCGAAAAGGTCGTTTTCCTTGCAGGTGGCAGCTTGGTTGCTTCGCCGTAGGCCGACAGACAAATATTGGGGTTAAAACGTAGGACAGCAGAAAATATTAATTCTAAACTTGATTCCAGCCTACATCGAAGGATCGCAAGATCGCGTGCCTAAACCCCACTAGTGTAATGTCTTTAAAAGCACAGAAATCATGTCGAGATACAGGCTCTCTACGCATTTCGAGAAAACTTCGTCTACATTGTGCTGGATAACATTAAAAATCACAATTCAACATCTTTTTATTCGTAGGAGACGTGTTTGGTTCAATAAATGCTTCATACCTTGCATCGTTGTCTGAAATTTTATACCAGATATGCAATATTCCGTTGCCACCTTACCTTTCATCCGCCATAGAAGAAGGCATAAGCTGCTGCAGAAAACGAAAAATTACACCTTTACCTGGAAAAATCATCATAAATGTTTAACAAGGCTTGCATATCCTGAATGATCCTTCATTTCGTACCATCCACGCCATTTTGTCAGAGCTGAAAGAAAATAATCTAAATAAAAACGAGGAATGGCCACGTTGGTGTCCTCTTCGCAGCTTGAAATGGAGTTTGGGCAGAATGCCAGCTATTTATTCTGCTTAGCATAAAGCCTTTTTATGTCCCGCCGTGCAGGAGATTATGAGAGCTTAAAAAATGAAGACGCTATGCGGATCCTTTTGAATTAGGTGGATCTTTTTAAATTAGATCTAGGACGATAGAGTCACCGGACCCTGCCGCCTAGACCTGAGAGGAATGGGCAATAAAATGAATGTATGCTATGAAACACGCCATACGGAAGAATTATAATGATCACCGTATTATTTTGCTCTCATAGTAAACACAGTCACATTAAGTGGCCATTCCTCATTTCTATTCAGATTATTTTGTTTCTGCAGAGAAAAAATGGCGTGGATGGTACGAAATGAAGGATTATGCTGGATATACAAGCTTCGTAAAAATTTATGAAGATGTATTTCCAGTTAAATGTGTAATTTTTCGTTTTTTGAAGCCACTTGCACCTTCTCATATCGCTGATGGAAGGTAGGCTAGTAGCGGCTATTATAGAATATTTATAATAATTATATATTTTCTGCTCCTCTTCCTGTACACATAATAGCATAAGCAGATGACCTCACAATTCTTGGCTCAGGGAATGCAGAAACCGACCTACTTGAACACGAAATTAAGTACTTAGAATTCTTGCGTCAATGGTCATTTAAAAATTACCTAACATTAAACACCACCAAGACAAAACCAATATTATTCCTAGCAAAAAAAAAATAAAAAAATAAAACAGAATGGTGCACGCAAATCTCGACCTTTGATTGGAAAAAAAAAAAAAGCCCCGCCGGGGTGGCGCAGTCGTAAGACGCCC
Source organism: Amblyomma maculatum (assembly GCF_055883805.1). Lineage (NCBI taxonomy): Eukaryota > Metazoa > Arthropoda > Arachnida > Ixodida > Ixodidae > Amblyomma > Amblyomma maculatum. Next base: position 47,573,469 of record NC_139345.1, read on the forward strand.
GACTACTGTGCCGGAGTTCCCGGGTTCGAACCCGACCTCGGCGGCTGTGTTTCGATGGAGGCGAAACGAAGTGGCGTCCGTGTGCTGTGCGATGTTAGCGCACGTTAAAGATCCCCAGGTGGTCCAAATTACTCCTTAGCCCTCCACTACGGCTCCCCTTTCTCTCTTTCCACTTTCACTCCCACCTTCCTCCCTTCCCTTACGGCGCTTTTCAGGTGTCCACAGAGCAAGTGTGACAGATACTGCGCCTTTCCCTTCCTGTGAACCAACCAACCAACCAATTAGGAAAAAAAACAATTGAGGTTATCCCAGCTGCGAAATGCCTTGATGTTGTTATGACCGAGTCTCTTAATTGAGATAAACATATTGAAAGTATCTGTGCTAAAGTAAACAAAATAACGGCATCTTATGCCGCCAGAGGCACACACTCCTAGCTAGAGTAAAAATAATTATTTACGATGCATTTATATTGCCACACATAACTTATTGTCTCACGGTCTAGAGAACAACAACCAAGCAACGAAATGAAAATTTTAATGGCTCAAAAACGATCAATTAGATCAATAGCGAATGTACCGTGGGGTACGTATACGGGTCCCTACTTTGCTAGGTTCAAAATAATGAAAATGTCAGAGTTATGTTCATTTAAGGTAATCTCTATGTATAAGAAAGCTGTTTACGATAAGAATGAGTACCTTTTATCAAGTCTCAACTTCACTCGTTGGATTCCAACCTACAATATACGGAACAAAATATTGTGGTACGTACCTTTCTGCCGCACTACATACTGTAAGCAGTCACTGATATATGGTTTATCACATTATCTGAATATTTTGCATAAGGACATCATACCTCAAGAGACTTCATGGAAAACAATTAGTCATACTTATTCCCATGCTTGAATTTGCATAGAATTGACATTGTGATTAGAATATACATGTAGCTCTATGTACGTTCATTTCACTTACATTGTATTTTGTTGATTATAAATAAGATTTCTGTACATAGAAATGTGAAGTAGTTTTTTGTCAGAGTATGTCTTGTGGTTGTTGTACGTGCCTAACTTCTTGCAAATGATAAATGCAGACATTTTACGGCTGCATTGGTGCTGCGCTAACTGGGCTTTATCCGAGTTTGCACAGCAGCAGCCAGTAAACATAGCACAGAAATTGTGAGAACAGCCGACAATAAAATTCCGAGATAATTCCACATGCGTCAACGTGAGCGCGCCTTTCACACGCCGTTACTTCGTTTCAAACAGAGTAGACCCAAAGTTCCGAGGCTGTTTCGCCGCAGTTGGTTTCAGTGCAACCTCCAAAACTGCAATACCATGGCACGCATAACCTGTCTACACATTCGCCAGAAGCCGCTTGACAGACTTGTTTCGTTTGCGTCAGGGGCATGCCTCCTCTTTCGGGCATCATCTGTGTCCATATTAGAAGGCAAACTGTGCGTATGCGGTGCGCTATTGCGCCATCGGTTAGTCTTCTTCAGAGCTGATGAAATGAAAATGTATAAGTTACGATTATTTTATTTGAGTAAATGAGTATTTTAATTTTGAACGCAATAAAGCTTTGGTGAAGGGCGTAGCATGTGGTGAACGCCTGATGTTTGACACTTTCTGTAGCAAGTTGGGGCTGTGAGCCCCTGATTGCACCCACACAAAGTAATCTAGAATACCGGCCTAGTCTGCAGTCTCCCCCTTGGCGCTGGCTCAACTCGGTAATGCATGCTTTGGTAAGGCTGCTGGAACACGGAGCTGCATGGAACACGGAGCTCCATATCGTAGTCATCTTATTTGATCAATTTAATCATTTCTTCTGTTAGCTGCTAGCGGTTATTTTCTGTGAGGGTTCTTTCGCCCTAATTCCTTCCTTAACCTACAGTCTGGCTGCCCATCAGGTAACAACTGGCGCGTGGGCTAATCTGTGATGTGACTCCTGGAACTGGTGGGTCTGCATAGGCCTTCTTGGGGACAAATATAGAATTGTTTGCCATATTTCAATTTTTTGTCTCTATTTTCGTTTTTTTTCTCCTGAAGATTTAATTTTTATTTTTCTTTCCCATCTGATCTTTTGCCCTCTTCAAGTTTTCATTTCTCCTTGTCCTCTTCTTTTCTGTAGTCGTGGCACGTTTTCTTCATTCTTGTTCACACTAGAAATAAACCGCAAGTTGGTAGTGTGCGCTTCACCGGTGTGAATGCCTTTTTTTGTGTTCACTAATGCGTTTGTGATGAACTATGTAGTGCAGGCAGTTCTAACAATTCCTATCAATTGCCTGATAAATACACGACCGGACAACCGTTAGCCTATGTTGTTACCCTTCGTACTTTAATTTTCTGCTCTCTTCTAGCCATTTTTGGTACTAGAGTTGGTCATCGAACGCACGGCAGAACGTTATGGTTTTGCCAGAGTTTCCTCGAAGCGAGCAGGAATGATGAGACGGATTGTGACAGCTGTAACATCTGCACACTACAGCAAGTTGCACCTCGTTCTTTATGCATTCGAAGTGCTTCTCAGACTTTCCCGTTGCTGATAAGCCGCAAGTGTAAGACGTCTGGTAGAGTAGGATTCAGGTTGTGCATAGGAATCACAGCAGTTCTTGTGCTTGCGTTTCTCTCTGAAAAATATTATTTCTCTCACAACGTGAAAACAATCGATGTAGTAGCAGTGGTATAATTTACGCATAATCAGGCACAGAAGAGGATATCTAATATAATCGTGCCAAAGGCCTCACGCCAAAGCAAGGAATGTTCAAGGTGCGAAATAGTTGAGTGCGTTCACAGTCAGTCTGGAAGAAATATTCATTCACAGTAATGAACCACAAAGGAGACAAATATAAGCCTATAAGTATTAGGCGAGCAATTGAGTTCTTCGGAATATTCAAGCGATACGAAATGTGGCAAGAGATCCAGCGCTGACAGAAAGCTGTGTTCATAGAAGGGGTTGGTTAAAGCGTTGTCTTTGCAAAATGAGAAGTGACAAACTCGGAAAAGCGCGTGGGAAACACCTCAGATAGGCTGTAAAACCCACGCCGACCAGCTCCCAACTCGAGCAGCGTTGCATGCATTGCCAGAGCGGACATTCCTCTCCATTGAGAGGAGCGCGCCGACGGCAAGCTATCCAGTATTTTAGGAAGTCGAGGTACAAGGTAAAGCAACACTGGAACATGTTGAACACACAAGAAACCTCGTACGATAAAATGTCGCCAGGAGAGAGCGTCCACGCTCGTGAAGATTTTGAGCGATTGCTGAGGCTGACTCTGCTGGCTTCTGTTTTTATCATTACGATAAGTGCACTGCGTATCACTCTCTATCGCGATGTAATGACACTGCCGTGCTAGCGGGCCCAGGGAAGTGATTGACGCTTGACGCGATACACGTCTGAAAAAAAAAAAAAAACACTTCGCTACAAACGGTTGCTCCCGATGAAGCCGCGCATTGAGGTGGCGTTAAGTCGTCAGAATTATTTTTGAAGACATTTTCATCTAGTGCTTAACTGACTTAGGTCCCCACAGAGGATAAGGAATGAAATTTGCTGTCGTGAATAGAAACGGCGAGAATACCCCTTCAGTTTTTTTGCTCAAGCATCGGCGGCGTTATCAATCGGGGTTGGAGTCGAGATATATTCACCAGGTGGCACCAGAAATGTTTTGTTTGCTCAGGTTCAACATCGGTGGTAGGAAGAACATGCACAGTAAAAACATCAACATTATATGAATAGCGCATGCTAAGCAGCAGCGCTTCGCCATCGCCGACTTCTGAAGCTAACATTTTCCACGCCAGTGGAATGATGGGCAAAAAATTTTTGCTACGTGCTATACAGTACTAATGCAAACTGCAGCGATGGTATGTCATCGCATTCAATGAGCAGCCACCAGCATCAAGCAAAGCTTTATTTGTTTACTACAAGGAGCATATAGATCGATCAGTTAGCAAAAATTTTTGCTACGTGCTATACAGTACTAATGTAAACTGCAGCGATGGTGTGTCATCGCAGTCAATGAGCAGCCGCCAGCATCAATCAAAGCTTTATTTGTTTACTACAAGGAGCATATAGATCGATCAGTTATGATATTCATTACTACAGAACTAAACAGCGCACGAAGGAAAAGGATATAGAGAAAAGGATGACGACACTGGGAACACAGAATGTTGACTTACAACAGTTCTATTTGCTTATTGCAAAAGCCCAAAATCCGCTAAAATGTGCTAAAGCAATATTTGTAATAAAAGTTAATTGGTGCGCGTTGCACGTTGTTTTTTGCCTGTAAACATTGCCAACAATATCCTTATTACACACTTGTATTTCAAAGCATTTCTAATTTGACCTGAAATTTCACACTGAGAATACTTCATTTCTTAGGAGCCTCCCGCCTGTTTTTTGTGGGTTTAAATCCCATACACACATTTATATCATGCCGATCAATATGACTACATTTGAGAGCAGTTCGTATTTTCAGCATAGTTTAATCTGCTTTTGGTGTTCGGCTCGAATAATTATGACGGGTTCGAAGAAGAAATTTTTCTCGGAAGAATTCCTGTACTAGCTCATTTCATCTCATTATGCAGCTGTGCTTCCTCGCCTTCTGCAGCTGACAAGACGGAAATTTCTTGATTGCAGTTGAATTATTTCAGTTGAATGCACATATCCTATACGGAGGCTTTATTGGAGGGGCAGAAAGTAAGCATATACATGCGAACGAAATATGGACGAAAGATCGAGCAAGATTAAAGTAGGAGTATCTGGTCAATACATATGCGCAAGGTAGTAATAAAGAAAATGTGACATTTAGGAGTTTCTAATCAAACCTAAGCTGTTGTTACTATCATGGGGTGACAGGCGATGATCCAGCGGAGCGTAGACTGAAGCAGTGGATGAACGACGGTTCGGTTCGATGCTTGCGCGACACGGCTTCAAATAGTTGTGATAGCGTACTGACGCCTTATGGTCATGAGCTTCCCGGCATCTGGTGATACATTTCTTCATAGAGAACACTTTTTTTCATCTGCTAGCTACTCAGCGTACCGTAACACACTAATGCCATACATGAATGGTATGCGTTTAGATTATTTATCTTGATGGGAAGTTGTTGACGATGCTTAAAGTAGAAAAATGCATCTACATCTGATGGGTTCATCACTACAGTAGCGGAAATAATTCTACGAGTGTTTACGGCTGTAGCCAGGTTCCTCGTGCTAAATTAAGAAGGTGGGTTTATCTAAGATCCATTGTGCTCCATGGAAAAAAACAACAAAACGCTAACTTCCAACTCGCAAGCATTCGAAGCAAAAAATATATATATATATAGTAAATAAAGCACCGCAGATCACACAACCCATTATATGTCTTTGAGCTGTCGGCAAACATCATTTTTCCATTACCTGCAGCAGCACATAGACGGGAGCCGAAGAGTATGAAACACGACTCACGGCTTAGAAAACCTAGAAAGGTATTCTGTTTACGGGCAAATGTGGCTGCTAACACTCAGGAGAACAGGCTTTATTTTTTTATGATCGCAGTTCAAGTGTAAACAGTACCAAATCAGGCTTACTGCTCTTATGCGAACAAACAAAAATAGTTTAATTAGTGCAGATGCGTATACAATAGCACTACGTAAAAGCGACACTCAGCATGCTTACCCATAAATTCGAGTGAAGGGGACATTTTAAGCGAAAAGTTGTATAATAATGCAGTTGTTGCAAGATTGCATCATAATAATATATTCGAAGATCAATCCTTTAGTCTCTTGCAGTTCTCTGGTGTTTATTGTCAGGAATTAATGCTCCTCCTTTGTTATATATGGAAGCCTCAACCACTCATTTTTAGCGCACGATTAAGAATAAAAGCAAGGTGTTGCTACGCTGAAGCATTCGCGGGACAATAGAGAGAGAGAAAGAGAGAGAATGTAGAGAGGTTAACCAGGAAAGCTTCCGGTTTGCTACCCTGCACTGGGGAAGGGGAATGAGGAGTTTAAAGGAGAAAGATAGAAGAGAATGATAGGAAAGGTAAGGCGGCGAGGAGCACAGTCACAGTTTCTCAATCAAGTTTCTGTCTCTCATAAAACACATAAGTGCTTTGAAGGCTTTGCCGCTAGACGCCTTCTGTGGCCATGGGCCGAGGATTTTCTCCTCTGTGAAAGGACGGCTGTCAAGATGGTCCAGAGCCGAACGCAGCGCATATCTTTCGCTTGAAAAAGCAGGGCACTCGCAAAGCAGATGCTGTGTGGTCTCTTCGCAGCCGCATCTTTCACAGTTGGGGCTATCCGCCATTATCATCACATAAGCGTATTTTTTGGTGAATGCAACACCGAGCCACATACGGCACATCAGTGTTGTTTCGCGCCGTCCTTTGTTAGGGGGAACACGAAGGCGCAGCCCAGGGTCTAGTTCCCTGAGGCGTCGATTGGAAAATTCTCATTTGTTCCAGGCTGAAAGCGTTAGCTCCGCCGCTAAGGAACGAAGTCGACAAGCTGCGTCAACTCTAGATATAGGAATGTTCACTGTAGTTCCGTCGTTGTATGCAGAACGGGCAACTTGGTCTGCCTGGTGGTTTCCCTCAATACCGCAATGCTCAGGTAGCCAATGGAAAATTATATCATGACCTTTTGATGTAGCGTCGTGGTATAGCACGCGGATCTCTGCAGTTAGTTGCTCATGTGATACTTAACGATATTCTAAGCTTCTCACATTAAAAGTACTCTCCAAGGAAGCGGGACTTCTTTCGAGCGCGAGAACAGGTACTTCGTCTAGCAAGGTCTGTCATGAATAAGGGATAAATTCACTTTTAGTGCATAAAGAAATCACAGCTTTTCATTCCCTGTGAACTGCGTTTTGTGGCTGAGCAATTCGTAGTAAAGGGATAATGATCGCAAGCTCAAAAGAGAAAAAGAGAAAGAAGCTTAGTGTATGCCTAAGCTTCTCACATAAGAGTAGAACGTCATTTTATGGGGCCCCGTTCGCATCTCACACTCGGGAAGTCCAGCTTTATGTAGTCTTTCAATGAACCTCCCTGTGCTACACCACTCTCAAGTCGTTCTTTGTTTCTTATGAACAATATTTATTGGCTCAGTGCCTCAGAGAGTTAATTATGTAATGAAGGAAGATAAAACGAATAATTAATGAGAAGAGGCTCGTTGATTTTATTCAGTATTTAAGAAGTGGACTACAGTTCGTTTGCTCGAACTATACTGAGCTCGCACGAATGCATTCGGTATTGACGCAGCCATTGTATAAGTTTGGACAGACTAGAATGTTGAATAAAGCGAGATGGGTTTAATGAGAATGTATGCGCGTGTTTAGCCGTCTAACTACTTTAGATGCCGTTAGCCACCGTAAACGTTTCTTGGGACGCCATCAACATAAAAGGAGACTTCTATTAGAGGGACAGAAATTATGGATAAACATGTGAATGAAATATGGGCGGAGGATTAGGCAAGCCAGTGATATTAGGATATTAAGGTATCTGGTGGACACACTCAACCAAAGTAGTAATAAAGAAAAGAGAATGTTCAGGAGCTTCTAGTCAATAATAACCTGTTGTTACGATCATGCTCAGACCGGTGATTATCCCGCGGGTTGTATACTGAAGTGGTGGGATGAACAATGGTTCAGTACGACGCTTGCGCTAGGCGGCTCCAAATAGTTGTGATAGCATAACGACGCCTTATGGTCATGAGCTTCCAGACATCTTGCGATAGTTTGCCTCCCTGGAGAAGGCTTTATTTCATCTGCTAGCTACTCAGCGTATCGTAACAGCACGAATGCCATACTTTAATGGTATGCGCTTAAATTATTTATCTTGATGGGAAGTTGCTGACGGCGTCCAAGCAGAATAATGCATCTACACCTAACCGGTCCCTGACTACAGTAGCCGAAGTAAAAATAAAATCAGGAGTGTCTACGCCTATGGCCGGGCTCCTCATCCAAAACTCGAAAAGAGGTTTATCCTAAGGCCCCTTGACCACTAAGCTAAAAACAAAAACGCTAGCTTCAAAGCTGCAATCATTCCAGGGGAGATATTTGATAAACAAAACACCGCTTGTTTCAGGCTATACTTCTGCAATTCACACAACAGATTATATGCTTTCGAGTTGTTGGTAAACATCATCTTCCCATATTACCTGCAGCCTCGCATAGACGAGAAGATCAGAAGCGCACGGAACACGACTCATGGCATAGAAAACCTGGGGAGGTATTCTATTCACGAACAAATCGTGCTCCTAACACTCAACAGAATGGGCTTTACTTTGTCAGGTTCGCAGTTCAAGTGTAAATAGTGCCAAATCAGGGTTACTGCTCTCGCCCTAGCAAAACAATTATAGTTTAATAGTGTCGATGCGTATACAATAGCATTACCTAAAACTGAAACTCAGCATGCATACCCAGAAATTCAGATGAAGTGTAGTTTTCAAACGGAAAGTTGTTTATTAATACAATTGTTTCGAGATTGCACTGTTATAATATTATCGCGGACCTATATCCTTTAGGCTCTTGCAGCTCTCTGCTTTGTATTGTCAGGAATGCTCCCACTTTGTTACATATAGAACACTGAACTCTCCTTTCGTGCGCACGAATAAAATTAAAAGCAAGGTGCACCGACAGATTTGACCACTGCCTGAAACATGCGCGTGACAATGCTTTACAATATTGTCAGCTTCTCAGAATAGAAATGCTGTCCAATAAAGTAGAACTTGTCTCGAGTGCAAGAACAGGTACTTAGTCTAACAAGGTCCTTCATGAGGGAGGCTTAATTTTACTCTTGGTGCATAATTAGAATAAAGTGTTTCTTAACCCTGCATTTTTTTTGTCCCTGAGGAATTTTTGTCGAGACATTCGAGATTTGCTTCAGTTGCCCTGTTTCCTTTCCTTTTTTCTCGCAGCTTTATTCAGTGCCAGAAAAGCCTTAGTAGAAAAGGGTTAAGAATGGCGTGCTAAGACACGCAAATCAAGGGACTTGGCAAATGCTTAATCTTCGCATTTAAGAGCTGAACAGAATTGTGCTATAAGGTCCCGAGGTCACGTTTGCATTCTGCACACGTTAAGTCCACATTTATTTATCATTCTAATAAGCCTCCGTGTACCACAGCACTGTGATCATTTCGCAGGTCGAAACTCCTATCCACCTAAATTAACCCAGTAATGTTTTTCCGGGTCAATCACTTTCTTTGGTATTAGGAATTTCTCGCAGAAGTACTGCGTTAGTTCGTTTATATTTACCTTTTCCTGAATTCTATTCTTCCATCGGGATTTTTGTCTCACTACCATCAGCGCCTACGGTGAAGACCGCGCATTTTCTGCGACATGGGACTATTAACGTTATCGCGTTAAGACAAGTAAACGCTCTGTGATATTAGTGCATTCTGAATATTCACAGAAGTTGGAAATGAAACCTGAGCCCCAATTTAGTGCTCCTTTTCCTTTACACTACCTCACCATCTCTTCCTTTTTGCTGTGATTTAGGGTTTAACCAAGATCCCTAAAATTCTCGCACCCTTCCTTTGTCAAATAGAAATTTGCATTTTCTTTTTGCAGTCGCAAGATAAACAGCGGAGATTACAGAGCTACAGCTTTTCTTGCATGAGACCTAGATATCGCATTGATTGAAATATTTTTTATCTTGTTAGCAAATGTCCAACAAAATCAATAAATAAAAATGGACGATTCAGTCGAGGTTATAAGGAACAATTAGGCATTGTTTTTGACCGGTGTGAACGAAATGTCCCTTTCAGAAAAATAATCTAAGTCATTATTCGAAAAAAAAAATAACACACATTTTCTGCATCTCGCTTTTTCCTCACACACAAACACAAAAAAAAAACAACAACAAAGTTTTACGTAATGCTAACTTTAAAGATCGTGGAGCCCTTGAAGCACAATGGGGAAATAGCTAAATCAAGAAAATTATTACTATGATATTACACGAAGTCGGCTATGTTTAGCAAATGATGCTGTCTTCGGAAATGTTTCAGCTTGAACAAACATTAACGCCCTTAAGCAATGGCCAACCTCTATATTGGAAATCACTGCGGCTCAATGGTTTTTCCTGTGTTATGTGAGAACTGCTGCCATCAAAAAAAGAAACGCACATAAATTGGTGTGCCAGCTCAGCAGCGAGGAATTCGAGACAACACAGTCACATTTAGGTAGCTGATAAAAAATAATAGATGAATTAATGTCCCATCTTTGCTTTTTAATTTAAAACGGCAATTGCTATTTTTAATCCTTAAAATTTACAATTGCTATTTTTAATCTGTAATTAAGCAATATTACAGACGCATGCCAGCCTTCGAGCGTTATTCTAATTCATTCCGACATTGTTCTGGACATCGTTTTCATTTAATTACAATAATCACTTTTTCCCAGTTCCTGCCGACAAGATTACCCATAATTACAATTTGAGATCCCAAAATAAATAGGTAAAAAAAAGGCTTCATGACCCCAAGCCATCCACAAAAGTTTTGAAGCAAGTATCGAACAAGTCAGTTTCAATAGCCTCGTCAAAGACGGGAAAGAAAGCTTTCAGTTTGTTTATGTGTTGATGCTGCAAACACCCACAGCAAATTTCTTAGGGAGGGAATGCAGGGAAAGCAAGCAGGCACAGGCATTTGATTTTCGGAAGGAGATGCTAAAGAACCATCAATAAATGAATAAAACGCACCGAATTGAGACGGTAGTAATTGAAGGTGGTGCAAGAGAGAAGTAGTCAATAAAGTAAGCTGAAGTTTGCGGCAAAACAACCGGACCATTTTCATCACAATAGTAATACGCTGCATGATGTCAATCACATCGCATCAGAGTGCCATCAAAGTTAACCATGCAGTGCAAACGAAGCGCTTGGAAGCGGAAAGCTCCACTACGCCAGGTTTGGCCAAGGGCCCTCGTTTACGATAATTTACCGCCGGGGTGTGCCATGACGTCATACCACGTAACGCGCCATGCATGCACAGCCGCTAGCGCTGCGCTGCCGCAGTCACTGCATCACGCGCCGAACCGCCTCGCCAGCTGTGGCCATGTGACGAACACGGGACTTGCCACTCGCGTAAAAAGAGAGGAAGCCTATCGCTGAGTCTGCGTCTTGTCGTGGAGCAAAGCCTTGCAGGGCCGCCTTCGGTGACTCCAAGAGCCGTTACTTCGTCATGTAAGCGGAAGGCGGCTTCAGCTAACAGATGATGAGGTTCGTTCGGCGAGCTGCTTAGCTGAAAAAAAAAAAAAAAACTCTGTGCTTTCACACTTCTATACTAACTAAGGAAGAGCGAAATCGCCATTAGACTTGGTTATGCTTTTTTAAGCGTAGCATTGTGTAGCCGAGAGTATCTAGCTTTCACTCTCTCTCACTTTGTTTGGAAGGTTTAAACAAATGTGTTTTTAGACCCTAAGGCCCGCGCAGACGAGGACAAATATTTATTGCGACCTTGGCCGTTAGTAAGATAATTCTACTCCGTTAACGTCCTCGCAAAAACTTAATACGTTAAGCTGTTCTTACTTGACAGTGAAGAAGTGATTTTGGTGCTGTATTTTTTAGTAACATGAACATAAGCGTGTTATTGCGCGGAGGTTAATTTTAAACAGAACTTCGACTAATACATAGGCACAGAATTAGGTCGAGAAAAGAGGTTTGCTATATGTATGTATAATAAACTAACTCTGCTTAACAGTCACTACTAATCAGAGGGGGGCATTTTAACTCAAAAACCACGGTTTACCTCAAAATGGAAAAAAAAATGCGACCTCACTCAATTTTAACCTCCAATCAGGCGGCAACACTTTAGGTTTCCAGCGGCCACTGCCAACCTCACTTAATCCTAACTGTAAATGCTTTCGTCGATGATGTCGTGAAACTGTTCTGTTACGTGAGGTTCATCAGCAATAATATTTTGCAGCAAAGAAACATCGGCTCCTCTAATAAAAAAACAGATCCCAGGCTTCATGCCCAACTCTTTGGCAAACTGCACCCCTGCACCTGCACCCCTGTTTCTCTTTGTGTCTTTCTCCCTTTGCGCCTTTATGATCACTGTTATCCTAAGACACACACACTGCGTCAAAATAAACGTGTTGCTGACCCTTGACCTGAAGAAAACGATGGCGAGAATTCTGCATCTTTTTGAGCAAGAGCAAGAAAATTTATTGTTCTCAAGATTTACATTATCCAAGTACTAAAGTAAACCACTGGGAAGTTTTTGACAACTGGGTGGTCCCGTAGGGCTTTGCAAGAAGGGGAAATTTGTCGTGTTCGAAAACACGCTGCCTTTATTCACAAAGAATTGATCAGAACAACTGGGCTAGTGTGTTGAATGGGAACGGCTCTGCCCGTCACGATTACCAAATCGCCCGCCAATTTTCACCGCAACGAAATCTTTGCGCGGTTCCCGACCGAGCGCAAATCAAAACGTACAGCTGAAATACCCGTATCGGAAAAAAAAATTGAAGGTATCGTTTCGTCAACCGGTCTGTTACGAGCTTCTATGAGGCATTCACTCGTTTTCCTTTAAAATATAAGCTAACGAATCACTCTCCGGTGCTTTCGAAGTTGCTAGACTGTACGCACCGTGCGTGCATTCCGTTGAGCCGCTGACGCCGTTTTAATGTCATATATTTACAGCATACAGCACATACACGTAAAAGAAAAAGCAACCACAGAAAGGAGATGAACAAACAATCCAGAGGGAACGAGTTTCCCTGTTCTGGGCGCACTCCGCCGTTCGCAATCCGTGTCCATAGGCATTTGGTTTTGTAAAGGGCATTTTGCGCCGCCTTATGATCAACGATACTCCCCAGAACCAGTGCCGTCATGAGTGCAGTTGCACCTTGAGCGACTACACCATGGTTTGCAATGTTTGGTATAATAAAAGAAGGAATGGAATGGTCATCCTGGTGGATGCAGGCAGGTATTTAACTATATATGCATCTCTGTAAAATAGCAAAAAAAAAAAAATGTAGCCAAACGTATGGGTGTCGCCTCAACTATATATCAGACAGCACGTGAATGTAACTAATGTATGAAAGAAAAAGAAAACACAATGCTTAAGATAGTACAAGAAAATATCGCACTATAATTACAGAAGAGGATAACTGTGTGTGCATCCCTTCATGCATCAGGTTAGAAATCCTGAAACATTTACTCACTGCCGCATTGCAAAGTGCATACAATTGGTTACATTCAGTTATTGTGATGGAAAATAAGCACGATTGTCTGAATATGCTAGTCCAATATTAGCACCCGAAAAATTTCGACCTTTTTTACATGTTCATGTTAACAAAATAGACAGCTAAAAATGTCTCAAGATCAATTTTTAGGACATAAAGCTTTTATAAGGCCGCATCTCGAATCTGAGATTTTTTTTTTTTTTTTGACGTGTGCGCCGTGTGTAAACGGTTCCTTTTCTATGTGGCCGCAAAATAAGATAAACAGACCACGCTAAACGACGCTCAGATACTACCTTTTGTCTCCCCCTGCATGTCACAAAGAAAGAAGGTGCGTGAAGGTAAATTGTATAAAGTGCGCGCCACAACACGCTCATCGAGTACGTCCGCTTGTGCCTCCTTCTGGCTGCAATTTACGCAGAGCTCGTCGAGGATGACGCCTCGGCGATGAAGACGGTGTTTAGTTAGAAGCACTCTCATTCGCATGCTTTCGGCTCATATCAGGCGGAAGCGCGGATAAACAGTTGCTCACATATTTGTGATGCGGGTATCATGTGTCATGATCCGTTGGTACACACCTCTTCAAAATGGGGGAAAACGCCAAGCGCGGCGGCATAAAAGACCGAGAGGTTAAGGGCCCTGGGTGCACTGTCGCTGAGGTCGGGTTGAAAAAAGAATTTTTACAGACTTGCCAACCGACAAAGGAGGAAAACCTATCTATAGGTTTTCAGGTTGGTCAAATAGCTGTGGGACACATTTTACTCAGAACGCTTGACAGAAGGTCGAAAGGCATGACATGCTTTCGCCCCTGCTTTGGCCTTCAGAGTGAAGGTGGGTGCGCGCCAGAAGTTCTTTTTGCACTATACCAAACTAGCCAAAGATCAGGGTGTTCAGTTCTAGGGCGAAATTGGTTATGCTATGCTCGCTAGAAAACACGGTTTTCAACAAAGCTAATTCTTGACAAAGTGAGACATTTCTTTTAGTGAGAGGGAGATGGAGAGACGACAGAAACGGGTACACTGCTGACAATCTGCCACGTGCTCGGAGAGACTCTGCCCGCAAAGAATGTCACGCAAAGGAATGCTATAAAGAAGTAAATACTCATCGACATCCACCCAAGTGCAGCCATTATACGATTACACAGGAAAACTATACAGCTTTCTCAGGAACCTCGTAGTTAAACAAAAAGAAAAAGAATAAAATTTTTCCTTTCTTCCTAGTTAAAAGAAAACAAATTTTTATTTAACTGGAAGTCAATTCGTAGTTACTTCGTATTTTAAAAAACATCGTCCTTGTGCTGGGCTTTATTTTTTCTTGTTTCTTTTATTTGACTACGAAGTCTCTGAGAAAGCTCTGTAGCTTTCCAGTGCAGCCGTATGGCTGCGCTTGAGTGGACGTCGATGAGTAGTTACTCCCTTGTTATAAATCTACTCCACCTTGGGGATTTCTGTAAATATTCGACCAAAGGAATGGCATGTGGTTAACGAGGCCGACACCGCCGGGGGAATTGGCGTCCGCGGGACCATATACATAGTGCCTTACATCTAATGAAGCTCAGCCTGCCGCCCTAGAGTACTGCTTAATGCCTGTATTCTTCAGAGAAGCTTGAAAGGCTGCCTTTGTGACAGAGCGGCTGTGCGAAATCGTCAACATAAGCTACGACTTTAACGTGTGAGGCGCAGGGTGGAGGAAGCCCGCGTATCAATCTCGCATTTTGCAAGTATCGCAACAACGGGACAACCACAAGTACAAACAGAGCGAACAACAAGGGCTACGTTGCAAGAACTATTTCACGGCTGCAAACGCTAATTATGGGCCTACACAGGCAAAAATCTTTATGCTTAAAATTATGCTGAAGTCTAGACTTATGTTCGACAGCGTCGAAAGGAAACAGCAGTTTCGAAATGTTGCCAGGCGCGGAAAGTGATAACGGATCACGTCAACTCAGGACAGGACGGGACTGTAAATCAGGAACACGAAAAAAAAAAATAATTAGAGTTATAATATTGGGGCGTTAGAATCTCTTAAGTATATTTCTTTTGCATCATAACTATTCTGGAAAACAAAACCACATAGCGTAAATAGTACAGTTTATTCACAACACATGTATACTCTATTCCTCCCCGCAATAGCATAAACTGCACATGTTTCTCCAAACACATTTCCTCCTTATCACTTCTGACGCGTTTGTCCTCGACCGTCTCCTTTTTTTTTTTTTTTTTTGCATGTCAATTGTGGTTCAATGTGCGGTTATTATTCTGTGTCTTTGTACTTCGAGACGTAACATAATGTTGATGCTTAGCCAAATTTGAGTAAATGAATTTGTGACTTTTTGTTGTTCAATCTGACGATAATATAAAATATTTTCTTTCCTTGCCGATGTAAACCGATTACTGGTGATTCACGGATTGGAAGTCCGATTTAAGTGTCACTGGGGTGGAGACAGACACGGGACGGGAAGCCTGCCAAAAATAAGCATGGGATGCTCTTTAGGTTAAGCTTTGTTCACAGGTGTTCGGTTTCAATTGAATTGCATTTAATGTAATTTAATCTAAATTTAAATCAAAATTGTGGACAGTGGCTAGCTCCATGAAGCGGTCCACTACGTCTTCGATGCAACGCAGGTTAGGCATAACAACGCAATGCTGCTGGCGCGATTCAAACACTCCGGCGGCGGCTTGTCTTTTCAACAACTCCGTTTCTTCTATGAGTGCCAGCTAGACATTCTCGCTTCTGGATTAGGTATAGACTTACTTAATGCCACTTTCCTTTATCGAAGTAACACATATTCAAATATTTCGCCAATCCTTTCGAATTCGATGTAATCCGGAGGTATATTTTTGGTTCTTCTGCAAGTTTTTTTTAATCATTCCCACTCATTTCTAATGAAACCTGGTAAATTTGAAATAATATTTATCAAGCTGTAATTTATTGTAATATTCTACTAAAATATACATACAATATGTTTCTTGGAATGAAAAATTTATGCCTTAGACACAACATTTTTTGATGCAGTGCTAAAAATATTCTCTAGCCAGGACATAATAATAATAATAATATAAACTGGATCAGAGGAAGAAAAAGGTACTGTATCCTTCACACTTATTTCTGTGGACACCTGACCAGTGCTGTAAGGAAAGGGAAGGAGGGAGGAGGAATTGAAAGTGGAAAAAGAGAAAGAGGAGCCATAGTGGCGAATTGCGGAGTAGTTTCGACCACCTGGAGAACTTTAACATGCACTGACATCGCGGGGTAGGAGGAGGAGGGTGGTTGTTCCTGGCCCTACGGGACTAGGAATGGGTAGTCCCCGCCGTTTGTGACGGGTGACAGCCTATCCCCGGTGGGTGTACCTGTAGTAGGCTGTCATTGCACCCGCAACGGCTTCGGTGGCGGATGGTGGTGGTAAGAACATTAGCTATATGTTGTTGCTGTTTTTGTGGCTGTAGAAAAAGAGAAAAGAAAATGCACGGGCCTGCTACTGGCTCTGTAGCTCAGCCACCTCCACTGCCTGTGCGGACAGAAGAGAAAAAAAGGAAGAAAGAAAAGGAAGATGGAGAGAAAGACGCGCGCCGCAACAACAGCCGTCGTCCACCACCGAAGCGGTGGCGGGTAAAATGACGGCCCACAACAGATAAAAAATCGGTGGCAGGCTAGCCCCCACCGCAAGCGGCGGTGACCTACCTATTAGCTATGCAAGGGCCAGGAGGTATGCTTGAATCAGCCCATAACGGACCGGTCCTTAAAAGCACTAGGTGGAGGTGCCCAGTTTGCAACTCCAGTGGCGGTAGCCGCCGCCCGGGCGCGCCCGACTAAGGCTTGTTGGGCCTGTAAGTCATGGCAGCCGAGCAGGATCGCCTCCCAGTCCTCCCGGATTGGGTTGGGGATGGGGGAAAAGCCGGTTTGGAGGGGTAGGCCCACACCATGTGATAGATGTCAGAAGACACCGCTCCACAGTGTGGCCAGCTGTCACTAAAGGAGGGGTTAAAATGTTTTAGGGCTGCCAGGCACAGCAATGTATTGGTGAAAAGGCAGAGAAGGAGCCGCTCATCCGCCTTTTTGAGGCTTTTACACGGACTGGGGTAGAGACGATGACAATTTTGGTAGTACATTGTGATATCTTTGAAGGTGTAGGCTGGAATAAAATCGGGTTCCTGATCGGGTGGGGAGGAGAAAACAGCCCGGTGAGAGAGTGCGCGGGCGGTTGCATGTGCTGCCTCGCTTCCTGCAAACCCTGATGAGCAGGGGTCCATACAAGGTAACGGAGTGCGGGGTCCGTATCCCGTATGCCATTTGAGTAGATTTAATAGGCTAGGAAGGGAGTCCCAGCCTTGTCTGATGCTTCGACAGGCTCCTCGTGAGTCGGTAATTATGTATTTTGAATCTGAGTGTGAGGTCGCGAGAGCAATGACCACCTTTTCTGCGTGTGATGTACTGTGGGCTCTGAAGGTGAGACTGTTAATCGTTTTGATATTGACGGCCGTTGTGACGTGCGTCTTTTTCTCTCCGTATTAAGGCACAAGCCTTTAATACCTCATCGTTGTCAACAGACGGTTGTCAGCAGAGGTGTCACACTTTCGAGAGCGAGGGCTAAAAAAAACCTTGTCTCCACTGGGAATCGAACCTTCATGCCTTGGATCCCCAGCCCAGCGCTTCACCAACAGCTCTACGCCCCGGATCGTGAAACGCTCTTTATAACTTCGCCCCGCCGGGGTGGTGCAGTGGTAAGACGCCCGACTACTGTGCCGGAGTTCCCGGGATCGAATCCCGGCCTCGGCGGCTGCGTTTCGAGGGAGGCGAAACGAAGTGGCGTCCGTGTGCTGTGCGATGTCAGCGCACGTTAAAGATCCCCAGGTGGTCGAAATTACTGATGTCAGCGCACGTTAAAGATCCCCAGGTGGTCGAAATTACTCCGTAGCGCTCCACTATGGCCTCCCTTTCTCTCTATCCACTTTCACTCCCACCTTCATCCCTTCCCTTACGGCGCGGTTCAGGTGTCCACAGAGCAAGTGTGACAGATACTGCGCCTTTCCCTTCCTATGAACCAACCAACCATCTTTATAACTTCCATTTTCTACCGTTGGGATGATAGCGGGATTCCGCGGTTGACCGATACTGCGCTTTTCCTTTCCTGTAAACGAATTATAGAACGCCTTTTTGATGCGTTCAATGAAATGCTGGTTGTGTTTGACAAGGGGCGCGCAATGTACCATCACGAGAAATCATGACGTCACGAGCTGATTTATGCATATACGAAGCTGACCCCGCCGGGCGTCTGATCCAGGCGTCTATGCGGCGCCTTTTATTTGCCGCTTCCTCGAACGCCACACCAGACAGCAAACAGAAGCAGATCCAGATGTATAGTGAACTAGAGTATTCTAGTTCATTATACCCAGATGTCTTCGAGGCGTGAGTTCAGCAGGCATCAGCGGTGTTTGAAACTGATTTAAAAGCCGTAGTATCTATCACAATTCTCCGCGGACACTGTACCACGCCGTAAAGGAAGGGATGAAGGTAGAAGTGAAATAAGAGAGGACGACATAGGTACCGTAGCGCAGGGGTACGGTCCACCGCGCTATGATGGCTTTAAATAAATAAATAATAAATTGGTTCACAGGAAGGGAAAGGCGCAGTAACTGTCACACTTGCTCTGTGGACACCCGAACCGCGCCGTAAGGGAAGGGAGGAGGGTGGGAATGAAAGTGGAAAGAGAGAAAGAGGAGCCGTAGTGGAGGGCTACGGAGTAATTTCGACCACCTGGGGATCTTTAACGTGCGCTGACATCGCACAGCACACGACGCCTCTTCGTTTCGCCTCCATCAAAACGCAGCCGCCGCGGTCGGGTTGATGGCTTTTGCCTCATCGCACTTTAGTAGTCCAAAGGGCCCTCTAGAATTTTTTCTTTCTTTTCTTTTTCTCCTGTCCACACGAGGCAGAGGAGATGGCTAGCAGGCCCATCCAGTTTATTTTCCTCCTTCCTACTGTCGCAACAACAACTGACATCGCACAGCACACGGAAGCATCTTTTCGCCTCCATCAAAACGCAGCCGTCGGGTCTGTGGTCACAAGGAACAAGTGACACAATATTAAACAAGCCATTTAGTAGCATCCAAGCCCATCACGGACGGACACCTATTAGAGTAAAGAACTGCTTCTCTAGCCGATAAGTTCACGTGCTCAGATAATTGCCCGGAGGTGGTGAAGGATGGCAGTTCCTAGGCCTACGGGGCTGGGACGGTAGGTCAACGCCGCTTGCTGTGGGGGCTTGCCAGCCACCGAATATTCTTTGTTGTAGGCCGTCATTGCACCCGCCACTGCTTCGGTGGTGGATGACGGCTGTTGTTGCGATGCGCGTCTTTTTCTCCCTCTTCTTTTTAATTTCTTCTCTGTTTTCTCTTCTGTACGCACGAGGCAGCGGAGGTGGCTTAGCTACAGAGCTAGTAGCAGGCCCGTGCATTTTATTTTCCTTCTTCCTATAGCTACAATAACAAGAACTCCTGCAGTTAGCGAACTGTCGTCGTAGGCCTTTCCGTCTCCCGGAGTGAGCATCGCGATTTATCTTTTGTGCTCGGAACGCTTATCGGCGCTTGCCTAGCTTTAGTGGTACAAAACAATTCGGGCCCCACCGGGCCCTAGACTAGTGCGTCAGGCTGTTGTGAAGCCATTTTACGCACAGATTTGGACCAGAAGTGTGGTGGCCCAATAAGGGAACTGTTTTTCAGCCAGCTACCGAGTGGGAACACCGGACACGTTCCTCGAAATGCAGTTGTCCGTTACTACGACAGTGCGCAGAAAAAAGAGGCGGAGTCATCGCAACTCAAAATTCATTGTTATAGGGAACAACGGATGTGTTCTATTCACCCCTGATGAAAGAGAGAACATTTGGATTGTGCATTGTTTGCGCACGTTTTCATACGAGGGTAAAGATATACTTGATCGGCTGATACGATGCTGTAATACAGTGCGTTGCATCAGCCTCCGTTACGAAGTCTTCTAATATACGCTTACCGAAGCCGTGAGATTAGAGAATATGTAGCGAAAGGCGTCTTTCAGTGCTATTAACCAACGTAATACGTGCAACTATGCCTCCGCGTGCGGCTCGAAGCGTCTGCTTTAGCAAGAAGAAAAAAAGGAAGTTGCCCTTTATACAGCTGCACAATACATCTGTGTGGTTAGAGGGCTTGTTTTTATTTCGTCTATAGTGCAAACTTGGAAAATCGTACTAAAATCTAAATACAACGTTTTCCTTAAAACACGTACCTCTGGCCAGAAAGAAATCATTTCGTGCTAGGGTCACACCACAATATGGTGTTGAGATATCTGCAGCTTTTTTTCCTTCTTTAACATTCGGTCCTAACATTTTGTTTAAGCGAAGGGGGAGAACGAGGGCGGCTATCAGCGTTCATTTTGATTGCCATGGGGCCTTGGTATTCGATCCCCGTGTCGTCTACCGTCATCGGTAGGGCAGAAGAAACCAGTCAGATTAGCCGCGTACGTGACCGGCCTTTAACGCCCGAGTGGCGAGGCAGGCGTTATTACATTCTTGTGCGTCCCTGCCCGTGATGTTTATACCAAGTGGCGCCCATAGCTCTTCGAAAATGAAGTAGCAAATATTCGCTACTGGTTATAAGACAACGCGCAGTTCATGTTGCTTTGGGATAGTGCGATACGTGTCAAGATAATAATGGATAACATATTTCTTTATTTTCTGGTCTGAGAACCATTTGCAGCTTTGCAAATTAGAAGGCTATATACTGACGGCTAGAATAATACCTTTCCCACCTTGGTGTGACCAAATAGATGAACTTCAGATGGAAAACTTGGATGGGGTAGCGAGAAAGCCGTATCGTAAGGCTGAAAGTCGGGGTTGCGCTGCTCCTTGTGTGTGTGTGCGTTTCTGATTGCCTTCTTTATTTCTGCCATCCCAAACCCTCTATATATGCCTCGAGAGATATATACGGTCAAAGGCAGAGAATGTGAGGGCTATAAGCATGTGGTGATATCTTCTACAGTTGTTTGCCTTGTTATTGCGAATATGAAGGCACAATTTGCGGACACATGTGTGCTCCTTACTTAGGAAGCTTAACCATCCTGCTGTTTAAAAATCGTAGCGTATTGTACACATCATGACAAGTGGCACTTGATACGGTTCGACAGTATTTTCGCTAGTTGTTGAGAGCTGTGGCCGCTATAATTATCGAAGAGCACGTTTTATTTATTTATTCCAGTGAGCGCTGTTTAATATATATATATATATATATATATATATATATATATATATATATATATATATATATATATATATATATATATATATATATATATATATATATATATATATATATATATATATATATATATATATATATATACGCGATATGACTGTAAAAAAAATCATGGCTTCTCCTCGACACTACCCCACCATTTGCATCTGACAGGCGAATTTCTCGGTACTGATGTTCAGCTTTCTGAACTACCTTCTGTTCTAAGGCAAATGAGGGATATCGGAAGAGACCGTTACAGACATATAGATGGGAATGGTCTTAGCTTACGATGTGTATAGCGAACATTCGCTTTTAATGTTTTTCCTGACCTCACATTGTTTAGTTAATATTGCCATAATATATAATAGTGAAGCAACTGTCGAAAAGAATGAGGTACGTTTATGAACATATTTATAGAAATGGCTCAAGCTTTAGACGTGTAGCAAAATTTTGTCTCTTACGTTTCTCCTGAGCGCACGATTCTAGCCGTGGCGGCCACACTACGATAAAGGCAAAATGCAAGACGCCCGCGTACTGTGAGAAATCTGTGCGCGTTAGATCATACGTGGTAAAAATTATCCCGGGGCCTTAAACTTCGGCGTCACGTATATAGCCTTGTCGCTTTGAGCCGTTCAACCCCGTCAATCAAAGCAAACAGGAAATATATGTGGGACTGTCTTACAGAACCAACACTGTGAATTTCTTTAAATAAGCAGCAAGAATAAGTGAGGATATTTTGTCTGTCATGCGTGGGGCAATTATAAAATATGCAACATAATTGTGCTTGAAACACCTTTCCAGAATTTGGCCATTATTTCTGCATATTTTAAAATATTTCCTCTCAGTTACTTTTGCATATCAAGTCGTTATTCTGCAAAAGATCCTATAAATATCTGTGGCCACAACACCGTAATTAGAAGGAACTTTCTACAAGCCACAATTTGTCCTGCAGGAAGAAGAAAGAAGCAGAATTCAAGAAGTTGTTACATTCATCTTAAGTTCTATTTTGCTGGAAATTATTATAGTGGTTCTTTTGTTACACCAAAATATTGTCACGGACTACTCTCGACGACAGAACAAGAGGCTTTCACCGCGCTGCGGTTTTCGCGCGTTGGCACTAATTCCCTGCAGACCTACTCATCGTTAAAAGCAGTTGCGGTGCAGGTGGCCTGCATCGGCACAGTAGTAGCAGAGGGGGCGATGATCGCGAGTGCGCCAGTCGTCAATTTTGCGTGGATGCACCTGAGGAAGTCAAGCGAGGGGTGCTGGACAGATGTAGGTAAGGACGTCTTGGTCCTGGCTTCGGGGTGGAAAAACAAGACGAGCGACCGCGGCCTAAATCATGACATGTGGTGGTATTGGCTTTAGTAAGTCGGGCGGAGTGAGCACCTTGTTGACCTCTTCCTGAATCAGGGGTGAAAGACTGCATAATTGTAGCATTGATACCATTGAAAGGAGTTTTTGCAGCTGCTTGCTTACGACCGCCCTTATGGTCTCGCGGAGCGCGTCAGTGCTACCAGTGTCGCCGATGGTTGCAGCCTTAGGGATGGATGGCTGCTTTTAGTGCTTGGATTGCACCTCAAGTGCCTTCTCGATGGTAGTGGCCTCGGACACAAATTCTGCGATAGACTTGATGGGACATCACTTAAATGTAACGATGATAAGTCCCTTAATTCTCCTCATAACATAACAAAGCTTCTTCTCGGAAATGTTGGAATCAGCCTGACCGATTAACTTCGGCATGCCCTCAAAGTAAGCGAGGACGCAGTTGCTAGGAAAAGGTCCAGCTCCGCGCATTGCTGTCGAATAACGGCGGAGAAGGCTCGCTGGAACTGGTCCTTGAAGAAACTCCTCGCTGTTACAATAATCTTATGATTTTAAAACCAGGCGTCATCCAGCGAAAAGCATACATGCTGCAGTTTCTGGTAGCTGCAGTTTCTGGTAGTCGTCCCAGTAGTTGTGCAAGGCTACACTGTAAAAAAAATTTCGCTGATTTACGTAGAAACATGGAGGTGATTTATTGCCGAGCTGTTTTTGTATTTCATATAACGGACGTTCCTAATATAACGTAAAACCGTAAAACGGACTCTGTTAATTGGTTACAGAATCTCTGTTTCCTGATTACAGCATAATGTTTATTTCTGCATTATAAGGTTTCTGTTTTCTGAATACAGCATTGAGTTCATTTCTGCTTTACAGAATTTCCGTTTTCTCAATACAGCATCAAGTCCGAATTTCCATTATAGGTTTCTGTTTTCTGAATACAGCATTCAGTTTATTTCTGCTTTACAGAATTTCTGTTTTCTGAATACAGCATCAAGTACATTTTTGCATTATATGATTTCTGTTTTCTGAATACAGCATTTAGTTCAATTCTGCTTTACAGAATTTATGCCTTCCGAATACAGCATCAAGTCCATTTCTGCATTACCGAATTTTCCTTTTTTTTTTAATTACGTCAAGCAACCTGTTATACAGACCTTCTTTTGCAATTATGAAGCTGTCTGCTTTCTGAGTCACCCGCACAATCAACAAAATATGAAATCTGTTCTCTTACCGACAGTACAGCATCGGCTGGTACAGTTTGTACCAGCCGACTGGATATGATTGTTGATTTCGTTTTAGGAAGAATGTTGGTGTTCTTTCAGCATGCAGTTGAAGTGAGAGTAGCGTCGGTGACCAGATGTGAATTTTGTGATTTATCTAGTGAAGTAACATGCACGCATGCAAATTGTGTAGGACTTTGTATGCAAATATATTTAACACCCATTCAATGAAACACGTACATAATGTTTATTTCCCTTCGTACACTAAACTGTCTTCGGGGCATGCATTCTCTTTTGTAATCTGCCATTCTGTCTGAGATCCCCTGAAAAGCACAAAAAAGATAGTTTGTCAGAACCGTAAGATTCTAGGCACTGGAAAAAGATGGCGAATGGGTTTGGTTTGTGGGGTTTAACGTCCCAAAGCGACTCAGGCTACGAGAGCCGCCGTAGTTGGGGACTCCGGAAATTTAGACCACCTGGGGTTCTTCAACGTGCACTGACATAGCACAACACACGGGCGCCTTGCTTTTCACCTTTAACGAAAAGACGAAAAACGTTGTTTTCAGTACTTCTAATGCAGTGATAAAATTAACACCTGAGTTTCTGGAATTCGACACAAGAAATAAAATAAATTTGAAAAATATGGCTATATTGTAGAAACTAACATGCAAAGAAGGGATGTAAGACATATAAAAACCTTTTACTGATAATTTGCACGTTAGATAGGGTAAAAGACTTGAGTTAAAACTTAAAAAATAACTGAGTGACTATCAGTGATCTTAAATGTACTACTGTACAAGGGCAAATTATTGCAGAAGGGTCCCCATTTTTGTTAGATCAGCCATTTCAATTTTTTCATGAGCAAATTTTCAACAAATGGGACGCTGGCATTTGAATGTTACCCCTGGATGTTCATTTTTCTCTGTGCTCAATATTGGGAACTAAGTGGCTCATGTTTCGAATGTATTACTACATGCTAAGTCTGCCATGCCTTTTACTTTCCCTATGTAAAAGAGGTAAAATATTTGTTGAAAGTTATGCACGAGATGAAATGGGAAAAAAGCTTAAGTGATGCGGAAACGCAGAATTTTCAGTTATTACACTGTTTCCAGGACATTGGTTAAAGACACATAAATATATATATTTAAATGAGGAGGCATCAGTTGTTTTTAACGTAGCAAGAATTCATCAAAAAAGATCAAGAGAGCCATGAAGGCATGCAGTCAAGATCAACCATGAGAAAATTGACAAACATGCTTAGTGTATCAGGAGATGGAACGAAGCTTCTGCGCCAACTTCATAACTGTCGAATGGACGCTGGTGCGTCACTTCTTCCCGCCTCGCGACTTGTTTCCTGACAAGGGACTGATGAAAAATTTGTCTGTAAAACAGCAATGACTTGTTTTAGTTGTGTTTGTTTTACCAAAAAATACATTGTAACATGCTTGTTATGTTTGTTGCTTAGCATTTCATAAACCGTATGAAACACTGAAGGCGAACAAACTTTTTCAGTGCAACTATTTCACATTCATGCAATTCTCGAACACTGATGTGTATCGCTGATTGCTTACTATTGCAAAAACTTCGGCTGCAGAAAAAGGTAAAATAGTGGCTAAATAACCTGTAAAAATTATTTTAGTTATCTATATATCTCTGGATATAAGTAAATAAAATCGTAATGTACAGTGACATAGATTCACGTATTCTGCAATACCCCCAACAAAAGGGAATTGCAAACGCGCACAAAATCACAGGTGTATATTTTGTTTGAGCTACGAGAGGTTGCACATTAATAGAGCTTAAATTATGTGCAAAAATATTTCGTAGATTTTTTTTGCAGTAAGGAACAGATCTGGCCATCACATCGGTGCATGTCAGTAACGTGCCTATTAAAAACACCCTTGGGCTAGGTGTTTAGAAGGCTATTGACGAAAGTGACAAGGGCCTAGTCCCGCGAGGCAAGCAAAATGAGCCATGGTGGGGTTCGAGGCAAAGAATAAGTGGGAGACAAGAAGTCTGTATGGCGCTGTGTGAGGCAATGTTCTATATCTGCGTATAAATGTGAACAGCTGGGGCACTGTGACATGAAAGAGTGTTTGTACAAATAAATTTTGGCTGCTGTGTGAAGACGGAATTGCTGAAGGATGTAATTTTCACAGATCGACAAGGGTGGGCGTCCTAAGTGGCAAGTTAGCTGAGTCAAATCACTGGTGCGTGCATTATTCATAGCCTATCGCTTTGTACACCGTCCGCATTCACCCTCGATGGGCTCGTGCTTAGGAGCCTCAGCACCCGGTTTACAATAGAGCAGTCAAGCTAGTAGTAAGCCAGCTCATAGAAGGGCACATAAATTAATTATGTTTTCTTGTCTGCACCACTGCTGAATTTGACAAGATAGGGACTATTATTTTCTCAATGAAAAAGTTGAGTACTGGAAACAAGACTAGAAAAGTAGCGTTACATGCATTAGTACATACAGCACATAATTATAAATCAGTTCTAAAAGCAACAAGAAAAGTAAGGCCAGGAGAAAAGATATTTTCAAATGGTCCTTTAAAGGCACTATCCTGAAATGCTTCACCTCAACAAGCACAATAAACGAAGAATCAAGTGTTAAATGGAGAAATGACATTCATCCCATATATACGGTACAACCGGAAAAAAAAAAAAAAAAACGATAAGAGCCTCACCTCTGGATAAATTTCCGCGTCGTTGCCACTGCCTCGGCATACTAAAGATTCAGGACTTATTACAGCACGAAAAGCAGGCAAGCTGCCTCACAGATGCTGGCTCTATAAATACAGCCTCCTGTTCACAAAACACGTAGCACTGCTTTCCAATAACATAAATATTGACTTCAGTATTGTAAGCCATAAAACAATGCTAGTAACGAAAAAAGAAAGATGTGCCTGTCACGCAAATTTATATAGTAATCATTATTTGAATACTCGAAGGGGCAACTTTGTCCCATTCTTTTTAGGAAGTCTATGCCTTCAAATGGTCATTTTGACTGAAATAGGAACACATCTTGTATAATGCTCGCATATCTACAGTTTACAAGAACATATACCCATACTCATTGGTTAGATATATGACAATATCTCGTAACCTATGAAGACAGCTTCCCAAAATTTAAACCGTAATTTAATTTGGTTAGTTAGCCTTTTTGTGAATGAAGAGCGAAGCAATCCAGGAAAAGGCATGGATCACTAAAATTAGTCCGACCCCACAATCTGCGGCCGCATCCATACGTACAAAGCATGATAATAAATACCATGATCAAGCTTGTCGAGTACAACTATAACTGGCGTGGACGGCAAATCGGAGATCCTCGATGTAATGCTCGTGCCTTCCTGATAAGAGACGGGAGTAAAATCGAATTCATGTGGTAACGAACAAGAACAGTTTATAGTGCTCCAAAACAGTGATAACTGACTAACTTTATAGCTATGTTTCTTAACTCAGCCGATGCACCGAATCCCTTGGTTTCTAGGGACATATACGCGGCAAACAATACAGCTGCGGATATTCCGACAGTCACCTGCAGATTTAACTTCAATGATGCAGCTCTCTATTCCATGCTACAGATGCTAAGCATTTCAACAAAAATAAAACGGCACTGACAGGTGCACCTTTTCTTTTTACAACTAAGGAGTTTCCTTTCCTTGATGGGTTCCATGCTTTTATTCCGTATAGCCATAAGCATCAGTCTTGCAAGTAGAGAATAGTGGTGCCAGCAAATGGTAGCTACCGAACCTAACAAGCATACTGAAAAGAAGTAAGGGAAGTCAAACGGAAATAATCAAGGCTTTTAATAATTATAGTTCTTTCTTCTTTCTTTCATATAGTTCCAAGTTGCAATGAATAATGCCAAGAAGGCTGTTAGGTTATACTTGGCACCACAATATAGTTTCACATTATTTTACAATCTCCAAAATGGATTGCTCAGGATTCACTACTGAAGTACAGTGGGGTTTATAACTCACTTCAAAGATGCGGTAGAGAGCACAAGGGTCGTCCTTGAAGTATGCGGCAAGGAGAGGCATTACCACATCTGCCTCAGCTCTTATGTTGCTTTTTGTTTCTTGGAGCTGCCGCTCTGCAAGCAGGTACATGATTTCCTTTGAAGGTGCACTGTCAAGGTACTTCACAAGGAGTGGAGCGCATGTTGCAATACTGTCCTGAAATGTGGCCTGGAATAAAATAAAACATTTTTTTTTCATCATTGGCAAGCAAAGATTATTGGTAGGCTTCAATGGCAAAAGGCAAATGTTTGCTTTGACATGTATGCAGAAATTTAAATTTGCAGCAAGAAACACTGCAGTATGCTACCATTTTTCTACGGCTATCATAGTATCACCATTGAATGTGATGGGGGTCTGGCAGTCCTAAACCAAAGAAACAAATTATCGGGAAGAAATTAAACATTTAAAAGTTCTCATAAAATGATGCCCATTTACATCTTACTGATTAAATTTAGCTGCAGATCTTCACCAGCCTAGGATTTCCACAGCTTTCGCTGCTCTGCACAAGATCTGTACTTTTAATGCTCAAATTTTTCATTCGCAAAAGCAAGATCTTTCACAGCATAGCTTGGTTTCTTCACATATCAGTCAGCAGAACTGAATATCCACAACTCTAACTTGTACACTGCAGCCATTCTCCTTATCTTACCTAAGAAGGTTATTTGCAAGACTGTAGAAGAATGGTCTGTGAAATAACAATGGCCATTCTTTCACTTGGGCTGTGGTATGCACTGGGTTAGCCGAGTTGATGAACACCCGTTGGCAAAAGTATGTTTCCTTCATGTACGCCATTGCAAGCGGCACGTCTATATCTCTGAATGTTTTCCTTCCTTCCTTTTTCAAAAAATTAATTTTTTCATGGTCATTTTCGGCAATTGGCTTTTGAACAGGCTGCCAGTTCTGACAGCCATAGCTGCTGCTCTTACTTTTCTTAACTTGTTTTTTGGTCTGCTGCAGTGCCGGTGTTCCACGATGCAAATTTTCTACTCTGTTCTCTATTTGAAATGGTCCGCAATATGTAACACTAACACTAGCTTCATCCGTTTCAGCATGGCTTCTGTGGTGCCGAAGACATGGCTTCTGAAGGTTCGACAGTTCTTGAACGTAGCACCGCATGGGCTTATTGGACATAAGACACCATCGAGTACACTACTATAATAAGAAAAATGTTAAAAGTAGGCCAGCCATGTAGAAAAGCTCTGCGCACACCTGGGGCATCTGTTCATATTTCAGCACCATCCGGTTTAACGCTATAATAAAACATAAGTTGTCATATTGCCAGGGGGCGCTCGCAGCGAAAGACGTTGAAGTGGCGCTCGGAGAAAAAGGACGAAGTGAATCGGCTCCGGACTAGAAGGACGTACCTAAAGCTGGGACCTTATAATTCCACCTGCACCGGCTCTGATAGCCTAGCCCTAGTCGCCAATATCGTGACAAATCTGGTGGAGGTGCTGGGTAATCGGCCCTGCGCTGCCCATGAGGACCTCGCAGCAGATGGCGAAGGGCGAGCCCTGGGCGACGGTGATCGAGATTGCCGCAGACGAGACGGAACACCACGGCGCTGGTCATTGAGGAAATCTTCAACGGCTCGGGGCCGTTCGCCGTAGCGAGGCCGCGGAGAATCGGCGGAAAAACCTTCGAGGCGCAGTCGACGGTAGGGACAGCGCCGATAGACATGTCCTGGTTCGCCGCAGTGAAAGCATAAAGGCCGTCGGTCGGGGGTACGCCACTCGTCTGCTTTCCGTCTAGACTGTCGGGAATCCGTTACGTACTGGATCACGGGGGCCGGTGTTGTTGGTGCAGCTACGTTAGCAGGAATTAGGGTCGGCGACTGGGGTGGCGAGTATTGTAGCACCTCGGCGTATGTGGGACGCTGGCACTCAGGTGGCGTAAGGGGAGGAGCAGGGTGAGGTTCACCGCTTGGAAACGGAGGCCGGAGCGCTTGCTGCACTTCGTCGCGGACAACGCTCGCAATGGAGGTAGAAGCTGGTTGATGTGCGCCATACAGCAGTCTGAGTTCGTCGCGCACAATCGAACGTACGAGCTCACGTAGCGCCGATGCGTCCATGCCATGCGATGGTAACTCGGCAGAGACGGAGGTGGCGTGGACGGTACGATTCTGTGCCGAAGCTCGCTGCTGAAGCACTCTTTTTATTGTGGATGTTTCCGCAAGGAATTCTGCGACAGTTTTCGGTGGGCTGTGCGCCAGGCCAGCAAAAAGCTGCTCTTTAACGCCAAGCATAAGGTAGCGCAGCTTTTTGTCCTCGGACATTGTAGGGTCTGCCCGCTTGAAGAGGCGTGTCATGTCTTCGATATATGCCGCGACCGTCTCGTTGGGCATTTGAACCCGAGATTGGAGAGCGCGTTCGGCCCGTTCGCGGCGATCTGAGCTACCGTAAGCAGCCGCAAGATGACGCTTGAACTCACTCCAGGATGACAGCTGGTCTTCATGGTTCTCGAACCATGTCCGAGCGCCATCTTCAAGGCTGAAGTATACGTTGCGAAGCCGGGCGGCGTCATCCCAGAGGTTGAAGGTAGCTACCCTTTCGTAGTGCTGCAACCAGTCGTCGACGTCTTCATAGGTGTCCCCGTGAAAGGTCTTTGGGACGCGGGGGTTCTGAATCGTCACGTAAGTAGGGGCCGCTCCAGGCATTGCGACGACGTCGTGGCTGCCGGTAGTCATAGCCGATGGGGAAAACTCAGGTGGTAGGCCTCGTTGCCTGCGGCTGGTGCGGTGAACAGGCGTTTCTTCGAATATATGACCAGCACTCCTGCTTAGCGGAGGGGTACGGGACATCAGACCTGACCTGCCCAGCCCCCAGCGGGAAAACTGAAACCAGCGACCTTCGGGGGTAGGCTCGCTGGACATCGCTGCGCGGGAGACCCCCCATCGACGCGGACACGGAAACTCTACGAATCGACACTGGAAAAGTCCGCGGTTGCCGATTATAACGCTACCTCGACGACGCACCAACGCACCCGCAACAACGATGAATTGCCGGTGAAACAGACAACGCAACAATGCACCCGCAACAACGACGAATTGCCGGTGAAACAGACGACGCAACAACGCACCCGCAACAACGACGCATTGCCGGTGGAACAGATGACACGACAACGCACCCGCAACGACGAAGAATTGCCGGTGGAACGGACACCGCAACAACGCGCCTGCAACAACGACGAATTGCAGGTGAAGCATACCGCGTACACCGATGCAGAGCACTCAAACACTCAGAAGCCTGATATTCGCGAGAAGCTGTCGTTGGACATACCAGTAATACTGGATGGTCGCCATGTTCGAGCTTTGTTGGATACTGGCGCTGATTATTCTATTTTGAGCAGCCAGTTTGCCGCGATTCTCAAGAAGCTTTTGACTCCGTGGGCTGGCACACACGTTCGCACTGCGGGTGGTCATCTGGTTACTCCTCTAGGCATGTGCACGGCCAGGGTTCAAATTCAAGAGTCGACATTTGTGGTAAGCTGCCTCGTTCTGAAAAGCTGCTCACGTGACCTAATTCTGGGCGTAGATTTTCTTCGTGAATATGGCGCAATTATTGACCTCCGGGATTTTAAGGTCTCGTTTTCAACTGAGAAAGCAGTGGCCCTCAGCAGTACACAGCGACCACTCAATGTGCTTCGAGTTTATGCGGACAGTGTCACGCTGCCACCCCGAACCAGCACCTTCGTTAATGTCAAATGCAATGCACTTCACGATGGTGATGCAATAGCCGTGTGACTGTTGACGCAGGGAGTCTGCGTGGCTCGCAGTTTGATCCATCTTAACTGTGGCCAGTCCAAGGTACTTGTTACCAATTTTTCGCACGAGTATCGACACCTTTTTCGGAATACTTCCGTAGCTTTCGCGGAACGCATATCTGAAGTCTCCGAGTGCTTGTCCACAGAAACCGTGCCACCGCCCACATCCCTCGACAACTTCGATATTAGCTCAGAGCTATCGGTGAGCCAGCGTGAACAGCTGTTTGCATTGTTACTTGAATTCAGAGAGTGTTTTGCATCATCGTCAAAAGTGCATCAGACTCCCATTGCCAAGCACCAGATCGTGACGTTCGATGATGTCCGCCCAATTCACCAGCACCCCTACCGCGTCTCTTCGACCGAGCGCGAAGTTATTAAGTCACAAGTTAAACAAATGCTCGAAGATGATGTTATCCAGCCTTCAAATAGCCCATGGTCCTCCCCAGTCGTTCTAGTTAAAAAGAAAGACGGCACGTTACGTTTTTGCGTCGATTACCGCAAGCTGAACGCCGTAACCAAGAAGGATGTATACCCCTTGCCGCGGATTGACGACTCTCTCGACCGCCTTCGGCGTGCGAAGTACTTTTCGTCAATCGATCTAAAAAGTGGCTATTGGCAGATTGAGGTAGATGAGCGAGATCGTGAAAAAACGGCCTTTGTCACACCCGACGGACTTTATGAATTTAAAGTTCTACCTTTCGGACTTTGTTCCGCGCCGGCCACATTTCAGCGGATGATGGACACTGTCCTCGCCGGGCTTAAATGGCAGTGTTGCCTAGTCTACCTAGATGACGTGGTGGTCTTCGCAGAATCGTTTTCAAAACATCTTAAACGCCTGCGGTCAGTACTCGAAGCCCTTCGATCCGCTAACTTGACGCTTAAGCCACAGAAATGTCACTTTGGCTACCAAGAGCCTAAATTCCTCGGTCATGTCGTAAGCGCTGCCGGCGTGAAGCCTGACCTTGACAAGCTCACTGCTGTTGCGGAATTTCCGATTCCACGTGACAAGAAAGCTGTTCGCAGATTTCTCGGCTTGTGCAGTTATTACCGCCGTTTTATCGATAACTTCGCTGATCTTGCTGAACCGCTGACTCGGCTCACCCGGGGAGACACCCCTTTTGTTTGGAGTCACGAGCAAGAAGCTGCTTTTACCGAGTTGCGTCTCCGTCTCCAATCGCCGCCTATTCTAGCCCATTTCGATGAGCACGGTGAAACAGAAATCCACACTGACGCCAGTAACATTGGCCTTGGGGCGGTTCTCGTGCAACGTCAAGAGGGTGTGGAACGAGTCGTCGCCTATGCCAGCCGTGCTTTATCCCGCGCCGAGATGAACTATTCAACTACTGAGAAGGAATGCCTCGCCATAACTTGGGCGGGTGCAAAATTTCGCCCCTACCTTTATGGTCGCCCATTTAAAGTGGTCACTGACCACCATTCCTTGTGTTGGCTGGCCAACCTGCGTGACCCATGCGGCCGCCTGGCGCGATGGAGCCTTCGCCTACAGGAGTTTGACCTTACTATAGTCTACAAGTCCGGACATAAACATGAAGATGCTGACGCGCTCTCTCGTGCGCCCGTCGAGCTCGCTTCACCACATACGGGTGACTCAGGCAGTTTTCTCGGAGCTGTTGATGCTTCAGATATGTCTCATCAGCAGCGTGCTGACCCAGAGTTACGAGCCCTGATCGATTATTTAGAAGGTCAGCCAGCCACAATACCTAAGTGCTTTTCTCGGAGCCTCTCAACTTTCTGCCTGAGAAGTGGTGTACTCTATAAGCACAGCTCTAGATCCGATTCGAGAACCTACCTCCTCGTGGTACCAGCAGCTCTGCGAGAGGAAATCCTTTCCGCGTGCCACGATGAACCAACTTCTGGTCACTTGGGCTATACTCGCACACTTGCTAGAATACGAAAAACATTCTACTGGCCTAACCTTGCAACTGTCGTTAAGCGCTATGTTAAGAGCTGTCGGCAATGTCAGCGTCGGAAGGTTCCGCAATCAAAGCCTGCAGGCCTTCTCGTGCCCATAATACCACCACGCGCACCGTTTGATCAAGTCGGCATGGACCTTCTCGGTCCTTTCCCTCGATCCTCCGGGGGCAACCGCTGGATAATCATCGCCACAGACTACCTGACTCGATATGCCGAGACCAAAGCGTTACCTAGTGGTACAGCATCGGAGGTTGCCCATTTCTTTGTACACCAGATCATGCTGCGGCACGGTGCTCCGACCTGTATTATTACTGACAGAGGGACTGCCTTTACTTCACAAATGATGGCCGAAGTTTTTCATCTCAGCGGTACGGCACATCGAAAAGCTACTGCTTACCATCCGCAGACCAATGGGCTGACTGAAAGGCTTAATAAAACCATTGCGGACATACTGGCGATGTATGTCGACGCCCAGCACAAGACTTAGGATGCTATCCTACCATATGTGACATTCGCGTACAATACGGCAGTCCAAGAGACGACACGCTTCACGCCGTTTCGCCTAGTTTACGGCAGAGAGGTTCGGACGATGCTGGACGCAATGCTCCCTTGCGAAACAGATACCGAGCTTTCTACTGACGCCGAACACTTTGCCCAACATGCTGAGCAAGCACGCCAACTAGCACGCGCTCACATCGCCCAGCAACAGGACAAGGATTCACGCCGGTACAACCTCCGCCACAAACAAGCTTCCTACAACACCGGGGACCAGGTGTGGGTGTGGACTCCTGTTCGACGCCGTGGCCTATCAGAAAAGCTGATTTGCCGTTACTTCGGACCATATAAAGTCTTGCGGCGCCTCAGCGACGTTAACTATGAGGTCCTCCCAGATGGCCCAGAGCAGAGAGGCCGTCGGCTACCTCGTCCAGAGACAGTTCATGTCCTACGCATGAAGCCGTATTTTACGCGGTAACTGAAAGACGGCATCTGCAAACTTTTTTTTTTCGTTTGCTTTTGTCCACCTGTGTGCACGTGTGCCGTGTGCGTCACGCTTAAGGAGGGAGGAATGCCAGGGGGCGCTCGCAGCGAAAGACGTTGAAGTGGCGCTCGGAGAAAAAGGACGAAGTGAATCGGCTCCGGACTAGAAGGACGTACCTAAAGCTTGGACCTTATAATTCCACCTGCACCGGCTCTGATAGCCTAGCCCTAGTCGCCAATATCGTGACAATATAATTTACAAACAAGTTTTCATACGAAGACCACCCCGCGCACGACCCTCTGGACAATCAGCACCATGTCATGTCACCTGCCAAAGCCACCCCCTTGATTTTTCACTTACAATTAGCCGGACTTTCTGCTAATCGGCAACTTTAACGCTATCGCACTAATATTGGATACTGCAGTCGAACAGCTCCAGTTTAAAACAAACTTCCACGGTACAAACGAGCGGCTTAGTTCGTGATTGACAAATGCCTCCTTAAGTCTGATCACCGCAGCTGACCAAAATACAAGCCAAGGTGCTGCTGTGTGCTGCTTAAGTACCGCTCAACATCGGACGTTCGTTTAGTCGGACAGTGCTATAGAACAGTTTCGATATGGTCCGAGTAGTTCCTCTGTCTGGACTCATCATGCGGAGACACGAAAATCATATGAGCAATGCAAATAAACAAGACTGTAAAGAGAACGCGCCCTGTATCGAAATTGTTCACTGAATAAAACGTTCACACTGCCAGAGCCTTTGCGAAGCGCGCAACACTGCTCTTGGACATTCGTACGACGCCAGTCACGAGATGCACCTGAAAACAATTGTAAGATTGTTCTCACCTGTTAGGCGAACACGTTATCTTTTTTTGCTTGTGGGTGATCCAGATGTATTCGCAAGCGCACAAGATGGCTGGTTCGTCAAAGATAAAAAGTTGCAATGCAGTATCGCAGTCCAGACGTTCAGCTCCACACGTCCACGCCCTGTGCTCACTTGAAAAAGGCGCGAGAATGCAGTGCGCAACCGCTACGGTGCATGCGTCATTGCCCTAGCGACGAGCGGACGAAACAGTCGTCGGTGCGGGCGCCGGCGGCTTCCTGCAGCAGACGGTGCAGAGTAAGCGCGAAGGCGTAAGAACGTTGTTTTCCGCTGGGAGATGACACGTACAAGGCGCGATTAAAAAAACAAACATCGAATCGGCCGACACGGCGAGAACCGAAGAGCCTGGGAACGCCGACTTCTAGAGCAGTTTTCTATTTGTTTTTATAGTAAATGGCGCAGTACCTCTCACTTGTCGGTGGACGCCTTAGCAGCGCCGGGAGAGAAGAGGTGAACGAAAGAATAAAAAAAAATGTACGCCAGCGGACGTTTCGATCTCAACTTACACTGAGACCGCATAGTAGGCAGGCGCACCTGTATTTTGACTCCATTGCAACATCGCCGCCGCGGCCGCGATGAAAGCGCTTCTCCGGTCACCGGCCGAAAGCGCTTTGCTTTGCGCGTTAGGTGATGCTGCCGTGTGTACTATGCTTGACAGCAGCAGCATCCGGCCAGAGGAGAAACGATGCGCGGCTTTGGAATGTTGTTCGTGTGCAGGTGGTTCGAGAAGCCCAGCCCGGCGTGGGAGCATGTACAGTGTGCATGCTTGGGGATCTACCATACTTGGGCATGCGGGCGTCGCAGTGGCGTGAACTCCTCCTCCATTCATGCCTGGTTTACGGATTTTCAATACGTATCGAATAAAACGGAAGCGCCTGAAATTCGATTCACGGATGTTCAATACTTATTGAGTAACACGGAAGTGTCTGAAATGCTTATAAGGACATTCTCCTTCATCCGTGCGCCAATTCTCGGATGTTCAATACGTATTGAGGAAAACAGAACCGTTTGACGTTCTTTTAAGGAAGTTGTCTGCGTTAAAATACGTTTTTTTTACCGTGTACCCCCCCTCAAATTTATCTAGCCAGTCTTCTGAGTCACCGCCTGGAAACCATTGGAAGGTCGGTATCTCACGCGGCTGCTGCAACCCGAAGGACGGCGCAGAGGTATCGTCCCGCATCATCATGGGTGGTTGTGGAGGTCACCGAAAGTAGTGGAAGAGCAGATGGTGGCGTCCTCGCATTACGGTGAAATTGCAGAGGCATGAATTCTGACTCAAGACCTCGAAGCCGTCGGCTAGACTGATGCATAGGTTTAATATTGATGCTAGGAGTTCTGTGAGGGCTGGAGTCTCGGCTGGTTGGAGGTGTTCGGGGCACGGGTTGCGTAATCCAGCACTCCACTAGACGTCACGGATTAAAGTCTTTCCGAAAGTAACCGAGGACCACAGACCACAGAACGCAGTGAACTAGGCAGGGCCAACTCATCAAAGTTAGATCAACAATTTGCTCTCCTCGAGGAGGTACGCACTCACGATCAGCGCAAAGCGAAGAAAGGGATTGCACCGTATGATCAATATCATTCTTTCGGACAAACTGTAGGGCATTGTAAACAAAAAGGCAACGGGAAGTAGCTAAGAAGCAACCGGACAACAGAATGTCCTTTCTCCCTATTTGTCCGTCGCTGAGAGCGTTAGCTGCTATTAGCTTATTTCAGCATTTTACCATCGTCGGCCTCGTCAGCAGCGCCAACTGCTTTAGAATGCTAGTGTCAAAGTAAAGGGAAAGCGATATCCTTTGCACATATAGGGATGAGAAAGGAAAAGGAAGATGGTGGGAGGCAGCTTGCGGCCTGTGTCTTGGGCGCCTTCACACGCTATGGGAGGCAGTTGGCTCTAAACCTACGACGGTCGAATATGAGTTTAAGTGCCCTTCGGCACGGAGCTTGGCTCTCTTAGGGCTGTGTGCCTGATACAGGGCCCAGACACCCCGCTTTGCCGTTTAGATGGCAAACCCTTGTGGGGCCCAGCGCGGCATATCTGTAGGGCCCGTGGCGTGCCGCGCATTCGAAGGCCGGGCCATTTCCCAATGCTCCCTGCGCGCTGCTTGTTTCCCTCTCCCCGCTCGTTCGGGGATAACCGGTCCCGCGCGAGTGGGCTATAAAGGAAGGCACGCGCCGCCGTCTCGCCCGCTCTTCGCTCCTGCTTCTTCGCTCCTGGCGCTTCTCCACGGAGACGACCCGCAGCCCCTAGGACGACGACCCCGCACAGCCTTGGACGACCCCCGCACTGACGTGAGATTGAAGATGTTTGTTATACGGCCCGCTGTGTATTTGTCGTTCGCATCCCTCGGGCAGAGAAATCGCCCACAACTGGCACCCAACTGGGGCTGAATTAGCACCCATGTGGACGATTTCTCTGCCGACGTGGCAGCGCACGGCAACACGACGGGCCGGTCCTTTGTATGATAGGCGCGACGCCATTTTGAGTTTAGGGCTATCGTGTGCGTAGACGACGCGGAGTGTAGTATAGTAGTGTTTGTACAGTGTTTTAATTTTGTTTTGGGTTATGTACGTGTTTTTTTAGTGTCGGGCGGTTTGTGTTTTATTTTTTTGGATATGTTAGTTTTATGAAGTGTTGTAGCCGCGATTAGCCTTTGTGACTAGCCTCTTGATGCGGGCTAGGTGGTAGTCTTGCGCGTGTAGGGTCCCGTCCGGCCTTAGTTGTTGAGTGCAATGCCTCCGAGAAAAGACGTGCCAGATAGGGTCGCCGCTTCGGACGCCATTGCGTCCGGAAGTGAGGTAAAGGACGCGGTAGAGTCTGCGCAGGTTAGCGATGCGACCGCCCTGATGAGGCAGATGAACGAAATGTTGTCGGTGTTCACCCGTCAGCTTGGTTCGGTGGCTAGCGCCAACCAAGCCACAGCTGCGGCGACAGTCTCGCGTCCGCGGATAAATGTAGAGGTTCCCTCCTTTTCCGGCTACACGGACGTGAATCAGTCCACGAGTTCTTGCAAGAACTCGAGGATTATCAGACGGCACTGGGTTCCCCAGACGACGTGGTGTTAGCGCAGGTAATTCCCGTAGCACTTGTTGAGAGCGCGGCGCGATGGAGACGCTGTCAGCTGGACTTCCAGTCGATGGCAGACTCCACAGATCGCTTCCGTGCCGAGTTCTTGCCGCCAGATTACGAACGCCGGATGCTTGATGAGCTAGCGTTGCGCACACAGCCCCCAGAGGAGAGCATCCTCGAGTATGTACGAGCAATGCAGGAGCTCTACAAGAGGGCAGATCCCACGGCAACCGATCAGGAATAGGTCGCGCGCGTGATGAGGCAATGCCATCCGCGCTTCAAGCCGTATTTGCGGGGACGTGGTTTTGCAAACCTCGAGGCCCTAGCACAGGAAGCGAAGGTAGTGCAGGCGGATTTACTCGCTGAATTCCGCAACCAGCCCCCCCCCCCCCCCCCCCCCCCAAGGCCAGCCGAATCGCTAGCGCCGCGATGAGCCTGGGCCGGAGGTCAAGACTCCGCGCCGCGCACCAGTGGCGCAGACGTAATGACGGTAGGGCAGAAAAGGCCAGAGGAAGGCTCCGTGATTCCTCACGCTCTTGACCCGTACGCGTTCGAGCAGCGTCGTCGAGCTGGGCACGCCAGCGACCTCCGCATAGGCGCGGAGAGAGGGGAAAGACGTCCCCAACCGCTTCGTGGAACGTGGCATCCCCCGACCGCGTGGCAGGTGAACGATCGACTTTGCTGGAATTGCAACCAGCCGGGCCCCGTGGCCCGAGAGTGTCAAGTAAGGCGTATGCAGGGAAACGCGGACCGCAGGCGGCAATAATTGGTAATACCAACCTGTCGCCGTCGGCGGGAGAATTTCGTGGAAGCCACGGCGGAAAATGGGAAATGTACTCCCACGCCGCGTCACCGGGTGACCGCACCGGCGGCGCAGAAGCTTTTGTCCCCCTCGCCTGCAGAGCACAAGGAATGTTGTCGCGCTCGAGCCCTTTTATGCTAGTGCGGTTAGCTGGTCAAAGCTACTCGGCACTCGTTGACACGGGCTCAACTCTGTCTCTGGTCGGTGATGATGTTTTCGAGGCCTGCCGTAGATGTAACATCCGTGTCAGGCCAGCCGAAACCCCTTTGAGCTTAGCAGCAGGGACGGCAAAAGCAGAGGGAGCCGTACGTCTGGTCCTGCGTTTTGACGGCAGGAAGCCAAGGCATCACTTCGTCTATCTGCCCGGCTTAGTCATACCAGTTATTCTGGGAAGAGATTTTATTTCGAGCGAAGGCATTGTGCTTGACATGGGGGAGAACGGCTATCGTTACAGCCCCTTCACCCCCCCCCCCTCATTCCCTTTGTTAGCGCACCCAAACAGGAAATCGTCGCCCAAGCGGGCGAGCGTCCACGCTTGTGTGGCAGACGGCTCCCCCGCGACACTGAATGGTAGCCCATTAGAAGCAATTACCGCGTCCTTCTCAGGAACCGGTAGTCAGCGCCGAAAGCTCGTGGAAACTTTACTCCCGTTTTCGGATTGCTTCACAGAGAAACCAGGAAGAACCGACTTGCTTCAGCACGAGATCGAAACGGGTGATGCGCCCCCTTTCTGATGTAACCCGCGGCCGTTAAGCGCACATGATTGATACCGGCACGGTGAGACCCTCTCAAAGTCCCTGGGCGTCCCCAGTGGTTCTAGCGCCAAAGAAAGATGGTTCGGTCAGGCTGTGTGTTGATTATCGAAAGCTCAACTCACTGAC
Organism: Amblyomma maculatum; assembly: GCF_055883805.1. Taxonomy (NCBI): domain Eukaryota; kingdom Metazoa; phylum Arthropoda; class Arachnida; order Ixodida; family Ixodidae; genus Amblyomma; species Amblyomma maculatum. The sequence continues at coordinate 47,613,747 of NC_139345.1, forward strand.
GATTACGGTTGCGTACCCTTTGCAGTCGATCGAGGCTGTGATGTACGCGTTAGGGAACGCAAGGTTTTTCACAGTCCTGGATGCAAGCAGAGGGTACCTGCAGATTGAGCTGGCGGGAGGTGACATTCAGAAAACCGCATTCACCTGGCACCACGGGCTCTTCGAATTTACTCGACTCCCGTTTGGTTTGTCTAATGCACCGAGCACGTTCATGCGATTGATGGACATCGTGCTGGGCGATGCAAGGCTCAACTACACGATGGCGTACCTGGACGACGTCGTGATATTCTCACAGTCGTTCGAAGAGCATCTCATTCACCCGAATTCCGTTCTTGAAAGAATGAGACGTGCAGGGTATAACGATCAACCCAAAGAAAGTGCAGTTGGCATAAAAGAGAGTGAACCTCTTGGGATTTGTGGTTGATGATGGCACTTTGAGACCGAACGATGACAAACTGCAGGCAATTCTGAATTATCCCTGCCCGACGGACGTGAAAGCTTGCAGAGGTTTTTGGGAATGGTTGCCTTCTACAGTCAATTCGTCCCTAGTTGTTCAGAGCTCGCTAGGGCGTTGAACCAGCTGTTGCGTAAAGGCTCGAAGTGGGTCTGGGGCAAGGAACAGAACGACGCTTTTGTTGCCTTGGCTCGCGCGATAGCGAACACCGCTTGTTTGCGCCTCCCCGACCTGAACAAGCAGTTTATCTTGCAGACAGATGCTAGTGATGCCGGTGTAGGAGCTGTTTTGTTGCAGGAACACGAGGGCAAGCTGCGCCCTGTCGCGTTCACTAGCCGCACGCTCACATCGGCGGAGCGGAATTACTCCGTGGCCGAAAAGGAATGCCTGGCGATGATGTTCGCATTGCCAAAGTTCGACATATACCTAGACTGAGCGGTTTTCACCGTGCAGACATCACCAGGCGCTTTCGTGGTTAAAGAGGCTAAAAAACCCCGCAGGCAGACTCGCGAGATGGGCGCTGACGTTGCAAGTTACACGTACGCTATTGAGTACTGCCGCGGAAGCATTAATAAGGTGGCCGATGCTTTATCGAGCGCACCGTTGAAGGCTGGTAGAAGTGCAGAAGAGGCGCAGACCAGCACTGCTGAAAGCGGCGTCGCCGCTAGTGGAGAGGGCGGACGCGAGAGTCGCTCCCTGCGTAGTTAAAGAGAGAAAGGAGGCGGGCAGAGTTGCCGCGCTTTGCTGCGAGAGAGAGAAGGCGCAGCAGTTGGTGGCGGCGACTACTCGCCTGCCAAGAAGCGAGGCAGGGAGAAATCTGTCTTGGGGAGTAGCGGTCAGTAGGGAAGAGCTAATTGAGGCCCAGAAAGCAGACGGTCTATGCCAGCGGGTGCTGACATAGCTTGCGAGTAGTGGAGCTTGCACCGGAAACACTGAGAGCAAGTACGACGCTTATCTGCTGGGCGATGATATGCTTACTGCTCCGCTACTTCCCCCAACTTGACGAGGAAGAGGGGATTGCATCCCCCTTCCGAGTCGTGGTACCGAGGAAGTTGCGGAAACGATTTCTCCGGTACCTTCATGACTCAGCCCTGGCAGGCCCTGGCAGCGGCAGTAAGACTTATGACAAGTTATGCCATGTCGTGGCCTGGCCAGGTATGAGAAAGGATGTGCTGGGTTACGCCCGTACATGTCCTGTTTGCCAGGTAGCCAAGCCTCGGGCGGGGAAGCCCGCTGGCATGATGAAGCCGGTAGTTAGCTACTATCCGTGGCAAGTGGTCGCGTGCGATATCATGGGACCCCTCCCTTGCTCCGCGCGCGGACACCAATATATCCTGGTAATAACGAACCCCTATTCCAAGTGGGTTGAGGTTTTTCCCCCTTAGAAAGCTTGTGTCAGAACGGATTTGGGAGAAACTGTTGGAGACATTCACTCGTTTCGGTTTCCCTTCCGACCTTCATTACAGACAATGCCTCGTATTTCACAAGCAAAGTCTTTGTTGATTCCTGTAGGGCGCTTCAAATCCGCCACAGGAAAATGAGTCCCTGCCACGCTTAGAGCAACATAACCGAGAGTGTGAATCGGAATGTTAAGAGTATGCTGGACGCGACGACCGAGCAGCACAGAGATTGGGACGCATGGCTGTCCGAACTCGCGTTCGCCACTAGAAGAACCGTGAACAGGTCGGTGGGTATGACACCTGCTTACTTGAATTTTGGGAAAGAGATCGCTTTTAGGCTAGAGAACGCCTTACTTGACGCGGCGGGGCCCGCGCCCCCTCCGCTTGCGCAGTACGCGGCAAAGCTCCGCGAGCGCCTTGAGGCAGCGCAGCGCGCGGCTCGTGAAAACCTCGATGTCGCACGTATGGAGCAAGCGGATTAGTACAACAAAGGTCGTTGTCACGTCGTTTTCACCACGGGCGACTTGGTACTGAAAAGAACGCACCCGCTTACTAATGCAGCGCGTGGTTTCGCCGCGTCTCTAGCGCACAAGTGGGTTGGACCGTTCGAAGTTACGGCACGGACTACGCCACTCACCTACCAGCTGCGGTTGTTGGCGAGCAGTGAAACCGCTGGTCCGGTGCACGTCGCAGACTTGAAGGCTTACCACCTTCGCAAGGACGATAACTGCGAGGCGGGGGAAGCTCAAAGCGATGCAGCGATCTCCCCCAAAGTAAGGCGTACAGGTAGCAACCCGGTTCGCAACCGACGCTATAACCTAAGGCCAAGGTAGTGCACTACTTTGTCTAACGTCTTTGCTTCTTTCAGAATGCATTCTGATAAGATTTTGCAGCAGCCAGATGAACCACCGGTGCTGGGGCGGGAAACCGCACCCAGCACATGGTTCAAGGAGGGGCACTAAAAACAGAGGGTACCCCCCTAATTTGTAGTGGTTTGTGGCCCATCATTGTGACCAGCGCGGCTGCGCTGGCCGTCTTCAACGAGTCTGGATTGGAGCCCGCTGCTCAGGCCTGGAGTACGGGCCTCAGGAAGCCAGGTGTGCCCGGGGCGGAAACGCCTGCTGCAAAGGGGTCTCAGTGCATCCAGGACGGCGCCACGTGGAGTCAGCGATGTATAGTAGCAGCTCAAGGCCGCTTCCAGGCGTATCCGTGGCCGAGCCCAGCTGCGTTGTGACCCCGAGGATGTGGCCGCTGCCGGAGAGGGACCATCCGGAACAGTCCCGCCATGCCTGCTGCTTCTCCCCGTTCCACGGACCTGCTAAGATGGCATCCCGCCAGAGCCAGGCGACAAGCCTTCATATTTTACGCCGACCCGGGCTCGGACATGGACATGGCCCGGCTGTTGGCGGAGCCCGGGTCGGACGCTAAGGGGGGGGGGGAGATGTGGGGCCCTGCGGGTTATATCTGTAGGGCCCGTGGCGCGCCGCGCATTCGAAGGCCGCGCCACTTCCCAATGCTCCCTGCACGCTGCCTGTTCCCCTCTCCCCGCTCGTTCGGGGATAACCGGTCCCGCACGAGGTTGTTATAAAGGAAGGCACGCGCTGCCGTCTCGCTCGCTCTTCGTTCCTGCTTCTTCGCTCCTGGCGCTTCTCCACGGAGACGGCCCGCAGCCCCCCGGACGACGACCCCGCGCTGACGTGAGATTAAAGATGTTTGTCATACGGCCCGCTATGTATTTGTCGTGCGCATTCCTCGGGCAGAGGAATCGCCCACACCCTTTATCAAAATCCGTAGCTTGCCCATGAGGTTTGCGCCAATGTGTTAATATTATTTAAACGGCCTGACCAATGTCTTACAAGACGTACAGATTAACAAACTGGCTTGTTGGTCGGTTTGGTTCTGCATTATTTCAACAGCGCTGACAGACGCACACACACACACGCACGCACACACACACACACACACGCACGCGCGCACACACACCCACACGCGGGCGCGCGTACGCACACCCACCCACTCACCCACACACACACACACACAAACACACAGACACATGCACACACAGCCACCCACACACACATACACACACACACACACACACACACACACACACACACACACACATTGTAAACAGGAACAGAGTACCGGCGGTAGTCTTCGTCTCGGGGTTTACTCAAACGTTATGTTGACCCGAACTAAAGCCAAAATAAAAGAAAGCATAGCCGATTTAGCTAAGTTGGCCAAATGCGGAGTATGTGCGCAAGCACATCGCGTTTCACATCGCTTTCGGTTCGAAGCTAGAACAGGTATAGTTAACTCTCACTAGTTCCGGTTCAAACTGCTTCAGTGCACATGGCGACTAGAAGAGTGTTTAAGAACAGGTGTGTAAAAAAGAAGCACCACCTGCGCATTCATGCATCACTAAGCTGTCGCATAGGCCGGGTTGTTTAAGCTGCCGGCATTCAGAAGCATTTCTTTTGTCACCAGCGGTGGTTCGAATTGCGCTCGAGGAAGAAGCTTTTTATCTGCATGATATCGTTGTCAGGCTAACAATACATCGCTCGAGTAGCTTTCCCTCCGGCCGCTAAGATAGGAAATTGCACTGGCATAATGGGTGCCGAAAGGCTTCTATGAAAGTTATCTACTCCTGGCTACAAAGTCTAGGTCAGGCTTCAGGCGAAGTTTGGAAACATCAGTGATTGTGGACCTCGCAGTTGCAGTGCACTATAAATATTTTTGAACTGGTGAAAGACCCTCAACAGAAAAATGCGATTCCGTTGTGTTATGGACCCATTGCGCACGGTTGGAAGTTGTTAAAGAAAAGAACATGCCATGTAAAGAGCGAGAAAGTGGCTGGTAAACACGATGATTGGTGGGTTGCGATGAAGCAATAAAAACAAAACCGATCTAGAAATGACATAGTGCTCAAGTGATGTGGGCAGCGAAACCCTGATCGCGTCGCCGCTGGTTTAAATCTCACGCTCAGCTCAATATGGCTATGTTTATTTTATTTCTTTATGCAGCTGTAGCAGACTTCGAACACGAACAACAACGGCGTAAAGTCGGACTGGTAGCCCTGATACTAACACGATAAAAGCTTAAAAATGTGCCCGGGCATTCACCGATGCACCTTCCACGCCCGATTGGAAAGCACTACAAATTAAAGCTTCTTGCGATATGCGATTGCATTTATTCCTTTCAATGCAAATCGCCACAAAGTAAGAAAAAAGAATGCTTGTGAAGGCAATCAAGCAGTCGCTTAAGTGTTGTGTTGTTTCTCCATTGTGGGTATCACTGTAAGCATCGAGACTAATTTTAGGTTTCGTCTTGTTTTTTCTCCTAATAATTTTCCGTTTTTTTTGCGCCTTTTAAAGCTGAATATTGAGAGCGCCTAAAGCCGGAATACTTTCGAAATCCAACTGCGTTTAATATAGACAATTTCAGGTCAGTTTCCCGAATGCATCTTCTTATTTTATTTCGAGTGTTCAGTTCTCCAGTAAAGTAATTCCCACAATGGCGAAGAGAGAGAAGCGGTGGATGATTAACGCTGAGTGCACGTTGCTTGTCGTATTGCACCCTTTGGGTCTATATTACAAAAGATATCGATGCAATTCTAGGCGCACAGTGATATAAATTGGGTCCTAGCTCACAGCCAATAGGGAAACTCGACCAATCCCATCGTTGCTTGTTTTGAGCGGAGCGAATGACCCTATCTGTGTAGCTAGTGCAGGTAAAGATTTTGTTTTGTTTCAAGATTCACGGCACCTGATGCATTGTGCTATGTAGCTATATATAGTGTGGAGAATTTCTTTTTTCGCAGAGCGACATCTTAATCGAGAAGAACAAGTTCATGGCGGTCTCGGAGGCCGAGTGTCGCACCGTGCTCAGCGACTCGAGGAACGCTATGCGCAACTTTGCCAAGGGGCGAGTGTGAGCGCCGGCGGCCGCCATCATCAGTAAGCTCCAGCTTCAAGACCGCGGCAACACTATCCGCATCAAGTGGTTCCCGGCGCACGCGGGAGATTGTGCATCCTCACCGAATCACAACGAGACGGCCCATTCGGCGGCGCGAGCGCTTACCTTCCGCGCCCCCGAGAAGGACCGTTCCGAATGGTGGTTCGAAACAAAAGACCGAATGACCAGTTACGAGGAAGTGACAAAATTTTACCGCCCAGCTCGACGGACAATGCCGCCGCCTCACCCGGCACTTAGTCGGGAGGAGGCGGTCATCCTAAGGCAAATGCAAACCGGGTCACTCCTAGCCCCGGCAATGCTACACGTCCTCCACCCAGACATCTACACGAGTGATATGTGCAGTGTATGTCAAGTGGGTCCGGCGGACCAATGGCGCATCATGTGGGACTGTGCCAGGTTCCCGACCGAAGCTGCATCCAGGACATACCCGCCGGAACTTCAAAGTGCTGTGCAGAATACAGACAAGGACATGCAACTATGGGCCGTCCAGCAGGCTCGGGGTGCGCTCGAAAAGCACAAGCCTCACACCCACCACAAACGGGTCTAATGAGGTAGTGCAGAGTAGGGCTTAACCCCGGGTAGACGCTTGGTCAGCGTCACGACGCTTTAACCCGTCGTTTGCCCTAATAAAGTTATACATACATACAAGTTCATGACCTCGTAAAACTAGAGCTTTATAAGGTCGACGCAACTGGCCGACGTACGTGAAGGTGGACACGCAGTAAACATCTGTGCAGAAGAAAAATTTCTACGCATAGTTACACAATTGCCAATTCGCCGCTTGGTCACCTCACTAAATAATAATCTGATAGCAGGGTAGTGTATTGACTCGGCTCATTGCGTTTTACCGCATATGCCAAATAAAAGATGTTGAGTTGTTTGAGTGCGCTCTTATCAATAATAATAAAGATAATTTGACGGCTTCCGTTAGCATCTTCAGCTCCCTTTTCGGGCTCGTTCGCGCCGTAGAAAGATGTAGCATTTTACTCCCTTCCAGTTACTTCGGATACAATAGCTGTCGATTCATCATGCCTCATAGCTTGAAGCTTTCATAGGATAAATGACTGAGTTTGCTGCAATCACGAAAATGTGTTTCTCCAGCCGAGCAATTCTTATCTTTCAGCAGGAATAGATCTTTGCATTTAGGCTACTGACAGTGAACAACTGCGTAACGCATAGTTCCACAAATCAACGCATTTATTTGTTTTCCGCCGGTTAGCTTTGCGACAGTGTGTTTGAAGCTGAATTAATGGACTGGGGAGAGCATAAGGGTGAGGTAATAGAGGGATGTCGCGAAACAGCTAGACAAACAAAACAGGAAGAGGGAATGCACTGCGAAGGGTCTTTGCAGTACTTTTTCTGAACCTATGCATATTCAGCGCTTTCTTTCGTATGTGCCCTCTTAGGAACAAGCTCGCGGATACCTAGATGCTATTTGCAATACTACTCAGAAAGGTTTGCATGTCATCGCATACTACAGAAGCCACCACTGAAGATAATGAACCACGCTTGGTATTCGTCGCCAAAGAGCTTCAATATATGGTACTTGGATATAGTGAATGCCTTTTGGCAGTGAAAACATGAGAGTGTGGCTGGAAATACTTCAAATACCACTGAACGTTGTTCTTAAGCAAAGCATCTTAAGAAAACATATGCCTTTGTGAGCTGATCACCAGAGAGCGGTGGCTTCTCGTGCGTCAATCGTGTTCCAAGGACAATAAAATGGTGGTACGCAAGCATGAGGTTTCAATCGCTCTACACTGAAACATTAGCTTGGGCGTGGCAGTGTTCATTAGTTTATAGTGCGTAGCGATACAAAAGTAAATGGCATATGACACGTTAGGGACATGTATCGTCCCAACATGTCGGAAACAAGCGGACAGCAAAGAAAGCATTGTACCGAGTATACCGAGTGGAATTCGGGTAGTATGCCCAAACAGATGAACATGTTTTCCTGCGCTAGACAAAGACCTTGCTTCGTCGCGCCCCTATTTGATCAGTTAGCGAAGGTGGTTCCTGCGAAGCTCTTTACTCTTCTGTTCTCTACGAGATCAAAGCGGGTCTTGTTATAGCTCCATTCATAAATATTTCCTATGTAAATGAAAAAAGAAAAAAAATTCGTTCCTTTTGAAACAATTAAATACTTCCACACTTTCCGACTTAGAAAACGTTTCTTCCTTTTTATATCGCGACCATAGTCTACGATACTTTGTCTCACAGGCGAACATCGGCACGACGTTTCCAGATTAGATTAGCCGTACACATAACTATGCAGATCAGGTCATTACATTGATTGTGAAAAGGCTGAGCTTGTTTGACAAATTGGGTCCCCGAAAAGATTTAGTGTTATGGGCAACCGTATGTTTCGAATGTCGCTGTATTCTTTGCCATTTGTACTGCATTTACTGTTAATTAGGCAATTAGTAAAAAAAGGAAAGCTAGGTGACAGATCCTTTCGCCGCATCCTGGCAACCTGTTAAAGTCGGCGATAATGAATTGAGCAGGGAAGCAGCCCCCGCGGACAGACAGGCGCCCAGAGCCATCAAGCTGAAATCTTTGGAGGGCAGAGATGGCGAGACGCGACTTGAAGCAGCCATAGCAGAAGAGCCGAAGAAGAACGCCGTGTTGTCTGGCCGGTCCTGGACTCCGGTCAACGAGCGGGCCGTTGGGAACGAAGCAGCTCAAGTGACTCCGCACTGGTCGGTACCATCAATACGGCCGGGCGGGTATCCTCCCTTGATGGGTGGCAGAGCGGAGAGAAAAACGGATCATTTCCGGCTACATTTGTCCTTTCGCATGCCCGCGGAGTGTGTCGGCGCCTTTGGCAATGATGCGCACCCAGAAGGTAAGCCACCGGCAGACACTGGGCACTTGTGCAGCCGTCTTCCCCTCCTCAAAGACTTGCTTCTCACAATCAAGTCCGAATCCTTTCGGGTGCGTGTCATCAGGAGTGAGAGTGTGCAAGTGCGCGATATTGCCACGAATAAAGGGATTTATGGGTATCGGCAACAGGGGCAGATACAGACAGTCAAGAGAGAGGTTCCCGAGAAACGGTAACACGAAGACACAAGCTCAAGAGTCCACAGTCCTAACTAGCCGAAGCGCGCGAGAGTCTCCAACTTCTTTGTCATTCAAGCGCTACCTCGAACCGTCAGGTGGCATTATTCCCCCCCCCCCCCCTCAAAAAAAAAAAACGCAAGCTCACAGAAAAAAAACTGCTCCGGATGGCAAATATGACTTTCAGCGGGTAAAATACGGCTTCATGCGAAGCACATGCACCAGGTCAGACGAGCACTGACGACTAGAACTCGGTACAGTTCCGTCTGGAATAACCTCGTACGTAACTTCTGAGAGGCGACGCAACACTCTGTAGGGTCCGAAGTAACGATTGAGAAGTTTTTCTGACAGGCCTGGGCGCCGGACAGGTGTCCACACCCAGACTTTGTCACCAGGCTGGAACACGACATAGCGATGGCGGTCGTTATATCGGCGTGCATCTGTTGCTTGCTGTTTTGTAATGTGATTACGGGCGAGTTGGCGAGCTTCCTCAGCGTAGTTGGGGAATTATTCTGCGTCAGCGGTAAGCAGCTGGTCGTCAGCCGCACATGGCAGCATAGCGTCGAGCATGGTCTGTACATCGCGTCCGTATACTAGACGAAACGGAGTGAATCGAGTTGTTTCTTGGACGGCCGTGTTGTATGCAAATGTGACATAAGGCAATATCTCGTCCCATGTTTTATGCCGGACATCGACATACATGGCGAGCATGTCCGCTATTGTTTTGTTTAGTTGCTCAGTAAGGCCATTAGACTGAGGATGGTAAGCAGTAGTCTTTCGGTGATGTGTCTGGCTTAGTTGGAAAACTTCTTCAAGAAGACGCGCTGTAAATGCCTTGCCACGATCAGTAATGACGTATGATGGGGCGCCATGGCGGAGGACAATCTGCGTCATGAAAAATTGTGCCACTTCGGAGGATGTTGCACGTGGCAACGCGATAGTTTCCGCGTAACGTGTCAGATAATCTGTAGCCACGATAATCCACTTATTGCCAGCTGACGATAGAGGAAAAGGGCCAAGAAAGTCCATACCAATTTGGTCGAATGGTACTAGCGGTGGGGGAATAGGCTGCAGGAAACCCGCTGGCTTCAATGGCGGTGTCTTGCGTCGCTGGCACTCACGGCAACCTCTAACATATCGATGAACGGTGGCGGTAAGTTTGGGCCAGTAGTAGGCCTGGCGCACTCTGGTAAGAGTGCGTGCAAAGCCCAAGTGTCCAGCGGTGGGTTCATCATGGCAAGCATGAAGGATTTCATCGCGGAGATCTGCAGGGATGACTAGACGATAGGCTTGGTCACTGTTGCCGGCTCTTTTCTTGTAGAGGATTCCGTCGCGCGTACAGAAGGATGACAAGTTCTTAGCAAACAGTCGAGATACTGTAGAATTGAAACCCTCCAGATGATCGATCACAGTTTTGAGGTCTGGGTCAGCCCGTTGCCGGGCCTTTAAATCAGAGGAACTGATAATGCCAAGAAAATGGGCGTCTTCATCCGTACTGTCATGGGCCAACTCAACGGGTGATCGAGACAGTGTGTCAGCATCTTCATGTTTACGTCCGGATTTATAAACGATAGAGTAATCAAACTCCTGCATACGAAGGCTCTACCGTGCAAGACGTCCTGATGGATCTCGAAGACTAGCTAGCCAACACAAAGCATGATGGTCTGTCACAACTTTAAATTTACGGCCGTAGAGGTAAGGTTGGAATTTCATTGTGCCCAAACGACGGCGAGACACTCCTTTTCAGAAGTTGAATAGTTGATTCTGCCCGAGAAAGGGTGCGGCTGGCATAAGCGATCACTTTTTCCTCGCCTTGCTGGTGCTGGACCAGAACAGCACCCAGACCGACATTGCTGGCGTCGGTGTGAATTTCGGTGGCAGCGTCCCCATCGAAGTGTGCAAGAACGGGAGGGTTGTGCAGCCGTTGGCGCAGCTCGGTGAATGCCTCCTGCTGCTTGGAAGACCAGACATACGGGACGTCATCACGTGTCAGGCGCGTCAAAGGTTCTGAAATCTTGGCAAAATCGGCAATGAAACGGCGATAGTACGCGCACAGGCCCAAGAAACGTCGGACTGCTTTCTTCGTGGTAGGGATGGGAAAATTGGCTACAGCGGCTGTTTTATCAGGGTCAGGCCGGACACCGTCAGCGCTAACCACATGACCGAGAAACTTTAGCTGCTGATATCCAAAGTGACATTTTTCCGGTTTGATTGTCAAATCGGCCGAGCGAAGAGCGTCCAATACCGTTCGCAGCCGCTTAAGATCTTGGTCAAACGTTTCTAAAAACACGATGACGTCGTCCAAATAAACCAAACAGGTTTGCCATTTAAGACCAGCAAGTACGGTGTCCATCATTCTCTGGAACGTCGCTGGCGCTGAACACAGACCGAAAGGCAATACTTTAAATTCATATAAGCCATCGGGTGTCACAAAGGCAGTCTTTTCCCGATCGCGCTCATACACTTCTATCTGCCAATAACCACTTTTTAAATCAATGGAGGAAAAGAACTTGGCGTTGCGAAGTCGATCGAGTGAATCGTCGATACGGGGCAACGGATATACATCTTTTTTTTGTGATGTCATTCAGTTTCCTGTAATCAACGCAAAAACGCAGCGTGCCATCCTTTTTCTTAACCAACATGACGGGCGACGACCACGGACTTTTAGACGGCTGAATAACATCATCATTAAGCATTTCCTGGACTTGTGTCCGAATTGCCTCACGTTCTTTGGCCGAAATACGGTACGGCTGCTGTCGAATAGGTCGGGCATCGTCAGACGTTATGATGCGATGCTTGGCGATAGAAGTTTGCCGGACTTTCGATGATGAGGCAAAGCACGGGGCGTACTCCAGCAGTAAGGCACGCAGGGCGCGTTGTTGACAGAAAGAAAGGTCACTGCTAACATCGATGCGGTCTAGAACACTGGGAGTATCAATAACGTCAAACGCAAAACATTCAAAAACTTCCTTTAACAGTTCGCCGAAAGCGATGGCAGTAGAGCGATAGAGGTGGCGAGATTCATTCGTGAAGTTCGCGATGAGAAGCTCAGAGTGACCATTGCTGAGAATAATTAAGCTTCGAGCTGCACAGATGCCATGAGAAAATAAAAGAGAACGGTTGTTTTCAGCTATTATCGGCCCGTCACGAAGCCCGTCGCACACAACACTCACAAACACGCTGGAGCGGGGAGGCACTGAAACACACTCGGCTGAAACCCGTAGGGCGCACGTACGTTGGCCATCGGTGGGGCTGGCAGCCGCTTTCTCCGTTGAGAACGAAACCGTTCGCTGTCGGAGATCGATGATGGCGCCATATTCCCGCAGGAAATCCACACCGAGAATCAAATCACGAGAACATTCCCGGAGAACGACGCAGCTGACAACGAACGTTGACATACGAATCTGGATTCTAGCCGTGCACTGTCCAATAGGAGTAATTACATGACCCCCAGCCGTGCGTATTTGCGTGCTACACCATGGTGTCAAACCTTCCTAAGGGTCGCTGCCAGTTTCCCACTCAAAATCGAAAAGTCTGCTCCGGTATCCACTAAAGCGCTGACATTATGACCATCGATGCACACAGGGATGTCCAGCGATAGCCGGTCTCGTGAACCAAATGTTGTCGTTTCTGCTCCAAAATCCATACCTGTTCTCATTGGGGGGACTTCTTTGTGCTGACATTTAGCGGCCCCGCCCCCGGAGGTCGCTCTACTCAGTTTTCCCGGTGGGGGCTTGGCGAGCGACCAGGCGGTGCTCGCGGAAAGTTACCAGTTGTTGAAGCGGTTTGCCGACGTGGGGATGGAGACCTGGATTGTCGGCGCGCCATCCGGAGGCTCTCTTGTGCGAGGTTGTCTCCAATGTCACGAGGTAGTTGTCCGAACGTGCGTCTAGGTGCGTTGGTGTAAAAACCCTCCGGTCCGAGTTCCCGATAAGGGCACCACCGGAAAATGTGACCAGGTTCCCCACAGTGGTAGCAAAGGCGGCGTCCCGAGGGGCCTGTCAGACGTCCGTTCGTCGAAAGTTTGATCGCGGTGGTCGCACGTACCGCGTTGGCTGCTGTACAGGAATGTATTGCATTGGCTGCTGGACGGGCATGCACTGGGTTGGTGGTAACGTAGACAACGGAGCTTGGACAGGAACTGGGCGTCGGAGAATGTCAGCGTAAGTCGGACGAGAATAATCAGGAATAGGGGTACTTTGAGCTTCAGCAACATGCAGAGATGGCTGCGTGACTTGCTGAATCTCTTCGCGGATCATATGTGCGAGAGAATCACCCCTGGGTTGGAACGTGCCACAAACCTTCTGCAGTTCCTCGCGTACAATCGCACGGATAAGATCTCGGAGCTGTTCAGTATTGCTTACAGCAGCTGTAAGAGGCTCGGCAGCAGTCGTAGCGAGGATTGGGCTGTCGTAGATCGCCGAGCGGCGCTGGTGTAGGATCTTTTCCATGGTGACCGCCTCTGTTAAAAATGAGGTAACTGTAGTTGGTGGGCTACGTACAAGACCAGCAAAAAGCTGTTCTTTAACCCCATGCATGAGGTGGCGCAGCTTTCTTTCGTCAGACATGTTGGGATCCGCACGTCGAAATAGTTTCGTCATGTCCCCAACATACATCATGACGGACTCGTTTGGCATCTGTTTTCGAGATTGTAGAGCACGTTCTGCTCGTTCGCGCTTATCCAGGCTTTTATACGCCTCTACGATAAGACGGCGGAACTGAGGCCATGATGTTATTGTGCCTTCTCGGTTCTCATACCATGTCAAAGCATGGTCTTCCAGGCAGAAAATGGCGTTCCGTAGCTTTAAGTTGTCGTCCCACTGATTAAAGGATGCGACTCGTTCGAACTGAGTTAGCCAATCCTCAACGTCTTCATGCGCAGTGCCATAGAACGATTTCGGAACTCGGGGGTTTTGAACGTAAACAGGAGTACCTTGCATGACTGTCGTAGTGCTTTGCGTGGCTGGCCGGAAGCTCGTTGTTGAAGTGGACTCCAAGGGCCCGTGTTCGGGAGGAAGGCCCAGGTTCCCCCGGCTGACGCGATGAACTGGCGTGTCCACAGGCAAAAGCTCGGTGTCGTTGGTTCGCGGAGGGGTGTGCGACATTGAGAGGACAATTACCCAACACCTCCACCAAAACTGTCACGAATACAGGGATTTATGGGTATCGGCAACAGGGGCAGATACACACAGTCAAGAGAGAGGTTCCCGAGAAACGGTAACACGAAGACACAAGCTCAAGAGTCCACAGTCCTAACTAGCCGAAGCGCGCGAGAGTCTCCAAATTCTTTGTCGTTCAAGCACTTCCTCGAACCATCAGGTGGCAATATTGAAGTGAACTGTACACTTTCTCGACTACGGGCCCGTTTTCACCCTGGGAACCTAGAGAACACTAACTCTATGAAACTGTGAGTATGTCTGGGAATTGGTGTTCTTTCTTGGTTCTTGATCGTCCTTTCCTGGCCCTTCCAAAGTGTAAATAAACCCAATCCTCTCCATCCTCCAGTTTCGTATCCCTTCTCTTGCCAGACTTCTCACCTCGGTGGATTGGTCGTAGACTTGCCAAAGAATCCTCCAGCGGGGCACTCTACATCTAACCATGCGCAACCCATGGCTGGCTTTGCTTAATGTGGACTAGCGCAGAGGACGAAAACGAAGCCCATCAAGGCGGATAAGTTTAATACTATTAGTTAATCGCTTATAGAAATTTATTCCTAACTTATTTTGGAATTTTTAATCATTATTTCTGCATATTTTATACACATTTGGCGGGAACTATCATTAGTTTCACTCATATTTTCTCACTGTACACCTGTCCAGCCTCATGCAACAAAATTTCTCACAAATACTCAGCTTGCTTTCCGCCGTTTTGTAATATGCGTGTATAAACGAGCATGACAGCGTGGCACCGAATTCTAGCAGTGTCCAGGTGCTATTCGTAAAACAGGATCCGACAAACAGGCAGCCGCACATATGGCGCAAATCGTACCCAGTTCCTGGAGCGCGGCAAAAGCAATAAAAGCATAGCAAACAGCGGTAATCAGAATAATTACCTGGCAGCGATCCTTTGAAAATGTGTATCCCACGTGCAGCAAGACGGAAATTCCAGCGTGCGAAGACATTCGCTTTGAGTCGCCGTTAATAACCAACACAACCGCCCCGAAGGGGACGGCCAGTCTCACGCCTCATATTTTATTTCGCCTGTACAGAAACAACGAAAGAGCACAGGCGAAACTTGTTTAATTGTAATCCAAATTTCAAAGCGCAGTTTTGTTTCTTCTGTGAGAGACATGAAGGCTCACAGATACTCTGCCATCAAGTGCAGCAAGAACTTTATTCTTCATTCCTCGGTGATGTGCTAATAATTGCATCGTACGAAATTTCCTGGTCATGCATTTCGAGCCTCTTACGCAATGTTTTTTTTTTTTCTTTTCAGTTGCGACTAAAAGATAAAACATAATTGCATGTGTAGTTTGGATCTACCTCTGCCGCAACGCTTGGGCTGAACGTCGTTTCTATTACAAGGAAGTTAAGTGAACTGCGGAACTCGGTGCCATTAAAATGTCACCCTTTGTTAAGCATGCAGCAGCCATAACTTTTAATAAGACCCGTCGCACGCTTCCTCATCGACAAAAATGCAGCGTCCACATTCGCGCCCACAACAAATTATATCAGAGTGAAATTAATTGTTTTAAATTGTTTAAGTTGGATATTAGAGTGAGAGTCAACGTAATGCAAAACGTTTGTTCAAGTAATAGGCCTAAGCACGAGAACAGTCGCGCAAAATTATGAGTAGCTGTCATTTTTAAATGTTTTCACTAGCGAATTCCCAAAATGCTGTGAAAGCACCCTAAAATCGGAGTGTTGAACCGGGTTCTAGAGTTTCGCGCATAAGACCCTCAATGCCCCTTGCAAGTGTTGACATTATCAGGCGTTTGATTAAGTAAAATAACAGTGTACTCTAAATTAGGCTTTTCTTTTTGCCCCGTTAACACCATGAGCATGCAAAGAAAGCCAAGCCGTGTATTTATACTGATTTCTCACAACTTTGCTATTTCCTGTATACCGTTACCCTCGCACAAACTCTTGCCAGCTACAGAAATGCTAAAAACACAGTTCTATTTTTTTTTTAGGAGAATGCTACTCGTTGCACGTGCAAGAAGATGACTCAGTTGTTTGGGCCTAGGGTGCGTGGCTCGATGCAAGGTGGACACTAGCTTAGTTTGATGGTTCTGCCTCTTAAGTATGCAGATATCGACCTAAAGACTGCAGTAAGAGGGAAAGTATTCTTGAAGCCAGCAATTCGTAAGCATAGTGGGCCTTGGAACAGTGCTTTCAGCAGCATATTAGCTCGTGCGATGCAACCTTTACGCAGCAAGTAGGTTGCAAGCTTGTTTTATATCTGAAGAGAGCTAATAATACTTCATACAGTTCTCTTGGCCATGCAATTTTGGCATCCTAGTCTTTGAGTGCTTTTTGGATTTCTTCATTTATGGTCTGTCGATTTCAAACAAAATTTGTTTTTCGAACGCAGCGTTATAAGCCCGATAGTAGTTAAGAAGCTACAGAAAGTACCAGTTCAGTTCAGTTCAGTCGTTCAGTCGTGTCCGACTCTCCGTGACCCTATGGACCATGTCACGCCACGCTTTCCGGTCTCTCACTATCTTTCTAACATCACATAACTTCATCTGTGGTGCCTCGAGGATGCCATCTAACGATTGCGTTCGCTGCCTACCCCTTCTCCGGCGACCCTCAACCTTTCCCAACATCAAATCTTTCTCCAGCGACTCCTCTCTTCTCATCAGATGACCAAAGTAGCTGAGCTTTAACTTTAGAATTTGACCCTCCAATGAGCAGTCAGGGTTTATGGTCGACAATATTGACTGATTTGATCTTCTGGCAGTCTATGGAACTCTCAAGAGTCTTCGCCAACACCACAATTCAAACGCGTCAATTCTTCGGCGGTCAGCCTTTTTCACAGTCCAACTCTCGCATCCATACATCACAACTGGAAAGACCATAACACGAGTTATACGGATCTTGGTTGGCAGACTAATGTCTCTGCTCTTTACTAGGCGGTCAAGGCTAATCATTGCTCTCTTTCCCAGAAGCAGGCGTCTCCTAATTTCATGACTGCAGTCTCTTTCCGAGGTCATCTTGGATCCCAATAAGAGAAAATCTGTCTCAGCTTCCACTTCTTGTCCATTGATGCTCCAGGAAAGTACCAGAAGGGTTCAAAATGCTGCGTTCCAAGACTTCAGCCTCTCACAGTACCGCTAAATCATTTGTCCTCCTACAGGCCTTAAGACCTCCTCGGAACGAGAACAAAAACCAAGAATTGTGACATGCTAAGAAACTTTACTCTCACGAAAAACCGTCGTAGAAGTAACGAACTGCATATTGTCAAGGCCCTTAAATATTCGTATTAAAAGCACAGTAGATCAATTCATCAAGAAAACTTATCCTGCACCATTGCGGTGGTGCACGAGAGAAAATAGATGAATGGACTTATAAGTAAAAACTAGAGAGGGGCTAATGTTGGATGAAGTGGTGATTGCACAGGTTGCCACCCACTACGACGCAGTGCGCATAATGTCGGGCTCGCAGCGGGCCTGCAAAAGTTAGCTGCGGGGTAGGATGGCACCCCTTGCTCGCAGAATGGTATTGGCACATGGGAGCAATTCACGTTCGGCTACTCGTAAAACACCGATAACACAGGTGCCCGGTCACCAGGGAGAGGAAAGAAATGAGGGCGCTCATGCGGCTGTCTGAGTGCTCCGCCCTCGGAATTTCACTCCGTCCTCCGGTCCAACCGAGGCAACCATACGTATCAAGCCAATAACTTATGCGGAGCTCACAAATTATTGGCGCCTCTGTATGAGGGCACTCGTGGTTCCGCTAAAGGTCACGACAGATCGTAGGTGTGCCACCTTAGACGGTTTTAAACCGTGTATTCCCTATATCCCGCAGTAATAAAACACATTTAGCCGACATTTTCGGTAGGTAAAAATTTTGGGGGCAGCACGTTGGCGTTCACACTACATGGTGTGTGCATTTCAGGAAAACGCAAATATCGAGATCACAAGTCCGCCAAATAGGGTCGGTTGGGAGGCGGCATTGTCCATCTCGGATCTGAAGGCCCAACGAGCATGGTCTGAAAGCTCGTGCAGAGGCGACGGCCAGTGGTGCAAAGCGCCACGATCATTCTCGCTTCCTTTTCCCGCATCAGATCTGAGCATCAGTGAAAGATTTCTCCTTCTCCTTAGCTAAAGCATCGGTTTTAATTATGGATTTGTTGGCCATGGCGCGAACTGTGAAACGGTGCTATAAGGCCAACATACAAGCAGTACATTTTTGTAATAAAATTACTGTAATTTTACTCTTTTTCTAGTGAGGTGGGATGAAATGAATTACTTTCTGGTCTATATGAAAGAGCACTCAACGAAAAATAAGCGGGGGGGGGGGGGGGGGCAACAATGTTCGCAAGCCAAGCTAACGCTTCGACAAGCGGACCTGTCTTCGTCTGGGCAGTCTGGGCACTGCGATCATCAATACA
Organism: Amblyomma maculatum; assembly: GCF_055883805.1. Taxonomy (NCBI): domain Eukaryota; kingdom Metazoa; phylum Arthropoda; class Arachnida; order Ixodida; family Ixodidae; genus Amblyomma; species Amblyomma maculatum. The sequence goes on from NC_139345.1 coordinate 47,632,188, forward strand.
GGGGATTAAAATACGCTTTTACTTCCGAAAAATAAAATTCAGGGAGGGGGGGGGGGGGGGAGGAGGTTGCGGGAGAAACATTAGGGCAAGGAGGAAAGAACGTTTCTTGGGTATGAATTTCTGAGCACGGAACCGCTGATCCAGTGGCCTGAAAACGGAAATAAAAACTGGCAGTAGCAAGAAAACCTGAATTCCGGTGTAAATGGTGAGTCAGCACCTAAAGCAGATTTGATGTTGACACGCCTTTTTTGAAAATCCCAGGTAGCACAGAATTTGGAGCCCCAGTAGGTCCGATAAAGGCAAGTGGGGCTGGGGCAACCATCATAACACCTGCATCGGTTTCTGATGGGCACCTGTGGGCAAACCCAATTCGGGCTTGCCCCTGTTTCTCCTGCATGGGTCACATAGCGGCGTTGCTCGGGATAATGCAGAGAACGTTCCTGCATACAGACCACAAGGCTCCCTTTTTAGATCTTTGAGGGCAATCCAACCTAAACGTGGGTTCTTTATGGGAAAGCTCTCATAGATTTGAAATGAGGCCACCCCCCCCCCCCTTCCCCCCTTAAATATCTGTGGGACCTACATCGGCCGTAGTGGGGCAAGAAAACGAACATACCCACATGCTGCCACAATCGGCCTTTTGTAGGTTACTTGAGGGCTGATGGAATATGAATAAGAGCTCAATTTGGGCTAGCCCTCATGAAGTCTAAATGAGGCAGCCTTAGCTAAACCGCTTAGATCCCACATTGGTCATAATGAGGTTGGAAGGCGGGCGTGCCCGCATGGTATCAAAATCAATCCCTTGTGGGGAGTTTGAAGGCCCGTGCAACAGCATGTAGACTCTAGGCTCCAAAACAACGGCCAGTCCAATTTGGGCTGCCCACACAAAACTGCTTTATGTCCCACATTGGCTGTAATCGGACAGGAAAGCGGGAGGCCCACATTATACCAAAATTGGTCCCTTGTGGAGAATTTGAAGGCACGTGCAACAGAAAGTGGGCTTTAGATTCAAAGACCACACCCAGCCCGATTGGGGGTGCCCACACAAAACCGCTGTAGGTCCCACATCGGCCGTAATGGAGTCAGAGGGCATGCATGCTATTGTGCAATCATTCTTTCAATTCTTTGTTTTTATTAGACGTTGCCCTAAATTACTATTTTAGATGATTTTTATAACATTTGTTGCCATTTTAGATGGTTAGAAATATTACATGCCTTTAGTTCTTGCGCTCATGCAAATTGCGCTAAAAATACAGATACATACTGATTGTTAACTGTTGCTCCTTATGTGGTTGTTGTGGACAGCCTGCAACTCTCAACACAATATTACTGTTCAGAACACACATTTCCATAGCCTGAACAAGATGTACATGAAGTCATTTAGGTTAAATTTTTGTCATGAATTGTTGTAAAATTTAATATTGTGGCTGTTTAGAAAGGGCAAACATGTATAAAATAATTAATTACGTGCGTAAATTTTCATTGGGAGAACTTGGACTAGGGCTTCCCATCAATTATCTGCGTCAAACCCCTATGAGAAGACTGTGGGCAAGCCCAAGTGCGGCTTGCACTATAGAACCCGCATTTGTCCTGTGTCATTATCTGAGGAGCTGACCGACTATGGCTTCCCATCAATTATCTGCGTCGGACCCCTATGGGAACAATATGGAGAAGCCCAATTGCGGCTTGCGCTATAGAACCCGCATCGGTTATATATCATAATGGGAGGGGCTAATTGAAAAAAAAATAATAAACGTTCATACAAAGCGGCTGACCGAAGAAGTTCAAAGTAGGACCATAGGGAGGAGTTGGCGGGATGTGCCCTTTTGGCAATGTGAGAACAATGTGGGCAGCCCCGCAAGGGCTGCCTGCATCGGTCCCTAGTGGGGCACATCAGGGCTTTGTCGACAGCCCCTTTCAGGCCTACGTCGGCCTCTTTTGCAGCACCCCCGTTAAGCCCACCGGGGCTGTCCTGCGTTGCCTACATCGAACCCCCCCCCCCCCCCCCCCCTTCTCTTTAGAGCTTACTTTATGCTCCCTGGGATGGTCAGGCATTCCAAAGAATACAGCTGCAAGAAAACAGTAAATAAACGCTTTCTGCAAAGCGGGGAGGGGGACAAAGAAGCAGACCTATTACAGATCAAGTGAATCACGCATGCAAAGCGCATTATCTGAAGAGAAGGGTTTAAAGGGCAATTCGTTGGAGACGCAATCCAAACGCAATTTATCTACTTTCCCGTAATTATCAGGTACCTGCATAATTTAGGTCTTTTTTTAGAAAATTTAGCCGTCGATGTTCTCTGCTGTGATGGCGAGGGAGGATCGCAAAGGGACGCGACGGGTGCGCAGGCGTGTGTTGGCCGCAGCGGTGCCCACGATAGTTAGACTAAGCGCCGTGATAAAATTACCAGCGCAGCTGGCTATTGAACTTGGCCTGTTCTCTTCTTAGCGGGGGAAAATATATTCCATAATCAGCGGCCGTTCATTTCCAGATAAGAATCTAGTCTCAAAACTTTGAAGAAGTTAGGAAGCGAAAATTATGCCGTGATTTCCGAATCAGTACCACCACTGTTCGTATAGAAATAGGGAAATATAAGTCGCATTGAACTGGACTTGATTACACCTTTTTTGCCTCATAAACTGCAATGTACGAACTAGGTAGACAATAATAAAAAGACAAGCGCAAATTTAAATTTAGGTTTTAAACTTGTAAAACCTAAATATCGCAAAGAAATAGAAATTTGTTGTCAAATTGTTTTTTGTCGTCCTGTTACCGTCAACTTTAGAGTGACAAGTACGCTCTTTTGTTTCATGCAAGAAGGATTTATTGCGGAAAACTTTTCTACCTCTAGAGACGTTCGTTACAAGCCTCCGAAATACATCTACCACTCACTGCATCGAAACTTTCGGGGGAAATTCGTTCGTCGCAGTGGCTCCCTTTCCGGAGGCGCGTCATTTATCAGGCCCCAGATATGAGATACCCACGGTAGAGGGACCGTCAGAGAGTATTTTTGCAAGCATCAAACTGCAGTTTAATGGGCGCGTTCATTTTGCGAAGAAGCATTGCCATCATACTATATAACTGTGCGAGGCTTCTCTTTATTGTTTGGCCTCTTTCATCTTTTCCTTCTTGATACTTGCTGATATTACCCACATGAGAACGTCTCTTCGTGTGTCAAGGTGCGCCCATCGGTCGAAAAGCTCATGTTTATGGTCCTTGAAGGAGCAAGATGGCTGTAAGGCTGGTTTAAGGTTACAGATGGTCCCAGAAAGTCGAGAAAACATGTGCAAAAACACATCCCAAACTCTGTCGATGCGGAGAGACTATACGGGCAGAAAAATGGATTGGCTACAACAGCTCGACATTGGTACACTGCTATTTTTTTTAAAGGATAGAGCTTTGCCGCGTTTTTTTTTCTCCGGCACTGGTTGGAGGACAGAACAGGATGAGAATGTGTCATGGCCTGTAAAGCTGAAACTGGACCATTCAACGACTTATTTGGACATTACGCAACTTTTGGTTCACTTTGTTGCTGTTCATTTTCCTTATGGAAAAATTGTGCACTATGGTATCCATTGTGGGATTATATTTCCCTCTGTGAGTATCCCATACCATGCCATAGCGCTGACGTACGCACAAATGCACACGCATACTTACATTCTAAATGCACTATAGAAAGCTTTCGAATGATCGAAAAAAAGGTTTCAGGTATCAAGATTGTATACCAAAACACGAAGAAAGCAAAGTTACGAATGCGAATGCTTCTAAAGAGTACCTAAGTGCCTAGCGCTAATAGACGACGCACAATCATTGACGCTTGCCTAGACCGTGGGCACTAATTGTCGCCGCAGCCAAGCTATTAAGTTGAGAGCACAAAAGCGGCCTTTTTTTCTTCTCTTTCAATCATCGGGCTGCTGAGCACTTCAGCGCCTCCGGAATTGGGAAGTTGTTGGTCGCGCCGAAGTGTGGTGTAAGAGTTACCGGCATCACCATGCGAGGTGGCTGCCTAGGTAATTTGCTCCCATTCTCGGGGAGGGGGGGGGGGGGGGGGGGATTGAAAGTAGTTCTGCCGACTTGGGGAATCTAAATGAACTGTCAAAGGCACGCCCGTCTGCCGACGAGAACCAATTGCTTAATGCTCGTCATTGAGATGGCTTCGCCCAAACCTTCTATTGTCCCCTGAGGTCGCATTTGGCTTCGCTCTGGCGCTCTATTATGCAGGTTTCTTTATTTTCTCTTTCAAATTAATTACGGGTGATAGCCGCTTGCCTTCCTTTGTGTTTTTTTCTTGCATCTGCTCTTTCATACTGCTACATCAGCCCCCTTTGATAAGGTTGTATAAACGGTACTTTGCAATATATCCCATGAGATGGCTGTTAAGTAGAACTAATATATGCTACGCGCTGGTAAGTGAGACGTATAGTTGGGTACATTTTGTTTTCTGTTGCAGGAACGGCTCATTTGGGCAATGAATGAATCACTGTTAGGTCCTCATGGTAATATAGCATCCCTTATGATCCAAGCAAAATTATTAATCCCCACCCTGCTATCGCTCATCCATTTTTACGAAGACAAGTCGTGTTGTCTAATTGTTGGCATAGGAACTCAAGCTCCAATTAACCCCTAATGGTATTTTTTTACACGTTCTTCAATAAGTATTAAAGTTGGTTTGGTTTGGTTTGTGTGGTTTAACGTCCCAAAGCGACTGAGGCTATGAGAGACGCCGTAGTGGAGGACTCCGGAAATTTCGACCACTTGGGGATCTTTAATGTGCGCTGACATCGCGCAGCACACGTACGCCTCTTCGTTTCGCTTCCATCGAAACGCAGCCGCCGAGGTGCTGGGACATATGCTGACCCCTTCTAAGTAGCGGAGCTCCTTTGCTCCTTTGTAAGCCTAAGGCCTTAGGAGCGAATGACGAGACAGCCTGACAGGGATATAGGCCAGACCAGAACAGCCATCCAAGCTTCACGTGCCACCGCCAGCCGCCGTCTTTATTGTTTCGGCTACGTGCCTTTGGCAGTCGAGTGTTGAAAAGAGTGCCGGCGTATTCCCTCTTGCTATCGCTGCTAGAGTTGTAATTTTACCTGAAATACACGACCGTCCTCACTCATTTTTTGTTACCATTTGTTGTTTTCCTTGAAGCTTTGCATTCAGAAAGTTTGCGAGAGATGCAGAAAAATGAAGCCACCTCTAATCGGACAACTCAGGAAGTGGCCTATTTTTCTCCTTCCAGAAAAGGTTGATTTCTTGTCTAAAGTCAAAAAATCGTTTCAGTTCTTTCCTACGGCTCAATGAGTGCATATCCTTACATATAGAATTTTTTATTATTTTCTTTCACCTTTTTACACAAAGAAATGAGATAACGGTGTAGAGAGGTATTGTATACTAATGACGTACACGGCACCTAACTCAATATTCTACGAGAGATATAGCATTCAGTGCCTTGCTATGCTGTGTGCTGTCACAAACTGTTTGGGGATCCCAAGCCTTGCAAGCTTCTTTCGCCCACGTCCTACAAGACAACTTCCGCTTCCGGTAACTGATGGCTGACTATTAGCTGCCAAATACTGTTGTGAACACCACACATATATTTAAACAAGTTAAAACATTTCTCTAATTAACGAAATGCTGACCGCTGCTGTGGCGATGCTTTCACCGAAACAAAGTCCTTTGGGTCGGGCACGTCGATAATTTTGTCCACGCCCCTGTTGAAAACGGCTGTAGTGTGCTTTATCTGTAATATCAGTGATTACTTCAGTGCCAGGAGAAAGGGCTTTCTTTACGTTCAACATCGTTTCATCAAGGCGTTCTAAACTTCAGTAAATCTTTCCACAACAACTTTTTTTTTTTCTTCGCAGCTTTCGACAGCAAGAACCCAGTACTAATTTTCACTCCAATTATTTCATGGGCATGGTACAGCAAGCTGTGTAAAATATATTCAAAAAGGTGCCACAAAAGTGAGACAGAATTTAAAGCAGGCTATAGCCAAGTATATTTTGGAAGTGATGTGCCCTAGAATTACAACGCGCCATAATGGGCATGTTGTTCTGACATGATGGCCAGTACAGCTTTATTTGTGTCCTTTCATAGCTTTGGAGCCGCTTTGAACAAGGGAAAAGGGAAATTTAGAGTAATTGTTTCCTTGACTACTTTTAACAGCATCGTCTATGCTTCGCATTGGCAACTCGGTAATACCTCCTAGCAAGAGACGAAAGTTAACTAGTGATTCGTAGTCAGGGATGAAGGGGAGGTAGAAAGTTATTGCCCTCAAGGTTTCGCACCCAAGTAAGGCTAGCTGTTGAGGGTGCGCGCCTGCCTGTTTCGAGGAATTCAACCTCTGGAAAGAGATAGTATGTAAATGAAAAAAGAAGGCCAAAGTTTGATGGCCCATTTCTAGAAACCTCTACGCGATATTCGTTTTAAAAACAAATTAGTCATTGGCCACGGTCGCTTTGCCACACTTGCAAATTGTTCTTGGAAAGGAAAAGCACTACGTCTTCTTCCTGCACATATTTCGCACTCTCGCCACTTCAGGCCTGCTCGGAGAGAGAAAAGGGAAGAGGCAATGTTTGCTGTCGTTTCGATCTACCCTCAAAACAAGAAATTTAAACGTTGGTGGGAAAAACGAAGGGAAAATTTTTTTAGGTGTCTCTTCTTGTGGGCTCCTGAAAGCAGCTGATTTTCTTTCGAAAACTACTCATTTTAAAGGACATTTGCCTCCTTTCGCTTCTAACAACTAATGAGTTCTGTCATAGGGCGGCATTTTTTTTTTGTTAGTTGATTTCAGTTGTCAAAGAAGTTTGACCGTAAAAATTTCTCGTGAAGCTCCCTTATTTTTTTGGAACAATTTTTTTTTTTAATTTGGGATACCCGCAGTCGCAGGCGGCTTGCGGGCTATGTGTTTTGTGCCTTTGCCTAAGCATTAAATGGCCTCAGTGAGGTTAAGATGGCAGGGAGAGAGTATACGGTAATGGAGGTCAGTCGATTTGATATAGGCTACAGATATCATGATGCTTGACATTATTATACCGAGAACCACCCGAGAATCCCGATGGCCAGATGCTAATTAAACTCGAAAATTTATTATGGAGATTTGTTGTCTTACAGACATATATGATCACGCTCATAAAGCTCCACAATAGCCATGAGCTGTTGTTGTAGTACGTATTTTCTTGAAGATAATTGGTCTTCCTTTGCCCTTTTGGTTTGTGACAATTGCGAAAATAAAAGAAATATTCATGGCGTCAAACCCGAGAATGCCTGCATAGCACCTTCAGGCTGCTTGAAAAGCGCGCTTGTTAGCGCCCTACTGTCCCTATAAATGATGTGTAATAATAATAATAATAATAATAATAATAATAATAATAATAATAATAATAATAATAATAGTAATAATAATAATAATAATAATAATAATAATAATAATAATAATAATAATAATAATAATAATAATAATAATAATAATAATAATAATCAATCAATCTTTATTTAATGTGCGCAGGAACAACCATGTGGTCTTTGTGCTGCAGCACAAATAAAAAAAAGAAACAAAAATGAAAAAGCACAAACATGTTTACACACACACAGAGAACACAAAAAAAGAAATAAATAATATATGAAATGAAACTGAGACAAAAAGTATTACGGAAAGTAAGCAAACAATGAGTAGCATCACTTATATACACAGTGAGAGAATTTTTTAGCACACCAGGAAATAAAAAAAAAAAAGAACGGTAGATAGAAGAGAAAAAAAAAACAACCACAAATAACTGACATTGATTACAGTAATATAGAAATATACATAAAATAAACAACCCTTCCAGGCGCAACAAGTGCATGGTACTTAAAACACAGGCTAGAAATACAGAATAATACAATAAAGAAGTAAAATTAAACAAGGGACAGTAAGATTCGAATATAAAGTTTAAAGTTGAAATACAAGTAAGAAACGGATAAAAAGTAGTTCACGATACAGACAGCATTGAACAGGAGAAAAAGCAAAAAGTGAAGTAAATACAATTTAAGGCTAGAAAGTGGGAGTTATATGTGATAAAGTACTATTTAGAATACAACGCTACGAACATCCAATGTAAATGAACAGAGCGAGTTTTGGAAGATGTCAAGGTGAGGACAAAAAGAGTTAAATAACCACTGCAACCTGTCCAGAGGGGAGTGGGAATGAAGAGGAGAAACCTGAAATGGTCTGAATTCCCTCATGCTCTTTCGCGGAACGCGCAGTAGGATGTACTGTAAGAGCTGAGGGCACATAATGTGGCCATGAAGGAGTTTGTACAGAAATATGATATCAAGTCTGATACGACGGCAGTGAAGGGAAGGAAGATTCAGTTGGGCGCTCCTGGTGGAGCGAGAGGGGGAAGTTGCGCAAGGAAAGCGATAATGAAATATCCGTAAAAATTTTTTTTGTACTCTGTCAACCTTGTCCAAGTTCGATTTGCAAGTGCCATTCCAAACAACCGACGCATACTCCAAGACCGGCAGGCATATGGACAGGTACAGTTTTAGGAACGGAAGTGGAGTATGGAACTCTCTCGAAAGTCTGCAAACGAATCCGAGTGTGCGCATAGCCCGCTGAGCAATGCGGTTAGTGTGAGAGGAGAAGCTGAGGGTGCGGTCAAAGAGTACACCAAGGTCATTAATTTTATCAACCCTATCCAACAGCACAGAATTCACAGAATAATGGTAGAGAAAGCTATGTGTTTTACGAGTAAAGGACACAACCCTAGTTTTGGAAGAATTGAGGGTAAGTCGATTCATCGCACACCAATCAGAAAAAGCAGATATGTCCGATTGCAACAACACGCAATCTTGAAAAGAATGTATTACCTTGAATATTTTTATATCATCAGCATAAAGAAGAAACGAGGAGTTCTTTATCGCCGAGAAAACATCATTAATAAAAACGGAGAAGAGAAGCGGGCCTAGTACTGAACCTTGAGGAACTCCACTCGTTGCAGGGTAAACGAAAGAAGTCTGTCCATTGACACTGACAAAGCAGAAGCGATCAAGGAGATAGTTGCGTAGGAGGGCTACGAGTGAGACTTCAACGCCAGAGAGTAGAAGTTTTTCAAGAAGTAGTGAGTGAGTAACAACGTCGAAAGCTTTGCTCACATCACAGTACACAGTGTCAACCTGACCCCTCTGAAGGACTGCTGCAGAGGCATACGTCATAAACGTGACTAGGTTGGTAGAAGTAGAGCGGCCCGACATGAAGCCATGTTGATTCGGTACTATGATATGTTTGAGATGGAAGGAAAGTACGCTGTGCAAAGCTAATTCGAAAAGCTTAGAGGTTGCACATAGAAGAGAAATCGGACGATAATTGGAAACATCAGATTTGTTTCCAGACTTGAAGACAGGAAACACGAGTGCCATTTTCCACACGCGAGGAAAGGCAGCATTTTTTAAACAGTTATTAAATATGGCAGTCAGTACTGGTACGAAGATATAACTGAAGGCTATTATTATGGCAGCTGGAATGCCATCAGGTCCAGGAGACAAAGATGGTCTCAGACGCTTAAGACTCTCAGTTATCAACTCCTCGTCAAAGAGAATGGAATTAGATAGTGCACCAGATGGGAGGCAAACGGAATCACAATGTGGATGTTTGTAAACGGAGGAAAAATGTTGTGCAAAACTGTCGGCAACATCCCGAATTTCCGAACCCTGAGTGTCAACTAAGCTGATACTTAAATCTGATTTAATGGAACGCTTGCGAACGTAACGCCAGAACTGACTAGGATGATTTGAGGCACTCCTCTCTAAAGACTCAAGATAGAAGTCGTAGTCCCGCTTGTATAAGCGTTTGCAAAGAGAACGCACACGGCGAAACTCATCTGCCCAATTGTGAAACCCAGGGCGTTCCGCTTTACGATGGGCCCGTTCCTTGAGCTTTAACGCCGTTATTAGTTCCCTTGAAAACCAGGAAGGGAACTTCCTACGCGTAGGAGTATGCAAAGGTATGTACCGACGCATACCATCAAGAACCATTTCTGTAAAGCGACTGACTTGTCCATCTGAATTATTAATGTCATTTAAAAGGGACCAGTCGACGGAAGAGAAGAAATTGAAAAGACCGACATAATCACCACGTGCATACGCGAAACGGGGCGAATTCCCCACCCGATCTGAATTAGTAGAAGGTGAGGCAGAGACAGCAGTAGTAACTAGAAGCGGAGGGTGAAATTTGTCACAGCGAGTCAGCGGTATGTCTGAACTCGAGACTCGAACACTTTCAAAATTCGATAGACAGATGTCAAGAATATTACCGCAACAGTTTTCAATGAAATTGTGTTGCTGCAAAGAGTTAAAGGCTATAAAATCAAGTAGAGCGTTACACTAACTTAATATGTAATGATTGTTGTGAGAAGAAATAAGTGAGTTCCAATTGATACCAGGAGCATTAAAATCACCTAAAATAAGAAGTTTGCTTTTGCTATGACGGGTTATAACATGTTCGATTGAGAGCAGAACATCATCATAGGCTGAAGGAGGTAGATTCGGAGGAATGTAGAAAGCTGCAAGTAAAAGTTTTTCATATCGATTTAAAGTGAGCTCGAGCCACACACATTCTTCAACAGTTTCCAGATCGGAACGTCGAACACACTTCACAAAACTGTCAATACCAATGAGCACTCCACCTCCTCTTGATTTGGGACCTGTTTCAGGGCGGTCGCTACGAAAAACAGAGTAATTATTTGGAAAGAAATCATTGGAAGGAATCTCACTTGACAGCCAGGTTTCGGTAATCACAACAGCGGTATAACAAGAGGACAAGACGCTAGAAAAAAATTCTGATCTCTTAGTCCGAAGACCTCGGGCGTTTTGATAATAGATATCCAAATTAGGGGCCACTGCAATTTTGTGTCAGTTCAGAGGGATGAAGCATATCGTCGTAAAGCATCCCACGAAAGTCCTTGTATATGCAACCCATCGGCCACATCGAAGGCTCAACAAGCTTACTGTAGGATTCTTCATCAATTTCAATATGGAAGGACGAGTTGGAGTCGTAGCTTGTTTTCAGCTGCCGGCAGGAAATGGGAGTAATATTCACTGATTTTAGATGGTTGGTAAGGTCTACCGATGTAGTATCGGGACTGAGTTTAGAGACGAAAATAGTCTTCGGACGCTTCTTTTGGTAAATGGCAACGTTCAGGACAGATGAGCTCGATGCGCCAGTAATGGCTCGACTTCGGTGCTTCTTCATCGCACTGGGTAAGTCAACCGCACGGCGAGGACCAGAGGCAGAAGATGAACAGGTAATATCTCCAGGAGTCATCCCTCGATGAAGAGCGGCGGAGTAGTCCACAGATGGCTGCTCCTCACGGGTAGGATTGCCCACGGAGACAACGAGAGGACGCTCGACGAGAGGACGCTCACACTGCGAAGCAGCGCACCGCACAAGCTCCTGGCGTAGGCCGTGAACATCGGCACGTAGAGAGGCGATAACCTCGGCTTGTTGTACGAAAGCCCGCGAGTTCTCTACACGAAGGCGCTCGTTCTCTTCCCGTAGCTGGGCAACCTCATCGCTCAGAAAAGAGATTCCCTCAAGCGCGTCGAGGAGGAGAGCCTGTAGCGAGGCAAACTCACCGCCATGTTCGCCGGTCGCGGCTGAAGGGGGAAAACCGGTCGGGTGGCTGGGCAGGAGCGGGGCACCAGGGACTCTAGCACCACCGTCGCTAAGCCTAACACCGTCAGACGACGACGACGCACACAAATTACACAATGGCCGAGAGCCGGACTTCAGAAGTTGCAGCTCGTCATCCACCCAGCTGACGCACTTCGTGTGAACACGTTTCGCACAGCCGGCACATCGTAAAAACTGCTGCTTGCCAAAAACGGGCGGGAGCACAGCGCACATGCGTCCTTACTGGGCGCCATCGTGGAAAATAATAATAATAAATAATAATAATAATAATAATAATAATAATAATAATAATAATAATAATAATAATAATAATAATAATAATAATAATAATAATAATAATAATAATAATAATAATAATAATAATAATAATAATAATAATAATAATAATAATAATAATTCAGATATAAGAAAAGCCGCGCCCCGCCGGGGTGGCGCAGTGGTTACGGCGCTCGACTACTGTTCCCAAGGACGCGGGATCGAATCCCGGCCTCGGCGGCAGCTTTTCGATGGAGGCGAAAAGCAAGGCGCCCGTGTGCTGTGCGATGTCAGTGCACGTTAAAGAACCCCAGGTGGTCGAAATTACCGGAGTCCTCCACTACGGCGTCTCTCATAGCCTGAGTTGCTTTGGGACGTTAAACCCCACAAACCAACCAACCAAGAAAAGCCGCGGTATCTGTCCCACTTGTTCTGTGGGCACCTGACACGCGGCGTAAAGGAAGGAAAGTGAGAGTGAAAGCGGGAAGAGAGAAAGGGGTATCGTAGTGGAGGCCTCCGGAGTAATCTAAACCACCTAAAGTGTAAAAATCCGTAATCGGAAATTTGGGGACTGTGCTATTTAACATGCAGACTTGTGTGCTGTAACCCGAGAAGTAGTGTTTTACCGTAAAACTATCACTACAATAACGGACTGTGTTGAGGTTTTAAGCGATATCTCTCCCATGTATAAAAAATAGTGGTATGTAGACGCCATGCTTAGCATTTGTTCCAAAACTATTGAAGGCCTCGACAATGGGCGTCATTAGGAACGCTGGAAATTTTAGGCCACATTTTGTGAAGAAAACACAATTTTGAAAGTCTTCAGCTCCATGTGGTTTCTTCTAGAGGCTTCATATATAAATGGTTCGAGATTTCGTTTGTTGGATGCCGTGTATATGACGCCAAACAAGAAAAGTGAGCAAAAGTTGCAATTGCATACTACAGTTATTACATTCAACTCAGTAAGCCTAGATCGATGCCGTCCAAATTCACGTATAAACGTTTGCGTCAAGTGAAGAAATTCTAGAAGGGCTTCTTATCTGTCTAAATTGGTCCGATCTGTATAGGCTAGCTCAAAGTGAATATGATAGTCGGAAATAGGAAAACCAGGAAAAAAAAACAAACAAGGATAACCAAAAATGACGCACAGCCACAACGCTACAAAAAATACAAGGGCAACCGAGAATAACGGACAAAGATAGCACTGGAATGCATTTCTATAATGAACCCATTCCTATTATCTCAGTTGGCAGTGCTGAAAGTGAAAAAAGAAAGCCGTGTGGCGACACCAGCAGTTCTCTTACACGAAGGTTTAGGAGAAAACACGTGCTTACGAGGGTGGCATAAAGTTAGGGGGGGGGGGGGGGGTGATGAGTTTAAGAAGTTTGCCCGAGACTAGTGGTTGCAGGTAGCACAACAGCGAGTTAATGAAGGTAAAATGGGTGAGAATTGCCCTGACGGGGTATAGTCCTAGTGATATTAATGATAATGACGCTACGCAGGGCCGAAGCCTAGCGGTCCAGACGTACGAGCATAAAAAAATGGCTCTTGGGGTTGAGCCTCCGCTACAGCATTCCGTGAATTTTTTTAGCAAGAAAGAAAATGCAGCTTTTGTTTCTTATCAAGCGAAACATGTTCAGCAAACAGGTATACTAGAGGGCATGCTGCCTCGTTTTCCTATTAAGACTTCAGCTGTGCGCGCCAGTGGCTATAAACAGAGACTAATTTACGCTCGATAGCTCCAAGGAGTACAAGTTTTCCTGAACTATGGGCTGAAAATGAGAATTTCTTCAGCCTCAAAAGGATATAAATGTTATACCTGTGCCCATATACGATAAGCCGAAGACAGATCACATTACGTGATCAAGCCAGCAGAAACCCGTGGCTAACAATGTTGGTATCCGTTCACGGTTAAGACAATACCTGCGTAACTTATTCCGAGTTGGGCAGAAAGCAATCGGGCTGCTTAACTGCTACACACGCCTTACATTGCGAAATTGTGGCCTACTTCTGGCGGTGGCCACAGACATCACAAACAGCACACAAACATTGAGGCCAGCGACTGTCTCACCGTGATAAGCTTTTCAGGGCAGGCCCACTTAATGTCTCGAAAAGTCCTAAAAGGTCATTTGGTGCACGTACTATTAACAGGGAGCGAGGTGAGCCGTCTGAGCTATTCTTGGAGAAAATATTAGGTGAGGGCAGTGAAGTTTCTATACAGAAATCGGGATTAATGGGCCTGTTAGAATTAATTAAAATGCTGGTGATTCTTTAAGTAGGTCTTACTTTGCAAGTTGCTAACATTAGGAGGCTAAATTAAACGCTGTAGCTAAATTAAACTTGATGCTGCTATTTCACTAAGGATCAGTCTTCTTATCAGGCCGGGCGTGGCAGAAAATTTTTCGCTTGAAATATTTGTATGGAGAGTTTTGTTTTTAATCTTTAAAAGAAAAACTACCATCGTCCGGGCATTATGCAGGTCATCACTGGCTGAGCTGCTCTTTCCGCTTTTCTGTTTTCTTGAACTTTACTGCTACTCAGTGTTGAGGCATGTAATGGGACATCTCGAAAAGTTGTTCTCTCATTCTTGCATTTATGAGCGGCAGACTTCATTTTAAATACATCTTCTCTGCCCATTCCTAGGCTTACATACTGCAGCATGAACTTCAAACTCAGTTTCAATTTATTAATATTCTTTAACCTTTTTGAAATATTTTTGTGGAATCTTTATCTAATTATGCAATGATTTATACCCCATGTACTCGTAATCTCTGCTGTATAATACGTTAAGCATACACATCGAAGCGCGCACCAAAATGTCCTCAAAATCGGCATTATCATTAGGCACAGAAGCTACAGAATTCGAATTAGTGCACTGCAATGCCACGAGCATTCATGTGACTCTCATTATAAAAATTTTTTTAACCTGAAGTCATCTTCGCTCGCGTCATGCACCAGCAGCCACGGACTGAGCACAACGTGATTTAGAGCACCTTTGCTGCACTTCAAAATTTTACGCTTAAGAGAGGCTAAGTGTTAATTTAGCAGCCAGAGCATTCAAAAACAAGCTGTCATTTTGACAGCTTGTTTTTCGTTTCACGCAGTATATATAGGCCCATGGCTACGAGAACAGGACTGATTTCAAGTTCAATAGAAGTGTCAAGTATGCGTTTTACGCAATTGTTTTGTTGTTGTTCTGGTTGCATCTTTGGTTGTCGTCATTCTGCCTTGTTCTGCCATGTAGACCACGAATTGAGCCCCAAAGTGCACAGCCGCCTATATGTCAACGATGGTTATTTTAATTACTAAATGTTTTTTTCTAACGTTTAGATTTTGCGCAGTAATATCAGATTTAGAAAAGCATTTGATAAGGTTCTACGGTATCGTCCTTTGTTAATCTTGTCGCGTCTTAACATTCATTCATGTGTTCTGACCTGGATTCGACGAGTTTTAACTAACCGTCAACAGTCCGTGTCTGCTAACTCATACTCTTCTTTCTTAACAACCGTGCTTTCAGGCGTACCAGAAGGTACTGTGCTTGGGTCTGTCCTATTTATAATATACACTAAATGTCTGTCTTATAATATCTCTTCTTATATCCACCTCTTCGTTGACAACTGTATCGTCTACCGATCAATAACGAACTCCATTGACTACCTCGCGTTGAAAAGTGACCTTTCTCGCACACAAGACGGGTGTAACACTTGGCTCATGTCATTAAATGTCTCTAAAACTAACCACCTGCTCATTCGCCGCTATGGTAGGCAGTACGTAGCTCGTAATTACAGCATCCATAACATTCAGATTGCAAAAACTGAATCACAGAAATTCATCGGTGTACATATTTCGTGTGAGCTAACATAGATGCAGCATATGTTAACCAGATAATAATTTCTGCTAACCGCGGTCTCGGTTATATACGGCGTAACCTTTTTCTCGTTTCTCCCCCTATTAAACAACTCGCTTTGATTGTGCTACCTAAACTAGATTATTGTAATGCTATTTTTGACCCATAACAAAATAACTTTATTAACGGCCTTTAATCAGGTCAGGATCGAGCGACACAATCCATGTTCTATTATTCCCATTCTTCGAGTATCTAAGCACTAAAAGCTCAAATAAGCTTGCCATGTAAGCTCGCCTCACGACCTAGAATTGCGCGTCATAACCTTTTTCATTATTCTTTTTATTCTTTGCCCTCTGATAGCCCGTACATACAAAGCGCCCATGCAATCGCACCGCACGCTCCAGCCACATCAATGCAATGTATCCCACACAGGCGCATACTACTGCCTTTCAGCAGTAATTTTTCTCCTGTCTCACCTCACGACGTAGATTTGCGCGTCTTAACAGTTTTTATACATTCTTCTGTTTTTTTTTTTTTATCCTTGATAACCCGTACATAAAAAGAGCCTGCCGAATCGCACGCTCCAGCCGCTTTAATGTAGTGTATATCGAACACAGGTTTATACTGCTGCTTTTCAGCAGCCATTTTTCTCCTGTCTAGCACCAAGACGTAGAATTGCGCGTCTTAGCGTTTTTCACACATTTTCCTGATATTTTCTCTTTGATAGCCCGTACATAAAAACAGCCCGCCGAATCGCATGCTCCTGCCGCATTAATGCAATGTTTTGCACACAGGCGCATACTACTGCTTTTCAGCAGTCATTTTTCCTGCGCACAGCAAAAGATTGCAACGGCCTGCCCACCGAAGTCGTCACAATCATCGACCCCAAAGTGTACAATCGGCTCAGCGAAAACGTTTCATTGTGGTTTTCGAGATACGTATTCGCCCATGGAACGCTCGCTCCTGCCTGCATGGTTCACGGGAGACGTTTGAGGAATAAATAAATAAATAAATAAATAGATAGATAAATAAATAAATTTGTTTACAGCAAACAGTATAATCCAGAGAATGAAATATCGGCGCCTTATTCTTGCCCTCCCCCCCCCCCCCCCCAACATAAAAATGAAAGTCAGCTCTACACTACAATCGCAAAATGCCATGAAAGCAACAAAAAAGACAAATCTCTTTGTTAGTGATTACCATGCTAGTCAACTGTGCTAAATACTCTTCTTACAATTTTTTTTTCTGTGACCACAAAATAAAAGCCTAATTTGAACATCGATCTTTCTCTCATAATAACCTAATTTGTTTCCCCACCATGTCATGTAAAAAATCATGTCGAAAAATTATGAAAACCAACAGTTACTCTTGCATGATTGTGCGGAATATATTTAGTCTCTAAACGAAATGATTTAACAAGGCAAGATTTTCGAAGGCAGCTTTTCTGATAGTATAAATAAGAGCGATAGTATAAATCAAGGCAAATGTAGTAAATAAAACGCACAAAAGTAATGTAGAACGTACATTTCTGAATTCTCATGTCTTCTGCATCATGTATCAACAGAGATACGAAGCCGTTTTGATGAACAATGCAGCAGCCAGTCCAAGCAATGGTGCTTTTGTGCCAGCCCAAAATGAGACCATGGCAGCACCTTAGCTTATATAGGCGTGAAAGTCATTGGTCCTGATAGAATGTAAAACCCTCCATCAGCCATCAGCACCCGAGCAGCTTTTAAACATCCCCATAGAGTTAGCTGTGGTAAAAAGTAGGGATGTGGAATAAAACTATAGTTTCGATTTTAATGAATTCCCCTATCTGCCATTACTTCCAAATCTAAACAGCACAATCTGGTGGCGAACGCAAAGCAGACTGATAACAAATACAAGCGCCCCATTAGACCTTCTTCCCTCAGCCCATATATGTTACTGGATGTAGCTTCAAAACTAAATTTCTCAAATGATAATGGTGCGCCACGCAACCAAATGCAGCGGCAGCTTATTCACTGCCGCTAACGTAAAGCAATAATTTCAGGCAACCCAGTTTTACTCAAGCCTGACAGAAAACAGTGCCGAAGAAGTCACTAAATAAAGAACGGTAGTTTGAGAGGTGAAAGTAACTTTATTACTTTGAAGTGTTTGGACTGGTAACAATATAATTCAGCAGGTAGCCGTAATGAGCAACAAAATAGAAAGAAAACTGCTCAAAAGAAGCCGTGTGGATTTTCGAAAACACTTTATAGTCGAGTAACGAAAAAAAAAACAGATGAAAAAAGCATTATACAGCTGCACAAAAACTAAATCGAAATGAGGGGAGTGGGGGGGGTGGGGAGGGGGGGGGGGCAGGGGAAGTGGCTTGAAAATCTTCCTGACTTGCATTAAACAACTTTCAAACTAAGGTCAAAGTTTAAGAGGAGGCAGTTTTTGCAGCGAAAGCTTTTTGTAGTGTATGCAAAATAGTGCTGGCTTCCACTGAGCGACGGGATCTCTTCCTAAATTCCTTAAAGTTCTTAAACTGGCTTTTAAATCTCCCATAGGAATGTCAAAGTGTAGACGCCTGACACTGTCCGCGGTCTCGACGTTGTGCGCTGAAAAGAGTTTTAAAGATGGTATACATGACAGCCGTGGTTTTCGGTTCTTGTGGCGCTCTTAAAGTAATACAACGCTGACAAATACTGTAAAAGGCGCACTTCTCATGGGCCCAATATTTCACCTATGCGGATAAATTAGCAGTGTCGTGATAATTCGAGGTTGCTAAAGTTTACAAAACAGGAGTGATAGCTTTCTCGGCAACTCTTTCGGACAGATTTTTTGGAGGGACCAATTTTTCGCAGAGGTCTTTGTGATAATCGAAAAACACCATAATTGGCATTGAAAAAAGTCAGTTTTTTTTTATAACTAACGAGGCTTCTACTTGCGGCTGCGTGAGAAGAATGTCTTCACTCTTTGTCCCCGGACTTCGAGTTTCATAATTTTTAATCACTTGACGTGGATAGGAATTAATTATTCACATTAAAAAAGTACTTATTGCATGCGCCTCATACGTCGATCACGCACGCGGGCCAAATTGGTTTTATTATCGCATGCTCTTAAGAGAATTCAGGAATTCACCGTATCTTTTTTAAAAAACAAAAACCTCCTTCAAGCTACCTCCCCTTAGGCTTGATGGTTTTCGGCATTCGGTCAATTTTTATACCTATTATTTCTATTCTCCGCATCGCCCACTACGCTATAGATAAGTTGTCAGTAGGTTTTGGGTGGACAGTTCCAGATTTGGAACGGAATTTGCGGAATTTTTTGTTCATAGCGCATACAGAAAACGCGCACATAAGCATACATGTGCACATGTTAGTTGGTGTGCATATACTTCGTTTGGTTATTAAGCAACAATTTATTTCACACAACAATAAAGTTAATCAGTTCCCTACAAAATAATGCTAGCTATCATTTTCGCTTACTTTAGTCTCTAGAATATTCATAGCAAGTAAGGTTTTTCAATGAGCTGTTATAAAGAAATACATGAAACAAAAGCGAAGCACAAACCCTCTCACACGAGCGAAACAAAGTCCAACGGCGATTCATTATTCTTTGAGCTCAGATGCTCTCCTAGAAAGCCCTACTTCACTCGCGCAACACATGTCTTCTACACTTTTTAATTGCCATTCCCATCGGAGTTAATTTATTGCAAGCGCCGAAGCTGCTTTCCTGTGCGAGGCCTTCTCACGAAAATACTGAGATCTTAGTGGGGCTCTCATTGTACCATTGATTTGTCTTGCCTATAAAGACTCGTGCTGATGTCGTGCTATTACTATCAATTATACAGCTATTGTTGCCTGTATGTAAAATGTCGATGAATGCGGCAACGTATTTCACAACCTAAGCTATATGAGCCATGATGTGAATAACGCAGTAATGATGGGGATATTGATGTTGTGTCGATCAGACCACATTGCACCACAAGACATCAAACACATTGGCAGATCATGGCAGGAATGCGAAAGCAAAAAATGAAGTGCTTTTTTATTAAATTTTTAATTTGGAATACATATCATCTATAATCATGATTAGAAGTAGATGATATGCATCTTGTAATGAACTATGTTTCCCTTGTTTTTTATTGATTGTCGTCTGCGTCTGATTTGCGGTCGCGTCGTCTCACTCAGCATCTCCACGAAGTTGTTAGGGTCAAATAAGAAAGGGGGTGTTTATTTACAGTGCTGTGGCAGCGGGAAAAGGTGAAGCCTACTAGCCCCCAGAAACGAACGCCTCTTCCTCCTCTTTTGCCACACCATCACAATCCTTCATCGTCGTCAGTAGTATGACAGTATTGTTGGAAAGCAATACTCTCATATCTGTCCTTTGGAAATAAGGCTACCTAAAAGAGCGATTTCAAGAGCACGGTTTGAGTCCCTGGCTTCAGCTATCCATATGCGCACATTCGCGACATCTGATGATGAAGGGAGTGCACTTGTGTACTAAAGACAAAATTTTGCAATGAAACATTGAGGATTGAGTTTTTTTTAAGGACATGATCCCAAAGGTACCTGAAGCTTAATTTGGTGGCACATTTGCTTAGTGTTGTGCACATGACTTCCCACGGTAGTTTTAAAGAAATACAGCATGCCCTCTTACTGGGTTCATAGCAATGTACGTAACTTCTTTTGCGAATTCCACAATTAAGTCATCTACCACAATGGCACTGCCCCTAGATGTATTTGTTCCCTACTGTTGTTTTATGAAAATGTTTTCAGCAAGGCGAGCAGATGCACAAAGAATGAGTAAATTTGGAATATTTTCTTCTTTTCAGATGAACGCAGCAGATGTCCCCAGATAAAATATATTGCTCTTAGAGAGCAGAGATAAACATTGGGTGTTGCTACTTTCTGGAACACGAGTTACATTTACTGTACAGAGTTATCTCCACCAGAAGAAACGCTGTGCCGAGCGGATATTAAGTCTAAATCCCAGTGAAGCTCCCCAACCTTTGAGTTGTCTTCATTGTTTGCCCTAAGGTGGTGAAGTAGGTTCCCGAAGCAAAACATAGATTGTAAGCGAGGTACCTGAAAGGAAGTCGTTAATATAAATAAAGAGCAGAGGATAGTATGGGCCACGTCCTTAAGCAATTCCCAGGCAGAGCGGAGCCCCAGGACAGCCTGTGTTGCCGGTGGTGATAAATTTGCAGATGTTGCACTACGAACTGAGCAGCCAAGCGAATTGATTACGCGGTGCTTTGTATTTGCTCGGGTTAAACACCAAGCGACTGCTGACGTAGCAGACCCCAAGGTAATTAAAAAGTGTAGGCTGTCTGGTTCACCTGAGAGGCCGACGCCGAGCCATGGCTTTTCGAGAATGATGCTTGATTAAAAATATTCCTGAGCTCCATAGATAGTGGGCTTGATATAGCTGAGGTCACGCAAGTTAACCAGTAGTTACTAAGCCGTAACTTGTTGCTTACTTAAAGTGAGGGTCTAGGCCGAGCTGTGCGATAAAGCCTCTAGCCTGGTTTTCCACAATGTTTTTCAACTCAAAGAGGTTCGGGGTCACATGCTTCAACGAAGAAAAATCATCTGATAAAAAGGAAAGATTCTTTTGCTCCACAATTTCCTGCCAAAAAGGATAGAGGGTTAAAATGAATCCGGTAACTAATATAGTTACCTGTGACCTGTGCTATTAATTCACATTTGAGGACTACATTCGACCTAGCTTTGGGAGTGAGCCTAGTCTATTTTTAATATGGGCCAATTCGTTTTTGAACGCCACAAACGCAATTTTCTAATTGCGCAAAGTCAATTCTGTGAGTGCCCTTTTAAATCTTTAATGTTTGTCATGTCCATTAACCTAACCATCTCTCACCATTAAAGGACCGCATAAAAGAGGTAAATGCCACTTCGATCTGTTTGTATCCGTTGTGCACGCAAAGAAGTTGATGAAGGGGACGACATGCAGTGCATAAGGCGAGAGAGTGGTAGTAAAACACGCGCGTTTATCGGATGCCGCGATAGCTTCGTTGTTCCATACTCCTTCCCCGCAGAAAAGGCCTAGGCCCTAAGCCGCTCCGCTCACACGTCTCATACAGCTTTTTTTTTTTTTTTTTTATGCGAAAGCATTTCTGGTTTCATGTTCCGTGAGAGCAAAAGGTGTGACCAGAAACTGTCCTTCACACCGACACTCAAGAAAACAATCGTGCCGTCGCCAGCGATTGAACCGCCATCCGAGCAGGTCAGCTTCCTGGACCAAGCGCGTGAGCACTACACTTTCGCCGAAGCCAGCCACTCCTCGTCTATTACCGGAAAACCCATACGCGCTAAGCTGTAAATTTGAAGTCCTTCATCAAGTTCCAAATGAAAAGCCCCTTTGGGCTCTACAGTGAACATCGTTGTCTTATTGAAGTTCCATCTGCGCCGCTCCCTCATTTATCCGATAGATAAAAAAGCTCCGTCCCCAGAATGTGTTTCTCCTGAGTTCTGCAGAGGCTTCGTACTATATTTGTGATTGGGGGCTGGTAACCGCATAAAGAAGCATCATTATGACACTAATGCTGTTAAGGCGTCCTCAGTACGGATTATTTGGAGAAATATAGGAGAGACTTCTGCACTGCAGGCAGTCTAGTCTAGCTGATAAATATTACGATTATAATTAGAACTTTCGCACTAAAACATACTCACTAGTAGTCTTTGGAATGTGCCCGAATATGGCAATTTGCCTTCTGCAGTGAAACAGAAGTTATAATCATTTATTCCTTAACTGCAGAAAGAGGATTGGAGGGGGCACCTGCAGTCATCCTGCTTTGCGTCTTGATTGTCAGGAAAGCGCATTTTCCCAGTACTGCAAGCCTATTTTACTCTTATTTCCGTTACTAAGCGTAAACATGTTTAATCAGGTACTACCAGTGCAGAGAGCGAAAATATAAGACCGTAAGCATGCATCACTCTGCGTTCTCCCATACATTAAGGGGACGCGCACGTCCATAATACCAACAAACCTGCTGCCGAGACACTGGCATCAAGGAAGTCGTTAGAGAGGCCCCAAATTATATGCACTGAAATATAATACCAATTGTTATCTTCCCGGCCCGTATGAGATCGCGATCGTTCGACACAGTGGCAAAAACACGACATTCGCCGCCAAATATCTGTTTAGCTTGAAACTGCACCGTCATCATATTCCAGGATCAATCGTGCCGACTGCGATGAAAACGCCAGAAACCTTGGTGCTGAAAAAAAAAAAGTGTTACTAATGCATGGTGGAGGGAGCGGAATCAGATCCCTCCTTACACTCGGAACTTTAGCTAAGCGATCATGAATGGCCGTCCTTACTTTTTAGGATGATAAGCGAGTAAACGAGCCTCATTATGCCAGTAATGATCCGAAGGCGTTTTCAGGAAATATGCAGCACGTGTAAGTTCTTTTTTTTTCTTGCAAACATGCAGTTTTCTGTCATTACGTAATTGCGTTTCGTGGGACGGGGCTCTTACGATGGATGGAAGACACCTGCGCTGCAAGCTCATCGGAGCGATGACCGAGAAAAAATATAAAAGAATGTATTCTTGCAGTTCTTAATGAATTGATTCGTAATGCGATTAGTATTTGTGCCGGAATATATATTGTTGTTGAAAGACGCTTTGTTCGTTCAATCCCAAACTGTGAATCTTCAAGTCAAGTGTCAGGAGATCACCTCTAAAGATATTCAAACTTATTTTAGCAGCCCTTATACGAAGGCTGGATATTTGGCAAGCGAAACTTTTACGTCATTCATATGGATGGACCACATGGATGGGTTGAGACCGTGGTAAGGGAATATTATTGCCAATGCGCCTGTAGTTATCTCAAGTCCGCAGCCCACAGGTTTCTGCACGTCATAACCGGTGACTAACCGGAATATTTGCAGTATTAAGGCAAATAAAAGGCAAATATGCATTTCCCACAATTAGCGTGTAAATACTCATGCCGAAAAATGCGTGAGCACAGGGTCGTCAGTGGGGTGTGTAATGCATGGTGAGCATTCCGTCAACGCTTCAGTCAAGATTATTCGTTGAACGCCGTTCAATCAGGGTATTCAGTCAATCGTGTGCGACGACAACATATTTTCTTTGATTTCTTTTCGTACTTTTGCTCGAGATGAATAAAACCAACAATAGATTCTGAGCTTGATTAAATAGACAGCCATGAAATTAGATCATTTCAGCTTAATAAATGTATCATTTTTTATCGCGTACCTGTCTTATCAGCTTGTCAGAAATAGTTGGAAAAAAATTCTGCGCAGCATTTTCTGCCAATCGCTCAAATATATTTTCTCACAAAGCCAAATATTAGTCTTGACATCGAATAAAAATTGCATTAATCGAAACTTCCAACGCAATCAATTGCAGCTAACAGAAAGCCACTGATTACGAAAAGCCGAACGTTACCTACCTTACTTCTAAACCAAACCGTACTCACATGCTCTTTCAATTCTGGCACATATTTGTAGAGCCTATCACTGAGCATTCCTAGTGGTGGAAAAGCATTGCTCAGTCCCTGAGAAGCGCAACGTAATCGGACTTGACGCTGCATGGTTGAAATATCAAATAAGAGAGTGACGTCTCTCTGGAAGCGAAGTCGCTTCTATTTTGCTGTCGCCAATCGCTACGTTTCATCAGAAGTACATGCAGTGTATTTAGAATTTTAGGCGAAGTAATTTTAGAATCCGATGTAAGCCGACGTCGAGCCCAACAACAAAAACAAGCGTTTCTACACTATATTCGCGGAATCGTAAAGACAACAAAGCCAAGCTTTTCATCTGTTGATGAACTCAGCTCGCACCTCTATGTTTGTGCCAAGTAGGCTTTAAGATCAGTTCTACTTCTCAAGCTCTTAGGAATGGTTCCAGCTGCTGTCTTTCACCGATGCTCTTTTCTGCAACACCGACTGCAAAAGGGGCCGAAATTGACCTAATCCTCTTTATCTGTGAGAGAACAAAAACCAACAATGTTTACCTTTGAAATTACTAAATACTGAAGAGGCATGCATGGTGCACGAGAAAGGCGCGTGAACTTCGCGTACAAAAGCGACCATTCTGCTGGCAGCGAGGGGAACGACCAAGCCGGCGGAGGAATAGAACTTAGCCAGACGCCGTTGCGGTTTACCACGCCCGACAGACCGCTTCGAGCTTAACTTCGAGAAATGGCATTAAAGTAACCTGATTACAGCTCCACCATGGAGAGCACTAAATAAACTAGTGATAGCATTCATTTTTTACAACTTGGATTCGTTGTTTCTTTTAGTGCGGCTGCTATTTCTGTGCCTTTTTTTTTAAGCACGCGCTGAATGCTGCCGCTGTTTTTTTTTTTTATTTCTGTTCCTTTTTATTTTGTTTTTGCTCCCTAACGTTGTTGCCTCTATAGCACTGCAACTCTCCGGAATTTTTGCATCAAAGGAAGCAAAGCATGTTTACCACATCCTCCGTAGCAGAATAAAGAAGATGTGAAAGAGAAATGATATTATTAAGGGGAGAATGGGAATCAACCCCACGTTTGCGAGCTTGGGAGCATTGCGCAAATTTGCGCAACACTTGCTGCAGAGCAGCAAATTTATAAACAATAGCCTGGTGTACATGCCACTCACACATACTAAAGAAGATTAATTCTCGGCATTGTTTTCGAATCAGGCCTCTACTGAAACATGGTTCACTTCGTATATAATTTACCTCCCGGGCTGCAAGTTTTTTGCTACAAGCAGTATTAAAGGCCCATTAAGCCTAGGTTATAAATGGGCACGTCTTCGACCTCTTCGAAACCGGCATGAGCAGTGAGTGACCTCTTCCTGCTTTCCGGGAATCTTCAAATGAGCGTGACACGAATGTGCCAACCCTCTCCTACCCAGCTATCATATAGCGATAACAATTTTTCTATTTGCGAAATAATTTATACGATTATCGCAGCCGAACAAAAATCCTGCGTCAGCCTCGTTGGTTGCCATGACAGTTGTGACGGCATCCTTTTTCGATCCACCGAAGCGGAGAGTGGGACGACGACATGCACAACCAAGGAGGTTATAAAAAAACTGCTGGAGTGGAAGTCCCCAATACCGCCCAATGGGGTGAAGAGAAGCATGCGGCGGCCATCTTGAGGCGGGTAAGAATTGGCCTTTAAAGTGCCTGGGAGCGCAGTTCGCGGGCGTTGCCAGTGTGTTTCAAGTGCTTAAAGGATTTTTAAGTTATCATGCAATGACGTGGGCTATTAAATGAGCCATACTAGACGTCTCCAAATCGATTTGAACCGCTGGGAGCTTTAAAGGCATGGATGATATCCGAGTACTGAGAGGTTTTCTCGCTCCACCGAGTGCGAAAGTCGCAGCTCAACATCAATTTCAGACATTTCGTGAAGCTTTAGCAACTTTTACACAGTTGCTTAGCTTATGTCGACTATAACAGCACTGATTTTTTAAAACACACAACGCCACAAACTAGGGGCAAGGAAGTAGACGGGAACAGCGCTATTCCCATCTAGTTGCGCTGTGTGTTTTAAAAAATGGTGCACCATTGCAACTTACTCAACTCTCCGTGTTGCTGCAGCACTGCATTAATTGCAAGTCTTAATTAAGCATGATGAATCAACTGCTAATGAACTTTGAATTTTATGCGACATCATCGAGTCATGAGTCGTAAGATATTATATGTCGTGCATAATTACACTGGGCTAATTTTTGATCATAATTCATTACTGCTAAATAGATAGTTCTAAATAAATATTGAAATACACTAATGCTTTGGCTACAACTTTTATATCGTTGGATAGCTTTTGCCGAGTACAGTTGCACAGGACCGAATGCATGTCCTAAATAATTACCCCTAATTATTCAATTGTGATTAAACCAGAAATGTATGCCATCCTTTCAAGGCTTATATCGTGGCGTAGCTTATATCGAGTACCGTTGTACAAAACTAATATTATTGCAATGCACTAAGGTACTAACTGCTGATGATTAGTAATCATGATTAAAATTGAACTTTATGCTACAAAGTAGCTACATATTGCTAAAATGGTCTCGACAAATTGAATCCAAATCAAACGCGAAACAACGCAAAAGCTGCGCGGAACATAGCTAATTTATCCACGCAACTATGGAATACCCCAGATTAGCGGTAATTAATTAAGACGTGCATCTAGTCCTGTGGTGTCCTACTCGGCATAAGATATCCAACAGTATGCAATTTACAGCTATAGATATCATGTATTTTATTATATACTCAAAATTGTCTAATTAGTACTAATTATTAGGATTTAAAATTAGCCTAGTGCAAATATACTCACCATATTTTATCTAACGTCATGTGACTCGATGATGTCGCACAAAGTCCAAAATTCATTAGCAATTAGTTATTTACCGTTTAATTAAGCCGTGCAATTAATGCAGTGCTACTATACTCAACATAAGCTACGCAACTATGTAATACCAGCGTTACTACAGCTTCACTCGAAGGTTTGGCGTTGATATTGAGCTGCAATATTGGCTCTGAGTAGAGCCATAAGTGCCCCAGTACTCTGATGTCATCGATATCTTTAAAAATCCAGATGTTTCAAATTGATTCGGAGACATCCAATACGGCTCACCTGATAGCCCAAAGCATTGCATCAGAACCCAAAAATCCTTTAAGTATTTGAAACACATTGGCAATGCCGGTGAACAGAACTCCCTAGCGCTTGGCAGGCCACCTTTTGTCCTCCCCAAGATGGCTGCGTGCACGTGTGTGTGTGTGTGTGTGTGTGTGTGTGTGTGTGTGTGTGTGTGTGTGTGTGTGTGTGTGTGTGTGTGTGTGTGTGTGTGTGTGTGTGTGTGTGTGTGTGTGTGTGTGTGTGTGTGTGTGTGTGTGTGTGTGTGTGTGTGTGTGTGTGTGTGTGTGTGTGTGTGTGTGTGTGTGTGTGTGTGTGTGTGTGTGTGTGTGTGTGTGTGTGTGTGTGTCTGTGTGTGTGTGTGTGTGTGTGTGTGTGTGTGTGTGTGTGTGTGTGTGTGTGTGTGTGTGTGTGTGTGTGTGTGTGTGTGTGTGTGTGTGTGTGTGTGTGTCTGTGTGTGTGTGTGTGTGTGTGTGTGTGTGTGTGTGTGTGTGTGTGTGTGTGTGCGTGCGTGTGCGTGTGCGTGTGCGTGCATGCGCATTGCGACTGTAGGAAGGAGGAAAAAATGCACAGGGCTCTCAACTGGCTCTATCTGAGCCACCATTCCTGCCTCGTGCGGACAAAGGAGTATCGAATGATTAGACAAAAAAAAAAATGAAATAGG
Source organism: Amblyomma maculatum (assembly GCF_055883805.1). Classification (NCBI taxonomy): domain Eukaryota; kingdom Metazoa; phylum Arthropoda; class Arachnida; order Ixodida; family Ixodidae; genus Amblyomma; species Amblyomma maculatum. The sequence goes on from NC_139345.1 coordinate 47,660,210, forward strand.
AAGATCCCGCGTTGCAACAGGCTCCGTCCGCTACCGAAGAGGCGGTGAGTGCAGTGACATCAAGCACAACAAACACAGATGCACGAGTGGCAAAGGAGCCTCCGTCGTAAAGGGCGAAGGCCGTGAGGTCCCCAGCCTCGAAGGGCCGGGACCAGCCGCACTCCTCATCGCCTCCGGTCTTCTTTTTATGGTTGCTCAAGAAAGTATAGGAGATAGAGTGCACGGGCCGGTTGACTGCCGGCGAAGCCGACACCACCGCTGCCAGCGTGCGGACAGTTGGAAAAAGGGAGGGGAGAAAAAATAGGCAATATTCACTTGCAAGGCTTCTCAAACTTACCTTCATGTGGCACCCCATTTCGTCTCATTCTTATCAAAATTGTATCGTAACCGTTCCTGGCACAGCGTTCAAATATGACGATATGTCATTCACTGTCTTCCAATTTAGCACCTATGTATGTACCACTTCCACTTGCATTCGGGCAATCATAACAGCAGTGTCAACTGACCAATCGGACGAGTCAGACTTTACGTCTTTATTTCCTCCCGAAACAAATCCTACTAAATATTTTTAACATTTTTTTAAGCTCTCTGACGGCCTCTAAATGTTAAACCATCAAGAAAAGCCATGCCATACCAAGTAAAACAATGATTTCTCACATTTATTCGATTTAAGTAAAGTGAAACCTTGACGATGTTTTTGTACTTCAGAGTGCATCAAAACAAATGTGCGTAATTAGGGCTCGATGCAAATTAGCAAACTCTGTGAAACTGCAAACTGGCCGTGAGAGTGTGCAAATAGAAACTGTTGCTAGTTAGTGAGACTTTCGAAGGGAGGCGTAACTCTGCGGAGCAACGAAAAGAGAAGGACAGGGTACGAGCTCTCTTCCCGCATTCTTCATTTCTTTTTTGTCCTGCTAAACCTCCCAAATAAAAGAAAATGTTTGGAAGGCCTGGAGTATACAATGTATTGCTGTTGAAAAAAGCAAAAAAGAAAAAAGAACAGGGGTGTATAACGGCATCGCTAAACTCATCCGCCCGTTTCAGCGTATTAAGCCTGATCAGAATAAGTTCAGCTAGTTGGAGTAAATGTACACACACCCTTGTGGCCGCATAAAAATTCTGCGGTTTTCGTAACGCCTGGTCGGCCGCCCCGAGAAGTGCGCTCTCTGTGTACAGCTCCTCGCGTTCTCTGGTTTTAATGGGATAGCGTTAATGGTCCAATTCTCTAGAAAATCGTGCGTCGGAGTTTTGAGGGTGAAGATTCTTCGTATGGTTAAATGAAGACACCTGACGACGTGGCGTGGCCGATTTGGCAACTTGGGTTTCTGAATTCATAGGGAAAGATGACAGGAATAAAACTCTCCAGGACCCATGCATACAGACTCTCACGTGCTACACCATGATCATGATTGCAAGTTTTAACCACTTGATATGGATATGGACCCGGTGTAACCAAATACGGGGTTTATGACGGGCTGTCTATCACATATTATACTATATGCTAATGATTATTTGTGAGATAATAGAGACAAAAGTATTTATGAAGAAGTGAGAAGCCGAACGCATGTCTGAGAAGCAGGATCCGCAAGGGGGGCCGAAAAAGGGAGCCAGCACTGTCGAGTCGTACGTACCCTTACAGACAAATTTTGGGTCACACCTCCCCCGCCCCGTCTCATATTTTAGGTCATCCTGCGTGCATTATGCAAACCATCACCGAGACTTCTAGAAAGGCAAAAATCTTCTCTCTTTTCAAAGGGCAAAAGCCACGTGTTCGCATGAATATAAGTGAAGCTGCGACGGGAATATTACTCCGAAAGTTGCGCATCAGCCGAAATTTTATTTCTTTAAAAATTCTGCACATTCAGTCAACACGATTAGTCTACGTCTAGTATTATTGTTGTGGTTGCATTCAGTGTCGCCACAATTTTTACTGTGTAACGCTTAAAACCGTGAACCACCAGGCACAGCTATGGCAAATATTTCTATGAGCTGTGGGTTGAAAAAAAAAAGATTACCGTTTCATTCACAAAATAATGCATATATACTTGAATACGCAAGAACACGCTTGTTTGCTGCGGTAATGGTGCTGTCTATAATTAGAAATCTCGTTTGTTTTTTGTTTTTCGTGCTTGGCGATTTCTCTGTAGGCGTAGCGTTGTGTTCCCAGGGCTGCAGTAACTTCTAGTCGTCTAAAAAACTCATAGGCCGCAAAGCCGCTCACAAATTCCTAGCACCTACTGAGAGACAGGCTCCCCGATTAAAGTGCGTTTCAGTCCCATTATTTTTACTGGTCGCGTCACTTCTATTACTAAAGAAGCAGCAGATTAAGGAATAAAACATACCGTCCTCTCACGCTTCGTCCGCTGCAAGTACAGGACAGTTTCTAAACTTCGCGTCTAGGTGTCAGGCTACCGCGAAGTTAGAACTCTAATCCTCTGGCCGTCGGACAAGCAGATCTTCAGCGCAAATGAGGGCCATCTGCGGCCAGTACGCTAGCTCCAGGCTCATCCGAAAAATCAAGCCGTCATATCCTATGAAACTTCTACGCGAGATTGTGCAGAGCATTGTTGGAAGCAACATTCAAAGCTTTAACCACTCCCGAAGTAGACACGTCCTCTAACTTTCTGTCCACAAGTCTTATTTAACTTTAACATTTTATATAATTCAGAGCCATTCATGGCACCTGCTTTCTTAGAAGTAACTTATTCAACCCTCACATACGCTTCACGTGGTAAAGTTGGAGAGTACTTACAGAAGTGCTTTCATATTTGTAAACATGTGCTCTTCAGATGAAATTGCAAATTGTTTACCTCAACGATAATTCACACGACAGAAAGGAAAGATTGAGGAGAGTAGTTTACCATTTTGGAAGAACTAAATTGAAATTATATTTTTTCCAGCCGTTTAAAGCACTAAATGGACGGGCACCTAAGCTAACCAGAAAGTGCTACCATCATCACGCAGTTATTGACCTTTAATGTGCCTTGACTCATTGTCTAACATTAAAATGCTACAGAAGATAAACATTCTTTTGGCAGAATCTATAGAAATATTTGCCTGTTAAGGCTGTTGTTGATTAAATGTTTTCCCAGTGCAGAAAATAATAATGTCATAAATGCAAAAAGCTTATGATTTAGTTGGAAAGAATATAAAACTGTTCCTTGTAATTGTTAAGATAAGAAGGCATCCCATTTCTGCAGCGTAAATCGGCCCTTGAACGGCCAGCGAGAATTCATGGTATTGCCTTGTGATGAAGAGATGAGAGCGCGAATTCTTCGTTTTAGTTTTCCGAACACAAGTGATAGGTTTATTTATTAGGTGCTCAAAAATTTGTAGGTATTACCAGAACGCTTAGATTTTCCCTGTAGATCCAGTTTGCGCAGCCATATATTTTCATAGAAAACGCAGTAGGGGTTCATATAACGAAAAAGCTTGCTACAGGTAATCAATATTTCCTTTTAAACACACCTGACAAACTACATTTAGACAGTGCCAGATCACCGCAAGAAGCACCCCTCTCCCCTCTTTCCCTTTCTCTTTCTGCCCCGTGGAGTGGCGCCAGCTGGCCTATTGAAAGCATCTTGTTATATCTTGACCAAGGATGGTGGATAGGATATTTTTAGGTGGCTATCGGCACATCACTGCACAGTCCGCTTTCCGTACAGCTGGACATCAGACGTGCTCGACAACATGAACTCAGTTCTCACAGGAACAGTACTGAAAATGCATGTCATTAGTATGTAAGTTTATTAGTGGCATCAGTTTTTTCTTCTTTTGTACCGGCAGTGTCTACTTCTAGAAAGTAGAGACCGATTTGGAGCAGTGAAAAACTAATTATTAAGGGAAGTTTATGAAATAAAAGAAGAAAAACTGGAAGATTCAGCAAGGCATATGAACTGTTCTGAGTTAACTTATCACACTTTGTATAGTGAGTACGAGCGAATGCAAAGATGGCAAAGGGAAGAAACGTTCACATTGCCAAGCCTCATTTCCAACGGATTGTTTATTGAAGAAGGTGCGTAATATAACCCCTTTTCTTCATGACTTCACAAGACCGAAATGCCGACATGAGGTTGTCGCACTCAGAAAGCTTCTCTGGAAGTAAGTAACACAAAAAGTTGAGAAGTGTAAAGACAGACTCGCTTTTCTAATCATATCTGGTTCGATTATTTCTCTGAAATCCTGGTTTGTACTTTTGGCTTATGATATCTTGCACAATTTGTGCAAAGATCTAGAAGGTTTCTTCCTCTTTTCTGCCTACTCTTGACAATGTACAGAAAGAGTAACTTTTAGGTAGTTTCGTACTTTCCTCCTGCGTTCCAGTGGACATAAATTCAGGAACCGGCCAGTGTTGGCGACGTTACTTAATGCACATGTCCAGAAGGTTTCGTATACCACTCAAGATATATAAGCTACAGCCTGACCGCGGCGTTTGATAGTGCAATTGGAAGCTTAGGCTTCTTAGATCGATGTGTTGTATGAAAACTCTGGTCAGGCGCAGATAGCACCGGCCGCACTTCATCTGCTTCCACCATTTTTGTGTACGGCGCGACTTTTTGGGCTGCTGTGGGATTACTACGGTGCGTATTATATTTCATTTCTTTTTTGTTCACACAGACATATTATTTGGTTTTCATTCCAACTTCTCCAAAAAAGCTGATATCTAGCTAACTTACACGAGGCTGGTCACTTACCGGTGAAAACTGTTGGACGTAGAATGGCAACAGAATCTACGGCGTTTTCTCACCGCCTGACCTCACAAACTGTTGCGATCTAAACCAATTACTGTAAAATCCCAGAACACTGGTGAACAAGTAGTGATTACTTCCCTTTCTGTACGCCTACATCGCCTTGATTAATTTCCCCACAGGGAAGGATTGTCGCTGCAAAAACCAGACGTTTTCCTTGAATTACACTTTATGGTCTTCCCTGCTTCTTGCACTGTATGGGTGAGCGACTGTTCCACTAAGGTGGAAGTGTCAGGTTTGAACTTCTTGCCTGTTATTAACCATTTTAAGGTAAAGAAACCTTATATGACTCATGCAACAGAACATGTCTGCGGAAGCGGTGGTACCAAAAGTCACGTGGTGGGACGCGACATCATGAGTCAAAACTAAATTGTGGTTATTATTTGTAAAGTAGATGAAGACGTAGCGTGTCGTAAAGATATAATAAAAACCAGACATTACATCTGCCTCGCTGCTCTCTCCGCATCCACCGTGGCTGGCACGTTTCCCAGTTTGACGGCAGCAGGTGTCACGTTATCAGGCCCATGAAGCAGACTCGCGTCATATTTGCCATAGCAAATCCGTTGTCGAGCCACCGAAGCGGCGAGTTGGACAACAGTCATGCGTCTACCCAATTCTTCCCTTATTGTTTCTAGAGCACCCGTCTTGGCTGCGGGAGGTGGTTAGTTCGAAACCCACCGCCGGACACCCACCGGTAAAAATGGGTACAAGCGTCCCCCGGCCTGGCGCTCGGCTTTTCCAGGGGTGTGCGTTTGGGAGAAGCTGCGTAAACCCCGCTGCGCGCCCTTCCTCCGCAGTGGGCCCAAACCCAGTTTCGAACCTCGCAGCCTGCAAAGGTGGTTCTGTTTGTCTTGCAAAGGTACTTCCTTTGACCCTCACCTGAAGTGCTCCCTTACAGCCTCAGCTGCAACAGACATCCATGTGGCGTCAGATTTTTCCTTTGGCGTATTGAAATTGTGGTGCAGCGTTCTTCTTACAGCGTTCTGAGTGTTGTCGTGCCATTTCTCTGCGTAAATGCATCCATCTGCTAGACCAATTAGGAACAAGGATTCGGACCAACATATGTTCTCAATTGTATACCCTAATTAGCGCATTCAATGTCGATACGTAACGCAGCGGGAGTTTCCAGGGGGTGGAGTGGGTGCCGTCACAGGAGGATGAGAAGTGAAGAGGGCGCTGTTAGAGAGGCAGGAAGCGTACACACAGGGCATTCCACTACCGGAAGCCTTAGGTTCATGGGAAAATTTCAGAGTACCACATTCCTTACCGCGCTCATCCACCCCGCTTACTGGTCGCGTCACTTCGCGTCGCCATATACCTTTCTCTTCTAAGGCGTAAGCATTTCTAGGCTCATGGAACGAAATCGCGTGTTTGACAGTTGTGCGTGGTATGTCCGCGGGATTTGTACGTGGGGCATATGCATGGAATCTGTGCATCGGATTTGTGCGCTGATGTTTCACTTGTCAATAACCCTGTTGAAGTATTCAGAAAAGTAAAACTCCTGCCTCCACGGGACTGGAAACTCTAATCTACACCACGCCTTGGGTTGAGAAAGCCATATCATAATTCTCCTTCTCTACAGTGAGGGTGATAGCAGCGATGATAATGACGCTGTAATTAGTAATAACGACAATGATTACATTAGCAATAATAATGATGGTGCATTTAGTTGATAATAATGATAGCTAACGTGATGCACAGTGTGCAGTAGCAACGCTTCAGCTTTCGCATTTCTGCAGTGCAGTTTCCAGAGTGCTCTCAGAATTTTTTCGATTCTTTGTCAAACTGGATGGAACACTTTGGGTACACAAAGACAAAATCATCATGTCTGGCTGCTGTGCCATTGGGTGTTGCAAGAGGAATGAGTCAGGAAAAGCATTTTCTCTGTTCCGGGAATAAAAAATTGATCTGCAACGGTGGTCACTGTGGGTTCACAGAATCAGCTAGAAAACATTATTTGGTTCGAGGTAGAATGCTTCACTGGTTTCACATTTTTCTTGCTTAGCCGCAAAACAAGAGCAAGATAAAGCTCACATGTACAGACTGCGCGTGATCAGAACAGGTATTTACATTCCAAAGCAGTGTGCGGTACGCGCGCAGGAATACGCCGCGTGCATTTTACTTCTGGATTCTCACAAAAGCTACTATCACCCTAAACGAAATATCTAGCAGCCTATTAGGAGATACATCTATCGCCACAAAAGTCGGAGGAGGACCAGGGCGTAGACGTTAGGCAAAAAGTATCAAGGCGATGATAGCGCCGTGTATGTTGATGCGGTAAAATACAACATTACAGGAAGGAATGCTTTCGCTGTGAATGCGGTGAGCATCTTCAGCAGGGTAGCAGCTACGGCGGTCACGGGCCGAATAGAAGAGGCAGAAGAGGCCGCAATAGCCCTAGGAATTGTTCAAGAAGAAACTAGCACCATTCTCAGTGATCCAAAACGGCCCTTCGCAACTTTGCCAGAAGTCGTATCTCCGCCACTGCACTCAAAATTATTAGCGCGTTGCCGAAAGATAGGAACGTAGTGGATCTCGTATGAGTCCAGGCTCACTCGGGCGTCCTGGGGAACGAGGCCACAGCAAAATGCTAGAGGTTTTGCCAGCCGAGCTGGTGAGGGGATCTCGGACGCGGGTGCCCGACGGTGTGAGTCACTGGATACGTTTCAAGCCGTTACCACCTTTTACAGAGAGCTCAGGGCGAGCCTGCCTCCTCCGCACGCTTCGCTCAGCCGAGAACAGGCTACCACGTGGCGGCGGCCGCAAACGCGATTGCAGCCAAACCCCTGGACCTATGCCAAAATTTACCCGACATAGTAAATCCGTACTGTCAACTGTGCGGCGAGCCTGCCACCGTAGACCTTATAATATGGGACTGCGCGGATGATCCGCCTCCGGCAGATCTAGTACCAACTCCCTCGCTGGAACACTGGGAAGCTGTTCTTGCCAGCCGGACCCAGTCGTCCAATCCCGGGCCTCAGCAAGAGCGCAAGAGGTAGCTGACAGACTTAAGCTGCCAGCCACCTGGAGCAGCTGAATGCAACCGAAGACAAAAACTATCGCTGACAAATAAAGTTTCTCTCTCTCTCTCTCTCTCTTGCATGCGTGTGGACGCATACTCGTGTGAGGATTGACGTGAGCCCCTATTTATTCCTTTTCTAATTTTTATTGGTAATATTAACGCACTTGAAATTATAGGCACAGAATTTTTTTAGCTATTTACTACCAGTTAACTGCCGTTGCGGCTCTCCCAGCATACTGGTGCAGATTAGCATATAATCTTATATCGACTATAATACATGGTGAAACAATTTGTTGTGCGTTCCCAATTGCTCAGTTTTTCGTCAGATTTTATCAATCACCACACATGAAACCGATATACTATGTAAATCTCATACTGATTTTTGATAAATCACCACACATGAAACCGATATAATATGTAAATCTCATACTGATTTTTGACGTAAGATAATCAACGAGGTTTCAGCAAGTTGGCTGCACAAGCGAGATGGCGACAGAACTGCATCAGTAATACCATCCAACAAACAAAAAGTCTAATATATTCTCAACTGCGAGAACAAAGATGATATATATAGTAAGCCTATTTTTTTTTTCACAATAAAAATGGACGAGACCAGCGAGTTGCCATTACTTTCCCTTCATTTAATGAGGACATTGCAAAAGTATTACGTTCCGGCAAATCAATGAGCTTCAGCAAGGGAGCCACTGGGTGTTCTTTGCGCAACGGCACCAATGCAAATGATACGGATACTTTTAAAGACATTAATACCATATATTTAGATTTGTCATCGCTGTCTCGGAAAACCCGCTGCTTGACTTTGTGCCGCTTATACAAAGCGAGTCACCGTTTCAGAGGGTAATAAAGTAATTACATTCCGCACCACGTTCTTCGTGTCTGGCGCTGAGGCATCGCGTAAGACATTTTCCATGACTTAACAATATGCTCACGTCCCTGCAGTCTTCGCAAACATGCTCTTTTACACACAGTCATTTTATAGTGTTGTAACACCACTGTACTGCGCGTAGAACAGGAGCTGATCCAGACGGCTAGATATTTGCGAGTGCAGGCGGTCGACCTACCATTTCAGTCGATCCACTCACACGCCTATTCTTTCCCATCATTTGCTGACTACATTATAAAAGTTGGCGACGACACAATCACTTCTGGTAGTATTCTGAATAAACGTAGTTGTAGCTTCCTGTTTCGCTGAGCTTTTAACAACATTTGCAAGCTTACTAAGGCGGTCAGTCGCCGATCAGATGGCGGCGGGCCCAGAAGTCTGGAAGGGAAATGGCGCCAGTGAGTACCATTTGCGGTACTCTAAAAAATACAGGGACTTTAGGAATCCTGGTGGCACGTAGTGCAGGCAAACGTGTGGTAGTCGGGCGTCGCTGCGCCACAAAGCTTTCTGCTTCCTACGTGCTCTTAAGTGCCTCAATTTTTTTTCAGCTTCTTAAGTTTTATGCGCTGTCTCGGGGGACCAAGAGACAAGCATCGAGGCAGCGGGGAATGAAGCCATGTAGCAATAACTGACAAGAACTACTTTAGATCGAGAGTGCCGGAACGCCAGCACGTGAGGTGCATGAAGATGGCCCTCCTTTCGACGCCTTGCGTAGGAAGACCGTTTAAAGCAAATCACTCGCATACCAAAAGTCACAACGGCTTTTAAAGCCTACGAGGAACGCTTATTGCTTCAGCTCCGCCAGTGTGCATCGCGTAACGAGTCCGCACTGCATGCTTCATCTCTCCCTCAGCCACGTTACTTTCGCTCATTGCGAGACGACTTGACGCCCACGTTTTTATTGCTGCGCGGTTGTGCCACTTGTTTTGTGGAACCAAAAGAGGCGTAAGTTTGCCAGGTCGATTACTTTGAAAGAGAACGACGCACTGGCACAGCTGCGAGCGCTTGTGGTTTAGAGTTCATACCGAGGAGTGAGAGAATCAGGAAGCGAGTGCCACGCGAGCGTGAAGGAGTCCGCGCATCGAGGCACCCTACGCACGAGAGAAGGGGAACACCACAAAACTAGATTTTTAAGGTTCCAGCACGCGGTTGATTGACATGTGCGCCTCCTACTGGGCTATTGCAGCAGGGGGGTTGCAGGGCGTACTGTAGGGAACAAAGAACAGAACACTGCAGAATAATAGAGGCTGCATGAACAATACAAACCATTAGAAAAAATATACAATGTTAAAAAAGAAGAGCTCTTAGAATTCAAGTTAAAATGTGTTTTATGGAAGAAAAAGAGTAGCACCAGGCAACGAATAACATGATTCTATAACTCGAGGAAAGAAGCTATATTTAAAGGTCTCAGTACGGGCCAAATATGGCGCGATATTGAGGTGATGGTGTCTTCTAGCATTAGATAGCTTAGCAGTATTTCGATGGCTTCTTTTGAATGGAAATTGTTACGCAGCCAATCATCAGACAGCGGTTTCGAGAATGTTATACTATTTAGCTTTTTATTTAGCATGTTTATACTGTTAAAGTAAAAATCAGTTTGCGGTAGAAAATAGAACGTACGACAAAATGATAACGAATCGTTTGCTTTTCAAAATTATTGTTGTTTTCTTTCGTGGACGTATTTCGGTCAATGAAGTAGAACAGACATTTTCTGTGCGGGGACAGAAATGTTCATTATAAATACCTGCAATTTGACACACATCTTTTACAGTGTAATGTGTAATGGTACTCACTTTTTCACTGATAAGTTTGCTGGAGGTTTTTATAAAATATTTTGCTCTAACCTTCTAATATGTTTCTTTCCCTCCTAAACCCCGCACTGAGTTTAGGCGGGCAAGGAATTAATTAATAGCCGAATAAGTTCAGCGCAAACTATACTTCTGTAAAATAGCAGCAAACCAAGAGCACACTAAGCTTACAGGATAATAGCAAAAATTACATAAATTACCTGCAGGTAAATTCAAGTTAACCCAGGGAGTTCCAGGCAATGGTGTCAGCTTCCATGTTTTGCATTTTATTAATAATTCTGAATTTGTATATTGCAGGGAATTCGCCAAAACAGTCATACACTTTTCGAGACAAAGAACATGTCTTGACATTTGCTGTATTTCCGTGCTTCTTGCAGGGTTCGTTACAGACACTGCCCTAAGAAAAAAGAAACAAGAGCCTAGATTAGTCTACTAAAATGCTATTTCGATAAGATTATGCAATTTTAAAAGTTAGGTGTTAGAAGTGTTGGGTTTCGCAAGGGCAGAGGAACTAGAGACCAAGTTGCCAACCTTCGCTGGATCATGGAAAAAGCAAGAGAGTTCCAGAAACCCATCTACTTCTGCTTTATTGATTGTGCGAAAGCGTTTGACTGCGTAGATCATAGCAGATTGTGGCAAGCTCTCCAAGAGATGGGAGTTCCAATTCACCTCATCTGTCTCCTCAGGAACCTGTATGAAGGGCAAGAGGCCACAGTCAGAACTGGGCATGGTCTTACTGATTGGTTTCCGATTGAGAAAGGAGTGAGGCAAGGCTGCATACTGTCGCCCTGCCTATTTAACCTATATGCAGAGTGCATCATGAGGAAGGCCGGTCTGGACGAGTCTTCAGCTGGAGTGAAGATAGCTGGAAAACGTATCAACAACCTTAGATATGCGGATGATACCACTTTAATGGCAGAAAGTGAAGCGGAACTCAAGAGACTTCTGATGCGCGTACAAGAAGAGAGTGAGAAGTTTGGGCTTAAACTGAACATTAAAAAGACAAAGATCATGGCGTCTTGCCCTATCAAGTCCTGGAGAATCAAGGGACAAGAAGTGGAAGCTGTGACAGATTTTCTCTTCTTGGGCTACAAGATTACCTCGGAAGGAGACTGCAGCCATGAAATTAGGAGACGCCTGCTTCTGGGAAAGAGAGCAATGGTTAGCCTTGACCGCCTAGTAAAGAGCAGAGACATTAGTCTGCCAACCAAGATCCGTATAACTGGTGCTATGGTCTTTCCAGTTGTGATGTATGGATGCGAGAGTTGGACTGTGAAAAAGGCTGACCGCCGAAGAATTGACGCGTTTGAATTGTGGTGCTGGCGAAGACTCTTGAGAGTTCCTTGGACTGCCAGAAGATCAAATCAGTCAATATTGTCGACCGTAAACCCTGACTGCTCATTGGAGGGTCAACTTCTAAAGTTAAAGCTCAGCTACTTTGGTCATCTGATGAGAAGAGAGGAGTCGCTGGAGAAAGATTTGATGTTGGGAAAGGTTGAGGGTCGCCGGAGAAGGGGTAGGCAGCGAACGCGATGGTTAGATGGCATCCTCGAGGCACTACAGGTGAAGTTATGTGATGTTAGAAAGATAGTGAGAGACCGGAAAGCGTGGCGTGACATGGTCAATAGGATCACGAAGAGTCGGACACGACCGAACGACTGAACTGAACTGTTAGAAGTGTCGGCTGTTCCAATATTTGGGGCTTTCCTAATCTTTGGCAAACATATTATAAACCATAAGCCATATGCACCTACAGCTGCCATGCCAAATAATGATAATTTTGGCACACTGCACAGTGAAATTATCATGGCACTTAAAGAGTAATATATCAGCTGAACTTTATTCCTCGCATATTGCACTTGCCATTATTATATTATCTGCCCAGGGTATGCATGCCTTAAGGAAATATTTTATACATTGTTGCGTGATGACTGGAAGCTAGAGATCTGCAATTGGTTGTTACCTAAGGAAAGTAATAAAGACTCGGGGGATCGTGGAGGTTCATCCTTCACCACTTCACTGCTATCAATTGAGAATATAAATGAATACAGGAGGCAAGAAATGTCCATAATATGATGTAGTATCCTGAGAATTATTTTCAGTGTCAAATATTCATTGTTTTTGGCTAACTAAAACAAAATCCCACAACCACAAATTTCCACAGACTTTACATCTACATCGTACCATATTTTCCCTATCTCTGGTACACTTAGAAAAAAGCCTATGATTGAAATTGCCACCATCAATCTATATATTGGGTGTTTCTTGTAAGATCGAAGAAATGATGGTCGGCTGACCTTCTATACTTTTCAAGGTTTTATATATTGTTGCCTGATGACTGGAAAGAAGAGGTCTTCAATTGGCTTTGCTGTCAGTTTTTTTCAGAGGCACAGCGAATAATTAATGACAAAGAGGTGGTGTGCTATGCTTATCTTTGCTGCGTTTTGGTCAACATTGCACAAAATATGTTAAAATTAGGCAGCGGAAAACTATCTGACTAACTGTATGCATGATTTTTTTGTATTTGGCTAATTTTCGCTATTGTGGGTAGTGTAGACCTTTTATAAAATAGATCGAACCAGGAAACAAAATTTTACCTTCTTTGCAGACCTTTATTTCAAAAAAGGATTATGGCAGAGCAGCAATAATTCCACATCGTGTTCTCAGAATAGTTATCTATCAAATTGCGAAAGCTTACTATTATATAATGTTTTAATACATATTGTAGCACGTGCAACCGCTGCTCATCGAGAGTCTCGTGCGCGGACTTGAAGAAGTGGCCCCGTGGCGTTCGATTAGAAGAGGCTGAAGTTGGCTGAGGTCTCTCGGTGCTCTAGACCTGCTCTCCTATGCTTGCTAGATCAACCCCCCATTAAAACCCAACCTTCTGGTTACGGGCTTAAACGGCTACGTGAAAATATATACGATCACACTTACTTAAAGAAATTGGAAAACATTGAAAATTTCTGAGGACAATCAAAAACATATTTGATATTTTTTAAACTTTTTCCACCTATTCTCCTCTAATTCAGCTTTCAAAATCATTAAACACATGTTGCATAATTTTGTTACACTAGTAATTACGGCTACTTAAATGCGGCCCTAGTGCAAGGCATTCCGCACCTCGCAGGTACGAAGATTATACTGCATTTGTGAATCACCCATGATTTCTAAAAAATGTTAGAATACTATTTTAACAAGGTGAAATATATTTACAACAAAATAATAAATATATATACACTCAGAGACAGGAAGCAGCCGGGGAATGCGGGCCCAGTGTTCGACGCACTTCCCTTCACCTTCAAAAACGAGCGGGCCACTTCTTCATAGTTCTCCATCCATAAGAATATTGCATCTGGTCATGTTTTCTTTTCACGTTGCAATTTAGCTGTGACAGACACAGCAATTCGGAAATATTTTCGTACATGTAGATTTCCTGATGCGCTGCGGCCTCGCTCAGCACAGACGTTTTTCGAAATCACCTTTCCCGTAACGTCGATTATACAAAAAGACGACAAAGTTAAATAAGGAGGTGCGGAGGAGGTGGCGCTTCTTAGGATTAGAGTTGGGGTAGCCCTGACACCGGCAGTGATTAGAAAGTGGCCTCAAATTTCGACGCTGGTATCCATACCCTGGGCGCCCCGTCTGCAAATCCAGAAATACTGCAAATACATAAATACAAAACTTGAATATGCATCCCCCATCTGGAGTCCAAACCAAATCTATCTGTTAGCTTCACTTGAATCCCTTCACAATCGAGCCGCTAGATTCATTCCTTCCTGCTATTTATACAATGCCAGTATTTCATCTTTAAAAGCTAAGTCTGGTCTAACAAATCTTGCATGTCGTCGTCGAATCGCCAGTATGTGTTTGTTCCATAAGTTTCTTTCCAGCTCACTTCGAATTCCGCCCTACATCAACCCACCGGCACGCGTTACACCCCGCATTGGTCACCCCTGCGCGTCCACAATCCCATACTATAACATTTGCGGCGTCATTTTTTCCTCGCTCAGCCGTAGACTGCAATGGCCTTCCACACGACATTGCTGGAATCCATCCACATTTTGTGATTGTATAACTGCCATATTCAACCAATAATATGTTTACTTTGTATATAATCTTCATGCGTGTACCACCCCTTATGTTTATTTTGTATATAATCTTTATACATGTACCCACCCCTTATGTAATACCCCCGAACCGGGGGTCTTTAAGGTAATAAAGGGATGTGATGTGATGTGATGAAATACAGAAGCTGACATCTATCTCCTGCTGTGGGAATGTCCACCGCTGAAGCTAACGCGGATCAGGCACCTGGTGGCAGCTTGCCTCTCCCTTCATAATCGGCAGTCATATGCCGCGCGGACGCAGGGACTACATCATCGTTAACTCCACAACATAATGGCATCAGCCAACCTTTTTTTTTTTTTTGCATCCTTCATAGCATTTTTTATGCCCTGAGGCAATAAACATCGCAAAAAAAATATTTTTTAGTGAATTGGAAAAGCTCTAAACGGCATTAAGAACTGCCTCATTAAAACACAGTGTTTCTGGGCTGAATTCGTTTATTAGAATGATTCAACAGCGCAGATTATTTGCATTCCTGTACACACAGTTTCTTCCATGCAGTTTGGCTATGCTTTCTGGCATGAAGTTTGAACAGCAGATCGAAAGCACGCGTATCGCTCTCACGACAGCTGCATCCAGAAGGTTATTATTAGTTCAATGCTCCCTAGCAGTATCAAAATCTCTCTTGGTGGGGCCCCTTTTAGCTGTGCTTTACCATGCAATCACGCTCAGTCCTTGCGTGCGCATTGCAAGGCGCAGCTTAAGCATATTGTGTATAAGCAAATACTGGCTGTGTGCATGTGGAGACAAGTTAGGGGCAGAGTGTTTACGGAATATGCTGAGTAACAGTTCAGTAACACCTACCTGCATATCCTCTCTGGACCTGAAGGCGAATGACGCGTAATTTGTGGCAAGTTATTTGCGCGGTGCCTTGTGCCAAAGCAGACCTTTTATTTTTTTAGCGGGGGGGGGGGGGGGGGAGAGAATTTCGTGGCTTGCGTTCTCCGGCTGTGACAGTAATTCGCAATAGGACCTGCATACACCTAATTATTACCAGTATTGTTTCAATCCAATCAAGTGGAAATAAATGTATCGGCT
Source organism: Amblyomma maculatum (assembly GCF_055883805.1). Classification (NCBI taxonomy): domain Eukaryota; kingdom Metazoa; phylum Arthropoda; class Arachnida; order Ixodida; family Ixodidae; genus Amblyomma; species Amblyomma maculatum. The sequence continues at coordinate 47,675,855 of NC_139345.1, forward strand.
AAGTAGGGTAGCAAAGTACAATTAAGCATCTACATTTTTTAAGTGCGAAAGCATAGCGCCATGCGCGCCGCCAACATGACATGGAAATGTTAATAGACGCGAAGTGTCTTTAACGCGCTGACGCCTTTTTATTCCGTGAGTGCTTTCATATTTGTTGTAATTGGTGGTTGGGGAAAAGAAGGCGCATTAACTCCATTCTTAGTGGACACCTAAAGTTGTCAGATGTGCGTATGAATTCGGTTTCAATCGCAATCGCAAACTAGCATCCATCTGAATTTGAAAAAGGATGTAAACTGGGGAACAAATTGGTATGACACCACACTGAACGCTGCACAAAGTATTCGATTCCGCATACTTGGGCACAGTTGCCGAAAGCTCTGACCACTGCTTCACTTTGACGGGGCACCCCCAGCTATTTGCAGCACTCCAAGGTAAGGGAAACCTGAGAAATAATGAGGATCGTACGTAATACATAATTCAGCTCGTGCTTTACTGTGCTTCGCTCAGCGATAGGAGCGTAGGAGCACAACCATGTAGTGTAGCCATCCTGACAATAACATAGGTCGTCCTTACCTTTTGTATTCCTGCAAACAACTTGTGAAACGAATCGAATATAGCTTTCATAGCCCAGCATCGAAAGATGTTCGCGATAGAGTTATTCGAGAAAGATTTAAGTAAAGAGACCATGTCTGTTATTTCAAAAACAATCATGTTCCTTGCATAAACATCTGTTAATTTGAAGGAAAAGTATACATATATAGCACGAAATAAAAACCATTGCCTTATAAATAGAGGATATTTTGTTATCTTTATTTGAAGAATATTTCAGTACCAAAACAGGAAATCTCCGCAGATATTTTTTACAGTGCACCTAATGAGTTTGGAGCATAGACCTGCTGTTCCAAAGAGAGTTGTTGATATCGACTCGTCCTGTGGTCGGGGTTGAAATGGCGGAAAATTGCTTGACTCACCGTCGAACATTATTGGCTGCCGTGAAACCAAGCTTGGATAAACGATTCAAAGCATACGGCGTTATATATGAGTCTAACCTGACTTAGTACCACAGCATACCAAGCTTAAAAAACTTTTCACTTGCGTAACCGTACTTAAGCGAGCTAAGCCGTGGTTATTTTTTCCCCATCCCCAAGAGCGGTTTGATGTATAAGGCATAATTAACCTCAGTTGCAAAGCTGTTTGTATATAATGATGTGCAAGCCATAACCTATAGCGCAGTATGCACCCTTGCCAGGCTGCCGACTCTACATTAGAAATGCTGTGAGTATTTATTGAAGTACATTTTTAAAGCGGTAAGCGCGGGCTGCCTTGATTAATACATAGAGGTGGGCTGAGCTTGTAGCCTGCAGCTTCTTTCACGGTTTTATGATCGCTTTACACGCATCGAGCTCTTAGACTAGTTATTACAAAAGCCACAGGCTGCTTTCACGGGTGTATGATCGCTTTAAACGCATCTAGTTCTTAGACTAGTTATTAGAGAGGCCACATCACTTATGATGAGATTCGGCAAGAAGCCGCTCAAGCACTGGTTATTGAAGAACGTACCCGTACCAGCTAGCGCCCGGCTCAATAATATGGTATGTGATATTACAAATTAGCATTTTGTGATCTGCAAATGGCTGACAACTGCAGCAGTGACTACAGGATGGATATTTTCTGCCCGAGATGGAAAGGCTGCCTGCTAGCAGTCCCAGACATGCCATGGCATCTGCTGCACGTACGTGTAAAGATATAGCAATGACGAGTTCATAGAAAATATTGTTCTATTGTTATTGTTTTGAGCAGTCCCAGACATGCCATGGCATCTGCTGCACGTACGTGTAAAGATATAGCAATGACGAGTTCATAGAAAATATTGTTCTATTGTTATTGTTTTGATGACACTGAATTATATTATTATTTAGAGCACAGCGCGAAGCACAATACAGACGATGTTGCGTTAGTATTGCCTCAATAGTTTAAAATCAGCAATGACAAAAAAACGAACAAATTTGTAAAATAAACGAGACTAAGACAGCGGATGCGATTAAGTCAGCGAGCAGGCGGAAAAAAATAGGAAACGGAAGTCTAAGTAGCAGATTTTCTATAAATCTTTGCGTTGATCCCGTAAAGGTTCCAATCAAAAATTCATAAACGCAAGGTTTCTGTTATCACTAGTCTAGTAATAAATATTTAAAGTGATCAACAGCAAGCGGAAAAATATGTATCATCAAAGGGCCGCTAGTGTTTACGCCTATATCAGCATTAATTACATGCATTTAGAATGGTAATAATACACATCATGCCCTAGACATTATTCTTTTAAAATGCTTCAATTTTATTCTATTTTAACATCAAAACTTAATTTTTTATATCACAGTCACTCAGCCAATTTCTTCGGTGTTTGAAGCGAAATTAAAGCGGATGAGCAGGGTTCGATCTCCGCTACTGCAGCAGCGTTTCAATGGAGGCCTAAAGCAAAGCACCAGTGTGCTGAGCCACCTCAGTTGCACTTTATGGAATCCTCAGGGGGCAGGAATTATCCATTTCCTTCAAAACGGCCTCCTTCACAGCCTAAGTCGCTCTGGAAATTTGAACCTCATAAACCTATGAACCGAAGCAAACAAAACTATTGCAAGCTATCAAAACAATTTGCGTTAACGCATATCGCATACGGCGTTGTTTTGGAACAATATTTAAAGTCGGAGCACATTATGGAACAGCAACATACCCCTAACAAGCGTGAACTTAAGCTCCGCAAACACCGCCAGTGCTTTTCGTTCAAAGCAAGCTTGTTATGATACTATCGTCACGGAGCGAAATCCGCTCAACTAGTTTTTCTGAGCAGATTCGGCATGGTGATTAGAGTGCGATCTTCTGTGTTGTAAACTCCCTCTCGTTTCTCAAACAACAGCTTTCAGATATATAAATATTCGTATGACGCCAATGACACATTTTACCAACGTCTACTTGTATACCACTAAGGATCTTGGCTGCTGAACTCCGAGAATAGAGTCGGGTAACGAGGCTTAAATGTTTATTTCGTGCGGAAATAGGAATACAATGGGTTATTTTGCTGCGGAGTCCGCGCTGTTTGCTGTTGGAGTTTCAGGCAGACACGTGTCATATTATTTATGAGCAAGGTGATGTGTTTTTCTTTTGCAATTTCTGTACGTTCAAGATGCGCCAGATAGTACTGGATTTGGTAAAAGCCGCAGATTTCAATGTTTATTAATTCGATTTCATAAAACAAATTAAAATGGCGCCTTTCGGGCATCCTTTACTTCAGACATGGCTTCGTGGATTATCTGCTTTGGTAACAATCTTGAAGCTGACGATTAAGAATTAAACATTACTTAGTGTGAAAATATAGATGTAATAATCTACCCAGATGGGTAGTTAGCCTCCTACGATGGCGTTTGGAGCGTTCGGACCTTTTAGTCTAGTCGAAGAACTAGATATGTTCGGAGGTATGTAACGACTTTCACGTCGGGTGACCATAATATGCTCAGCAAAATACTGCAAACAATTCATTTGGGCTTGTTCCTTTAGTAAATGCATAGCAAACATTTTTTACACCCAAGGACGATGTGCATGGAAGCTCAAGCAATGGCCTTAGTGATCTCGCTATTTTCTGTGGTTTAGCAATAAAAAACGTCTCTATAGAGGGCACCCAATTTCGCTATGAGGTGAGGCAGTTAAAACCAGGAAGTGTTATATGTCCTTACAAGTTAGTTGTGTTTCTCTCGTCTAGCTGACAAAACAACCGTTGCAATTATTTAGGACATACGCCGTACCAATAGCGACATAACAAAAAATATGGGGCAGTCTAAAAAATATGTATGGATAGCCCTATTGAATACCGTCTTGTGTTGGAGGCTGTCTGGAGTTTACTGAAAACTCGTCTAGGCACCTGTCTTGAGATTATATTTAGTTAACTGCTTCTGTACAACCATTGTTCATATATTGAAACAATGTATCTTGTCCGCTTCAAGCAAGCTTCCCTCTCATAATGCGCAGGCGGTGATCTGCGTGATGGAGCATGCTGTGATGCCCGGCCTCCGCCAGTTTGTGACATTTGCCTTCTTCGCGATGCCATGGCACGAGAAGGCCTACAACTTCTTCTGCCTGCTTGATTTTTACGGTGTCCATCTTCTGACCATCGTTGTCTGCTACTAAGTATCCTTTGGAGGTCCACAAGCAGTGAAAGGAGTCCCATGGTAAGCACCCTCTCGTGACTTGCATATGTGCTGTCAGATGAAAACTCTTTAGCACTAGCATTTAGTCGTTTTTACTTGTTGGCCTTAGGCCATAGCTTTCTGAGTTGACTGAATTTTTGTGTTAGTTAAGCTGTTCTAATTACGCTTATTCTTTGGGGCGCCAGCTCTCATTACTACTTGCTAAAGGTAGCGATACCTTGAATCTGCCCTCTCGATGCAACCAAATAAAAGCCCCTAACCGGGTTGCATTGACTGAGCCTGCTTTCAGAGAAACGTTTACACGAGCCTCAAGCATCCCTGTCACAGAAACACGCTGATGGCACCACTGCATGTAAGTTCGGTAATGCTAGAGCACACAGCATTATTTATTATGCAATTAGGCAGAGATTCAAATCCTGATAATGTTAAACTCGTCGAGAAAGGACGCTTAACGGTGAAGCCGATTTGTATAATTCCCTCGCTTTCAAAACAACTAACGAACTCCCGAGTTTGAAAGCGTGGAAAGAGAAGGTAGAAATAAGTAGAATCTCGCATCTGTCAGTTCCGATAATGTCACCTAAGCTGTTAAACGGCTGAGCTGGAATAAGCAACAAAGCAAATGCGCATGATCAACTCGACGCTTTCGAGTTAGTGCAGTCTGTTGGACAGAACGCGAGACCAGGTTACTTGCGAGCAGCGACGGAAAGCAGCACGAGCTGCAAAACATTTGATTTCTTTCAGCGGCACGTTAACACTTGCACTTTGCAATAACATTGGACTGAAAATAGGCCTCTAAAGACACCACGGCATACCCGACGAGGCATAACTCAACGCCCATTCAGAGCCTGGGCACATATATTATGCCTGGGTAAAACCCGAAAATTGTATTTTTGTTGCAGATTGCACTTCATTTCATAGTTCAGGCTCGGCCTTACATGTCATTCTCCATTCTTTAATTAGATTTAGACATAACGAAAACTTTTCACACTTTGTTTGCAAGAATGTTCGAAGCAGGTCTTGGTCTCGTGGAAGAAAAATTTTACTGTAAAGTTTGTGCTGCGTTCTATGTAAGAAAAGCGTCTCGTTCTCGTCATTCGGTAGCCTAATGAATGCTCAGAACATCCTCCGTTGTAAAGGTTTGTACAAAAAGCACTCCCGTGATTATAGCAGGCTGTCACACTCTTTAGTGGACCGGATATATGTAGTACGAGATTAAATGGTGATGTGCGAGATGGCTATTCTCGGATGTATCTTTTGTTTTGATAAGAAAGGGAAGGACATGTCGCCATTACATCCGGGCCCTATCTGAAAACAGCGATCTGGCGAAAGAAAGGGGCCCCGCTTTTCTCCTGATGCAGCCGACCAGCTGATGATGCCGGAGCAGCAAACAGGACGTCTGTGGTTGCGTCGCTTCGACGTCCATCACATTACCAGTGTTCGGAACCGGACCCTTCTACTGACGTTCATAATGGGGCTAGCGTTATATTTATGCTGAACGCCGTACGGTGGTTGGGGTGCTGTGGTACCAGATCGACTCGGAGAGTGCCAGTAACGTGTACTGTTACCTGCAGTCGTCGTTCTTTATGTTCGCTGTGTCCAACTAAATCGTGAATCTTCTTGGGTATGGCAGCTTCATTTCGAGCTTCTGCAAGGCTTGCTGTCGGCAGTCGTGATTAAAAAGACAGAAGGCGCGTCGCGCCTAGAGCTGACTCCCGAGGAAGCCCTCGAAGTGGACAGTCAACTCGTGGGTGCCCAACACGGCCGTCCACAGGGTTGCGTTCACCCGGGACTGCTGCTCCATGTGCGCTAACGACCAACAAATACGCTTCATGTGGAGAACCATGACTCCAGTGGCTGCCACTAGCAGGTGGTAGCAAGGCATACTTCGGTGAGAAAAAGGAGGTAAGGTAGTATTCTCAAACTTAAGACTGCTGCGCTGCTATCTGAAGGGAAGCAGGGTTGCAGAGTTCGCTAGTTTAATGGTGAAGCTTTTCAATATTGCAGATGACATGTCTTGTCTTAGGAATGGCCGGGACAGAAATCGTAGGCAGAGCTTCCCAGGCCCCAGAGCACTATACTATCGCCATTTTTTTATTGCCGCCGCCGCTCACGCCGCGTGTAAAACTACAATAACATTTCGAGCTGTGGTGTTAACATCGTCGTATTCATCAAGTTCCACCTGCTACGCACTCTCGCACTCTGCAGGGAACATCACGGATTTTATGAAGTGATATCTGCCGTGCTCCTTCAAACAACCTAGATAAATACGCCGTACACATACGCTATCTGGCCGAGTGTGGGCGATGTCCACTAGCGTAGTGTCGAGCGAATCCACCTGGTGGCCTGAAAACAGTAGCAATGTTCGGGGTATGAGCAAACGAAGGGCTTACAGGCATGAAGAAACACTAGCAGTGTATGTTACCGCGAGAGTAAGAAAAGATTGCGGGATAATGAAACACGGCGCGTGGTAGGGATACAACAGGTACGATATGCTAAGTCATTTAGAAAGGAATTAAGGTGCCAGTGCTTACTCCCAGTAATGCGTGATTGGGTCTAAATGCAGAGGTAAAGTGGAGATTAGAAATAAATCAGAGAGCTGTCGGACGATTAGCACGAGGTGGCCACGGCAAAAGCACAAACGATGCGGTACAACGGGATATGGGCTTGGGTCATCTCGAAGCACTTGAAGCTCAGAGTAAGATATTACATGAAGAACGCCTGAGGAAAATGGACAGTAACAGGCGGGTAGCTAAAGTTTTTAAACGCCTATACCAAAAGGCGTTGACTCAAAATGGAGGAAAGTAGCTAAGAAACTAATCGGCAAGTAGCAGGACACCAACGACGGGAAAATTAAGTTAAATAACAGGTGAAAAGCATACAAGGTAAAATTAGATAAATTCTATAGAAAAGAAGCAGTGTAGAAATATGTAGAAACTGGAAAAAAAATCAGGAAGCAATGTTTCCTTAATAACACAGTAGACAATGGCCTATAGTTTGAAGCTCCTGGTACCTTAGAACATGCAGCTACAAAAAAATAATTCAACCAAAAAGACTACACATGCGCACTGTGTGGCAGCATGTGGGCACGTCCGTTTCTTTTTTTTTTTTGCCCCACTTTGGCCGATGTAGGTCCCACAAAGATTTAATGGGGGCGGCCTCATTTCGGACCTATGAGGCCTTTTTCATAAAGAGCCCACATTTAGGTCGGATTGCCCTGGAATATCCGACAAGGGACCTTGTGGTATGGAGGCAGGAATGTGCTCTGCATTAGCCTGAGCAACGCTGCTATGGAAATCCGTGCAGCAGGAACAGGGGCAAGCCCAAATGAGGCTTGCCTACTTTTGCCCCATCGGGGACCGATGCAAGTTTTATGATGGCTGCCCCTGCCCCACTTGCCTATATCGGACCTACTAGGGCCCCACATTCTGTGCTACCTGGGAATCCGTATAAAGAATTGAACATCCTAAATTCGAATATTGTAGCCTCCACATGGACGTCGATGGGGGGGGGGGGGGGGGGGGGGAGGGGGGGTCACTCTCATTCAGAACCTAGGGTTTAGTGTCCCCAGTGATCGGTTGGATTAATCACCGCTGCAAGTTAGCAAAACGCGATTGGGAGATTGGTAGCTGAAGACTAGAAGGACAACATAAGGTTGGAAGGGTGGAAATTAACATTTTGTCACCTGAATGAAGAAGTTAACGAATTTAAAACAGCATTCAAGGTATGAGAAAAAAAGCCGAGCTTCATGGAAAACTGCAACCACACCGTTATAAAGGGGGCTCTCTTATAGTTCCTTCAGCCATCCAAGTTTTAGCATTATTGCACCCCAGGAGACTTAAGCGTGCCATCAGAAATATTTCAGCCTATGATCTATCTTCTATTTTATTAATAGACATATATTACGTTATATCCTATCTTAAGCGTTATGCTATCAGCCCCACATGCGCACTCGCTTAAAGTACTACAGGGCACATGTGACTCAGGATTTTCTGGGATACATTTTTATTTAACACTTGGTGAACACACAACAGTACATAATTACTGCAGTTTACTCGAATGACAACAGCGACATCATTATACGGCGTAAAGTCCTCATTTATTCTGCAGTCCCAAAATTTGCTCAGGTTAGTGTCTTCCATAGTCAGTATTTGAAGTTCTTGCTTCCGTGTAACTTGTATGCACATCTATTTGTTACTGTTTTCTTTATTCATGCTCTCCAGTTTTGTTATGGCTTTATAACACACACGTTTAGGCACACTTCTAGTGTTCCAAATTTTCTCACGCCTTCTGTAAAGAAGATACAAGGGTTACTAGGATCTCTACGTGGGCACACGAGTATATATTTGTGCGGCACTTCCTAATATTTCTCGGTTACTAATGGCAAAATATTTCATCGCAGAAGCGTGCTGCTTGTTATTACAGTCAGGACTGTACGTGCCGAGTCCAACAGAAATCCTCGGTTACTAATTACAAAATATTTTATCGCAGAAGCGTAGTGCGTGTTATTACAGCCGGGACTGTATGTGATGAGTCCAACAGAAATCGGACTCTCTTATCTACCAGGTCTGAATCTGGCGACTCTGTATTGTCTTCTCTTCATCAGGAAAAGAGCTTTGTAATGACAGGACCGCTCCGATTTACGCATGACGCATTGGAACAAAGTTTCGATTACGAACAGCCCGAGAAAGAAAGAAAGAAAGAAAGAAAGAAAGAAAGAAAGAAAGAAAGAAAGAAAGAAAGAAAGAAAGAAAGAAAGAAAGAAGGAAAGAAAGAAAGAAGGAAGGAAGGAAGGAAGGAAGGAAGGAAGGAAGGAAGGAAGGAAGGAAGGAAGGAAAGAAAGAAAGAAAGAAAGAAAGAAAAGAAAGAAAGAAAGAAAGAAAGAAAGAAAGAAAGAAAGAAAGAAAGAAAGAAAGAAAGAAGGAAAGAAAGAAAGAAAGAAAGAAAGAAAGAAAGAAAGAAAGAAAGAAAGAAAGAAAGAAAGAAAGAAAGAAAGAAAGAAAGAAAGAAAGAAAGAAAGAAAGAAAGAAAACGTTCTATCTCGGTGCCCGGAGCTCAGGTGGTCGCACGCTGCTTAGGTTTAAGCTGGCATTTAAAACCAACTCCCGAATGATCCTTCTACACATTAGGGGATCCTGCTTTGTGTATGGCTATCCAGTTGTATAAACTGTGACATGTTTGAGTCTTTAGTTTATTGGCCCGCTAGTAATGAGTCACGTCGCTTTGTTTCATGTCTGACGGTCTATTGAAATATTGTAATTACGCAACACAAGACCGATCATCGCACTAAAGAATGCTTAGAATACAATGACGTAACAGCGGTGCATATTGATCTGAAACACTAGGTTAATTTTAGGGTTTGTCATATGAGATTGTGCGTGGACACAACATTTTATAATATTTCCTTACTCTCCACGATGGCTTTTTACAAACAGGGTGTCGCCACACTCGGCACCCGATATGCACCAGTTCGCTGTACGGCCGAATCTGCACCATCCCTAAGAAATGCAATTTCCGAAGTTGCTCAGCCCATTTTCCGGTCTCATTTCCGTAACCAGCTAACTATATCATTCGCTACCGCTCACGTATATAAAATATTGAAGATTATCCGATGAAGGACGCCGACCGGAACCCGGCAAGCGACCGCGAGAGAAAGCACAGAGCTGACGAAGGGGTTGAATAGCATTACCCTCGCCATCGCCCACACTATAAGCATTCGCAAGGCGCACCCACACCAAATATTTCAGAGACGTCTGAAAGAAAGCGCAAACCCATGGACCTCATAAATTAAAGAAAGAAACATCCCTCGAGCGGCGAGGTTATTTGCAATACAAACAACAAATAATTTTATCGACATCTAACGACGTGCTGATCTTAATACAATCAAATGAGGTGTAGCCGCAACAAACCGACACGATGAATTGGCGGAACGTGGTCAGAACCAAATTGGAATCTATGTGCCACGTACTCACTCGACGACAACACGATGCAATTTTCCCAAATAAGAGTTCAACTCATCGATACTATACCTAGACAGAACTGTCACCTATCATGTCTAATGGAGAAGTGCTCCTGCCTTGCCATTGCACAAGACATGGCTGCACCCAAGACATCTATTTTAGTAATCAGTCATAGACGACCAAAAAACTGAACTGGAAATTAAGCTGCAGGAGCGTTTTCGACTGTACAGGTCTGCATTATGTGCATTATCTATTCAAATGCGAGCGACTCCCCGAAAACTGGGGAACGGCATCGGAGGAGAAGGCTAGGTTTCAGTCCGGAACCATTTCATTTGTTTTCATTACCGGTAGTAGGTGGCTTTTATTTTTGGGTATGCGCACCTAAAAAGTGTTTCGTGCATAGCCTATACCGCTATTATCATTCCCCATCATCATGCTGCGTACTCCCCATAGCTTTCCTTTGTAGCCGCATGACTGCGCTTGAATGGATTTCAGTGCGTAATTACCCCTTACTACTAACTTTCATTCCGGTTCGAAATAAACAGGAGACTACGTGCAACAAAACTGCAGATTTAATGGCAATCGACGAGGAAGTTCGACGTATAATTCTTAAAAAGTTGTGTTTGCGACCATTTTTCTGTGCTTGCTTGTTGAATTAATGTAGGTCAGCAATATAGTGTACAATTTCGGCTTTATAAAGCTTCGAGCATTCGAAGGACACTGATCTTAATCGACTACGTCTGCGAATAGTTTGCATTCTTATCTGATGCCGACGCCTTTGCCTCTACATTCCTGAAAACACGCACTCATCACGTCAAGGTGCCAGCACAATAATCTTGATAGCGCATAACCATTTTGTGTACCCAGTTCACACCACGACGTTTTGACATCAGCAGCTATATAAAAAAACTTCAGTGATGTATGAGAAGGCTTGGGACCTGGTACACAGCTTGGTTCGATATCCTTGGTTGAATGCCCGATTGCTTTGTAAAACATAAAATAAAAAAAAATGGGTAATTTCCAAAAGGATCGCTTTCAGAAATAACCCCACGTGTGTATTAGCAGTTTCTTGTGACTTTTGAATCGAGCGCGGTGATCGCATGAATCCCGATATCTTCACCGTCCTTCGGAAGTAAGTAACGCGATGTATTACTTATAAATAACCGTAACAGCGCAGGTTAAGCGCCTCAGTTCCAATACTTCTTCGCATGAGTGGTTTGTGGCACAGTGGAGCCTGCGGCGATCTGAGCCAGTCTGTGCGATGCCCGCTGATTAAACGTGCTCCACCAAGATGGTCATAAAGGGTCTGAAGGCTCCATCATTGGGAAGGCAAAAGAATGAATGCGCATCTGTTGCTCGTATTAGACATCGGCCAACTGTGGGAAATGAATGTTGCGAACGACAGCGCATTACTTTGCAGCAGACATCCGCATTGTTGCGTTTGTGTGGCCTTCCTTGCATGTTTAACCTGTGGATAAAACATCGTGTCACTTTACAAATAGACATAAGTATATTTCAAGTTATTAAAATCATTTTAAAAATAGATCACTAACGCTTAAATATTACAGTTCATATTTGCAGTGCTCCGGCGGCATTGACTAAACAAGGCAGCTATAGGCTCTACATTGCCGCAAATAACATGCGGGGCGGTGTATATCCAAACCTTATTGTCTGCCACAAATTGAATGTACCTCTCAAAACAACCACCTTTTTATAGCGTGTTGAGTCGATAAGAAGCACTGATAAATGGCATGGTAGTAATGAATACTATATGAATAACGACTTTCCACTGACATTCCCGTAAGACGTCTCCTATCGGACCTTCAGCTTTGTCCTGGTCTATGTAATGCCGCTAAATATTCGTAGTCACACTCTCACCCCCTGTCATTTTAATTACTTACATAGATATGTACGTAGTTGCTCTGAGCCTTGTTGGATGGCTGTGTTTACTAGAATACTCTACTTATTTTGTTTTCATTCTATCCTTCAAAGTCCAACCACAGTGGTTGGACTCAGAAGTCATGGTTTCGAAACTTAGCCCTTCCCCATCTCCATGAAGAAGCAGGACCGCTGCCCTCACTGGAGTATTCGTACTAATTTCCAAGATGACAATCGCCTTTGTGCAGCCTTATATGCCAGGGCTCATCGCCTTCAGAGGAGTTCGGACCCACTATGATAGGGGAGAATCTCATTGCAGCACCTTTGTGTAACTGAAAGCTTTGCAATTTAGGTGGTTGGCTAACGCTGTTGAGTGCCAGATAATTACGTGCAGGGGCTGGAAGTATGCTTAGTAAGTGCGCGCAGTGAACACAGAGGGTGAACCGTGGATTATATACCGGTACATATCCTAACAACGACCTAAAAATGATGCCGAAGAACGCATTGTGTGTTGGTAACCTTTATATACTTTCGTATATGTTATCATTTACTTCGTCTGTTAATTTGTTTATATTTGTTCTTTAAATTCATCCTGTGCCACCCACTAAACGTGTACGCGAAGACCTGATAGCACGTTTGAAGTTCGCTGTGCCTATTCGTGCGTTGTTTGACCCTCAGAAGTCGAGATTCATTAATATCGACCGTTTCACTCGACCGCAAAAGAGTCATTGCAGACCCCTACTGTTATTGGGACCTGCTTTGCACGATTACCACACAACCCATTGCGCCTTTCATTTTACAATGAGACAAATTTCACATTCGGTCTCATTTGCACACTGAAGCAGCTTGTAGTGCATTGCCCTATCATCACCATCATCATCATCATCATCAGCCTGATTATACCCACTGCAGGGCGAAGGCTTCTTCCATATTTCTCCACTTAACCCGGTTCTGTGCTAGCTGCATCCACTTGACCCCTCCGAACTTCTTAATCTCATCCGCCCACCTAACTTTCTGCCGCCCCCTGCTACGCTTTCCTTCCCTTGGAATCCAGTTTGTTACCCTCAGCGACCATCGGTTATCCTCTCTTCGCACTACATGTCCTGCCCATGTCCATTTCTTCTTCTTAATTTCCACTAGAATGTCGGTAACTTGAGTTATTTCTCTCACCCACTCTGCACGCTTTCTATCTCTTAATGTTACCCCTACCATTTTTCGTTCCATAGCCCTGTTGTCCTCAACTTAAGTAGAACTCTCTTGGTTAGCCTCCACGTTTCAGCCCCATAGATGAGTACAGGCAAGATGCAACTGTTGTATACTTTCCTCTTGAGCGATACCGGTAAGCTGCTAGTCATAATCCGCAAGTGCTTGCCAAATGCGCTCCATCCCAATCTATGCCCTATGGCGCTTGGAAAGTGTGGATATCGAGAGCAACGCCTTCCTAATTCGACCGGGACAAACGCAAGTTCTTACAGTTCACAATTCACCCCACTAAAGATCGTTGACAGGAAGACCGGTGCATTGCCCTCCAAGACGCAAAAGAGGTTAGGGGGAATGCGGAAGCCGTAAGTTAAGCCCATCCAGCAGCTTGTGCAGTGTTGGGGTAAAGTGCTCACCCCCAGGAGATTTTTTTCTTCTCCCTTCAATCTCATCAGGGGCAACATTCAGAACCCCGCCAAAAGGCGCATTTTATTGCACGGCTGCCCACCTCTGCCGGAGAATTGATTCTACTCGCAAAGTTGTTTCGCCATTGTGTTTGTTGACGTTGACGCAGGCGTCACAAAAACAAAATACAAGTTCGACTCTGCAGTGGCTGCTACCCCAACGACGTTGTTAGCGCGTCCATCTGCCGGTCGATCGATCTAGGGATTTCAAATGACGGATTATGCCGGAAGACCAAATTAGGCGTAGAGGAATGTAACATGAGCGGATGACTACGGTGTGACTATAATTAAGGACAAGCCTAATTGTTCGGGGCCCCCTTTGGAATTGAGCACGGCGGCCCATCCAACGCATCCATTAGAGCAGGCGAAGCGCAAGGTTATTACACAAAGGCATCAGGCACGTCATTTGTAGTTTATATTGCCACCTAGCGTTGCCAGGTGGCGCATGACTGAGGTGAAAAAGGAGGACGAAGTTGAAGAGGACGACAAAGTGTCGCTTACACGTTTGCGTCTGTGCTGCTGTGTTCTTGTGTCTGGGCTACCCCCTGCTATCATTGGTATCCTTAGTCACCGTGTACGTGACATTCTGGTGGAGCTGCTGGGTAAAACGATCGCCTATGCAAGAATCTCCATCTACAAGACGTCGCGCCAGCCCTGTACCATTGGACACCCCCGTGCATCGCTCCAGTCGACGGCTCCAGGGACTGTCTCCGGAGTTTCAGCCAGCACCCGCCGCCATGACATCTAGTGCTCCTGCGCAGCAGGTGACGGGCCTCGCACCGGCCTGTAACTACACCTTGCAGGCCCCTCGGGTACCGAAGACTTTCCATGGGGACCTCTTTGAGGATGTGGAGGATTGGTTCCTTCAGTTTGAACGTGTCGCTGCATTCAACCAGTGGGACGATGCTGCCAAACTAAGGAACGTCTACTTCAGCCTTGAGGACGGCGCCCGTATCTGGTACGAGAACCGAGAGCAAGCTTTAACTTCGTGGCGGGAATTCCGTCGTCAACTGCTCGAGGCTTACACTAGCGCAGATCGTCGCGAGCATGCAGAACGTGCCATTCACTCTCGCATCCAAAGGCCGAATGAGAGTGTCCAAGCATACGTCGAGGACATGACGCGCCTCTTCAGGCGAGCCGATCCCGCCATGTCCGAGGACAAAAAGGTCAGGCACTTGATGCAGGGTTTGAAAGAGCAGTTGTTCGCAGGCCTTGTGCGAAACCCACCCTCGACTGTAAACGGATTCCTTGCGGAGGCCACCACAATGGAAAAGGTGCTACACCAACGTGCCGTGGCTTATGACCGACCTTTTCATACACGCACAACCGCGGAATCATTTGCATCTTCAGAGCGGCATCCCGATGCATTGCGCGAACTGATTCGCAGCGTCGTGCGCGAAGAACTAAGCAAGTTCTGGAGCCCTCTGCAGCAATCGCCATCTTCCGTTTCTGCTATAGTGCGGGAGGAGGTGCGGCAGGCACTCAAGAGCCCTCTTTCGCCTGTAGTTTCGAGCCCGCCATTGCTGTCGGGGACCGACAATCGTCCCACATATGCGGAAGTTCTGCAGAGTCAGGCTCCCCCTTCACCACCGCCCATTCTCGCGTCACCTACAGTTCCGCTGCCCTCGGTGCAGCCAGTGCAGAACTTCGACAATCGCCCGCTGCCCCGACGCAAAGCCGACATTTGGCGCACGCCTGACCGCCGTCCGCTTTGCTTCCACTGCGGTGAACCAGGACATCTCTACCGGGATTGTCCGTATCGACGCCTCGGTCTCCACGGCTTCCGCATCGACTCGCCTCCTCCCCGGTTTGGTCAACGGCCCCGAGTTATTGAGGAGTACCTGGCGGAGCAGCGTTCATCTCGTTCGCAGCGTCAGCCCCGCTCCCCTTCGCCAAGGCGCTCCTCCTCGTTCACTCACGGTTCCTCGCGAGAGGACCAAGGCCGCTCGTCTAGCCCTGGTCGGGAAAACTGAAAACAGCGACCTTCGGGGGCGAGGCCGCTGGTAGTCGCTGCGTTGAAGACCTCCCGTCGCCGCCGCTTCGATCCGACCGCGAGCTGCTGGTACCGTCACCTAGGGAAGCAAAAAGCGTTTCTCTGGACCTTCCGGTTATTTTAGACGGTCGCACTACGGTCAATGCTTTAGTGGACACCGGTGCCGATTATTCAATTTTGAGTGGTCGCATGGCGACTGTTTTGAAGAAGGTGCTCACTGCTTGGCCAGGTGTGTGCCTTCGAACCGCCGGCGGTCATATAGTTACTCCAAAGGGGATGTGCACGGCTCGCATTCAGATTAACGGACGTACGTTCGTCGTTAGTTGCGTTGTTTTAAGTGACTGCTCCCGTGACCTTATCCTCGGCATTGACTTTCTGCGGGAGTACGGAGCAGTTATCGACCTGCGAAATAGACTCGTCACGTTTTCGATGGGACAGTCTACCGAACAAGATAGTAGCAGTCCTTGCAATAACGCACTTCGTGTTTCCGCTGAGAGCGTCTCGCTGCCGCCGCGAAGCAGTGCTCTTGTGGAAGTTACCTGTGACGATTTCCGTACCGGTGATGCTGTAGCGGAGGCGAACCATACACTCCTGCTTGCTCATGGCATTTGCGCTCTTCGAAGTTTATTGTCGTTTCACAATGGCCGGGCTGCACTCCTTGTCACAAATTTTTCTAATGAGTACCGACACTTGTTCCCGGGGACTGCTATCGCTTTTGCTGACCATGTTGCGCACGATCCGGTCTGTTTTGCATCCACGGCAGTAGAAACTAACGAGCCATCTCTTGACAACATCGACATTAACTGTCACTTGTCAAAGGAGAAACGGCGGGCTTTAGAGCAACTGCTGCTAGACTTCAAGCACTGCTTTGCTTCTTCCTCGAAGGTTCGTCAAACGCCCATTACACAGCATCGCATCATTACTTATGACGACGCTCGCCCAATACGACAGCAGCCTTATCGTGTGTCTGCCAAAGAACGAGAAGTGATCCAGACGCAAGTTCAGGAGATGCTGGATGATGGTGTTGTGCAGCCTTCACAAAGTCCGTGGTCTTCACCAGTTGTCCTTGTCAAAAAGAAAGACGGCACTCTTCGATTTTGCGTCGACTATCGAAAATTGAATAATGTGACAAAGAAAGATGTATACCCGTTGCCGCGCATCGATGACTCACTGGACAGATTGCGACGTGCGAAGTATTTTTCATCTATTGATTTAAAAAGCGGCTATTGGCAAATCGAAGTAGACGAAAGAGACCGAGAAAAAACCGCATTTGTCACTCCAGATGGCCTATATGAATTCAAAGTACTTCCATTTGGATTGTGCTCTGCCCCAGCTACATTCCAAAGGATGATGGACACCGTCCTCACTGGCCTCAAGTGGCAGATCTGTCTTGTGTACTTGGACGATGTAGTTGTTTTTTCCGAAACATTTGATCAACACCTCGAACGCCTTCGAGCTGTCCTGGAAGCCCTCCGTTCTGCTGATCTCACGCTGAAGCCCCAGAAATGCCACTTCGGGTATACAGAACTCAAGTTCCTCGGCCATGTTGTAAGCGCTGATGGGGTGCGCCCGGATCCCGATAAGACTGCTGCCGTCGCACGATTTCCCGTTCCAGCTAATAAGAAGGCTGTTCAGCGCTTCCTCGGCCTGTGCGCATATTATCGGCGTTTCATTGCGGACTTTTCTCAGATCGCAGAACCTATGACGCGCCTTACAAGGAAGGACACCTCCTTTGTGTGGAACTCTGAGCAGCAGATGGCCTTCTCTTTGCTTCGTGAGCGCCTTCAAACATCCCCTGTTCTGGCGCACTTCGATGAAGCGGCTGACACTGAGATGCACACTGACGCCAGTAGTATCGGTCTTGGCGCGGTCCTTGTTCAGCATCAAGACGGGTTTGAGCGAGTAATAGCCTATGCCAGCCGCACTCTCTCTCGTGCCGAAATGAACTATTCCACCTCAGAAAAGGAATGCCTGGCGGTCGTATGGGCTACTATGAAGTTTCGTCCCTATCTTTACGGCCGGCCATTTAAAGTCGTCACCGACCATCATTGTTTGTGCTGGCTGGCAAATCTGCGAGACCCATCTGGACGACTTGCACGCTGGAGTTTACGTCTTCAGGAGTTTGACATAACCATTGTTTACAAGTCCGGCCGCAAACACGAAGACGCCGACACGCTGTCACGAGCACCCGTTGACACTGGCGATACTACAGCCGATGACGATAGCGGTTTTCTAGGAGCCCTCAGCGCATCTGAGCTCAGGGATCGACAAAGAGCTGATCCAGACATCCTTCCACTCATCGATTATCTGGAAGGGCGTGATACGATTCTGCCTCGACACCTATCTCGGCACCTTGGTTCCTTCTGCATACGGCAAGGCGTATTGTATAAAAGAAACTCCCAGAGCCAATACAGAACTTACCTTCTGGTAGTGCCATGCGAGCTCCGTGAGGATATTCTCCTTGCTTGCCATGATGAACCAACGTCTGGTCATTTGGGTTACTCACGGACGCTTGCTCGCGTCCGCAACATGTATTACTGGCCAGGACTTTCCGCAGCAGTGAAACGCTATGTACGAAGCTGTCGCGAATGCCAGCGCCGTAAAACACCGCCCCAGAAGCCTGCCGGATTTCTCAAGCCCGTTAAAGTACCCCGCATTCCGTTCGACCAAATTGGAATGGATCTCCTTGGCCCTTTCCCTTTGTCGCAGGCCGGAAACAAATGGATAGTAGTCGCTACTGACTACCTGACTCGATACGCTGAGACAAAGGCAATCCCTCATGCCACAGCTTCCGAAGTAGCAGAGTTTTTCATGCACAACATAGTCTTGCGGCATGGCGCCCCTTCCTACGTCATTACCGACAGAGGGACAGCTTTCACATCACAGCTGATCGACCGCATATTTGAGCTGAGTTGCACGACCCATCGCAAAACCACAGCGTACCATCCACAAAGCAATGGCCTTACAGAAAGATTGAACAAGACGATTGCGGACATGTTGGCAATGTACGTCGATGTGCAGCACAAGACCTGGGACGAGGTGCTGCCGTACGTTACATTTGCGTATAATACAGCCTTACAAGAGACAACGCGCTTCACACCATTTCGACTTGTTTACGGACGCGAAGTTCAGAGCATGCTCGATTCCATGCTCCCGTGCCCAGATGATGACCAGCTATCCTCAGATGCCCAGCAATATGCCATCCGCGCTGAGGAAGCCCGCCAGCTCGCCCGTGTGCACATTGGGCAGCAGCAGACCACTGACGCGCACCGTTACAACCTCCGGCACCGCCAGGTTGACTACAAGCCTGGAGATCAAGTCTGGGTATGGACACCAGTTCGCCGTCCAGGCTTGTCAGAGAAACTCCTTTCCCGCTACTTCGGGCCGTACAAAGTGTTGCGCCGTGTGAGTGACCTTAGTTATGAAGTTATCCCAGACGGTGCCACACAACCAAAACGTCGAAAGCACAGCTCGGACATTGTGCACATTGTGCGACTGAAGCCGTACTACCACCGATAGCCTATGGCCACCCGCTGTGACCACTCTCTTGCTTTTCACACCATTTTTACCGGCCCTTCTCATTTTTTTCCGGAGGGAGGGGGTAATGCCACCTAGCGTTGCCAGGTGGCGCATGACTGAGGTGAAAAAGGAGGACGAAGTTGAAGAGGACGACAAAGTGTCGCTTACACGTTTGCGTCTGTGCTGCTGTGTTCTTGTGTCTGGGCTACCCCCTGCTATCATTGGTATCCTTAGTCACCGTGTACGTGACAATATCTTCTACTCGCGTAATCGTCGTTTTCTAGATGCACGCGGGTCATTAGCCCATTCGGCTGTCTGATATAGGGCAGCACACGGTGACGTTTTAATACTGTATTGTTGAATGTTTATACAACCATATTGGGTGTGGCAGATAGCCTCACATGCAGAGTTACCGCTTCCAGCTAATCTCATTAGCAAAGTCTCCGGAATCGTTGCATGTCGCAAAAATCTGACAGGAGCGAGGGCTATCAAAATGTTAAGGCTGCGCGTATGCTCGCACGATAGCAAAGAATTCGTACGCGTGCCAAGCTTTAGGTTGTGGCCCACCAAAAATTGGAAGGCACGACTGAGTTGGCCATGGTCAAATTAGGTGGGGCACGAAGTAAAATCAAATCAAATTGATGGGGCCCAGAAGAACAATTTTGGTACTGGAGAGGGACACTTTCTGCACACACTTTATGTGGGAGCCTTCTACAGACTCTTTTGCAGCATGAGCCTATTATTGCTTGCACCTTAAAAAAATATTTGAAATAAAGAATTAAATACAGTTTTTAAAGATTTATCAATATCTTGAAGTCAATCAAAGCTTTAAATAGGCCATGTGTCTAAATAACTACGTCAAGAGATAAAAACTAACAGCTCATCGCACGCGCTCTTAGAGCAGCCTGTTTCAAATAAGCTGGATATGTACACCCTTGGTCAAAATTTCTAAAGTCAAAGGATTTTCATCTCAGCCACAAACTAGAGCCGTCAAGCCATGATTAAAACCGAAAGGGCATAGAAAGTGCTATGAAATGATAGCTTATTATAGCCAGAAACTGTGCCATAGCATTAAATAGCCCTTTAATCTTTAATGTCGCCGGGACAGCTTCATTTTGTGGCTAAGACGAAAATCCTTTGACTTCTGGACTTTTGGCCAAGACTGTACATTTCTGTAGGAAAAAAGTTGAAAATGGGTTATGATTGATTCTGGCACAAATTAGAGAATTATACATTTTATTTTATTTCCAAATATTACAAAGCGATAATTGGTACCCAACAGTAATTACATATTCTACTGTCGATATTCCTCCTGACACAAAGCAAGAGTCCTGCTAACTTGCGCCATGCAAGGCAGAAAAATATCCGCCACCATCTGATAGACGTTGAAGAGCAAGAGCGTTAGCTCACTGGATTTAGTGATCATGGCGTTGGAGATTACAGCATGATTTGATCCATGACTCTGCGTAAATTTGACATTTCTTTTTTCCTCTTTCTGTCAAGAAGTCCTAGGCACACGATTGCATCATCTTCTTCAAACACTGAAATAATCGCTTTCAATAGTTGGAATCGAGTAATATGGCAACTATGGGACATCGATGGAACCCGGATTTATCATTTCCCTAAATTATCGAACTTATTGTCCATAGCAACCTCATCTGGCATAGATCTCATCAAGACGAATCGTTTGGTGCCACCCACATGTGAACACGGCCAGTGGTTACCAAGATACGTGCCCCCTTCCCAATGCGAATTGTGGCCATTTGGTATACGGTACGACTACCATAACATAGCGAGAGTAGATTTAGACTTGCAAATTTGCGTGTACGAACCCAACTAATCGTCAGACACCACTCCTGTCTCTCTACCACCAACCGTACGGCCGCAATGTTAGCCGAATGACATTGTTTGTCTGGAGGGAGAATTCAAGCGGAGCCGAAAATAATTACATATATTGCCGTAGTAACAGTGCATAATACGCCTGCTTTTTTTCTTTAAATGGGGGGTGGGGGGGGGGGGCGAAGGGGTGTGAGGGTAGGCTAAAGGTGGCCGCCATTTTGGGCGGCACGCGACCTAGGGTGGGTCTTAGGGTCGCCGTCTTAGGTGGCACCACGTGACCTGGTGACCCCCACCTTGGGTGGCATCACGTGACCTATGGTGTTCCTTAGTGTGGCCGCAATCCTGACAGAACAGGGTGACAACACACTATGGTGAACACTGCTTCAGACTTGAATACTAAATAAGCACTTGGTGGCCACGTGCCAGGCCTGGACAAACCAACGGGAAATCGCCAGACAGGAGAAGTAATAGCTAACGCTATTATAAATGGTTAGTGAATAAAAGATATATAGTGTGCCGGATAATGCCATAATGCTAAGAAGGCTAGGAACTCGTTAACGTGTTTCTCTTGTCCTATACCTACTGGGCAGGACAGGAGAAACCTGCTACCGATACCTAGTTTTTATCGTCCACATAAAAGTGTGCACATGGGAGCAACTGAAAAACTGTGCCGACCACAAAAGCATGATCATTACCATAAGCACATCGTAATTTGGGCAAATTATCTTTAATTAATAGTCGCATATTTGGAGGCTCAGACTGGAGAGTTTCTGAAATCGGGGTCCGCGAAATCCATCGCCATCATGGATGATGCTGATGATCATCGTCATGAATGATCCAGACGAAACGCCTCGGGAACTGTCCGCGTCCCAGAGGTTGCGAAGACGACAAGCTGAATCCTTTCATCCAGTGGACGTAGTTTGCCGATAGGCTGCCGCTCAGAGACGAAGAGAGACGCGTCGAGCAAAACGTTCCGCTTCTTTCGCTTTGGTCCCTTAGGCTTAGCAAGGTTAAACCTTTGCCTTTTTGTTATGAAACAACTTTCTCAGATTCAGATTCTTCAGGAAGTACTTTATGTTCTTCCCTCCCTCGCTTTAACACTTTACATCTTTCCGTTTCAGTACGGCCAAGTTTTTGTAATGCATCATAAACGTTTTTAATCAAATAATAATACGGTACGGTAAAAAAAAAAAAAAAAAGTAACGTTTACTGTACAGTGCACCTCTGATTTTACCTGAACGCATTAGTATTGCGAAATACAGGCTATTACAACAAAACGAAACACTAAATTTCAGCTTAACTTAAATGTAATTATTTATTTCTCTCTGAAAAAGAATAAAATGAGCAACAATTATTTTTCGGTGTTTATTGTTTGGCATGCGAGAACTCTTTGTCTGAAGTGCTCGAAACGCAATTTGCACCTTTCCTTCGAGTGAGCACACTTATCAGGTTTCATACAAGTCCAGCGTGCCCAATACTCTCAATTCTGAGTGGAGTTAAGAATCGCTTTTATTTTTTTCCTATTTATTTCTAAGATCACCTCACTAACTCGTAATTTATATACCAATGTAAAAGTTCGTGCCATCGGCGTTTGTTTACAGACGCTTCAACTATCGTATTTTTCTCATATATAAAAATATAAACACCTCTATTTTTTTTGTGGTTGTCAACGCCAGAAAAATATTTGGAATAACGAAATGTAAGATCCTTTAGAAAAGCTGAAAATATGCGCCAAGGCGAATAAAACAACATGCACAGGAGTAGTGCTTTAGACATTATTACTATTTCGCAAAACTCTTTGTGTGTTTGCACGCTTTTCGCAGAAAGCATATAGTCGTCATCGTGTTAAATTCCCACCCAGTTAAGGACGACAAGAAAGTGCTGCAGGAATAAAGAAATCCATTGGAAAAAAGCTGATCTCCTGCAAGGAGCGCAAACTTAGGTGACCAACAGTGCCACAGTAGTGACTGTTAAAAGATTTAGTTATTAACACTCAGTGACATAGAAAAAAATGTATATAATTGTCTCGACACTCTGAGGCTTCCACAAACAGGCATGCCCTGCTATCTGGTTTGTTTTATTTGCATCTTACGATAAGCCAGGTTAGGTTACATTTCTAGCGAGAAAGGTTTTTGTTTGGTGTTACCTTCTCAGTTGAACGCGTCCCCGACGCAAGTTGTGTTCTTGGTGAACAGACTAAAATAGAAGTACATAAAATGCGGCTTTTGTAAATTAGCTATTAACTTAAGCTTGTTTTCAGGAAAAATTTTACGTTCCTTCTTGAGAAAGCGTTAACATTACACGCCTTTTTTTTTCGCTTAAATATGGCAGAGATTACACGAGGAGTATACGCAATGCATGTTGATGAGCCTGCATGTGGTCCATAGATCTAATGCACATGCATTATTTGGCGCCCCGACATTGCCGGAACATGAAGCCACTCAAGAGCGATCCGGTATTTTCCAATTTTCACTTTCTGCAGTATCCGAGGAGAAAAATTTTGCGGTCAAATCGTACACTTGAGCTGTTCTCTGGAAGTGACGAGCTTCAATGGCCGTCGTGCAAGCAACGTTACACAATGCGTAGGGCACAGCCGCACGTTTGTCGTAAGGATGCCCATCACAAGAAAGTGAATCTAAACGACGCTCTGGACATATAACGTTTAAGCCTTTACTTTTTATCCGCTGGATGATTCAGAGGAGATAAGTACAGCACAATGAAGATTTTGTTGTAAGAAAATACGTGCGCTTTCACTAACTTGAAAATAACTATATTGTCCGGTGGTTTGTCACACGGAAAGCTTCCTAGGATCTCTTGAAAACAGTGGACCTGCTTGTGTTATGCTGATGAAATGCTCAAGGTTAGGAAGCTGAGAAAAAAAAGGAAAGATTTAATGAAATATAGACCGTTGCATTCCATTTCAATTTAGGCACAATAAAGTGCACTCGATGAAGCGGCTGTACTTGAAACGTGAGCCGTTTGAGCTTTCTTTTCTTCACTCATTTTAATTTCAGCAATGGTGGATATTTTCCCCGTTTTGTTACGCGCTCGTATTTCTATACCTCCGAGTACGAAAAGCAAGTAAACATGTGGGTCGTCACAATACGAATACCTTCCGCCTGGTGTGCCCAATGTGGTGGATGTTAAACCTCTGGGACACCAGTACCTGCTTTATGGATATAGTTTGAGGGACGAAAAAGAACAAGCTCATGGGTTTGCGCGTCCCTCAGGAACTCTTTACATATATGTGCCAACGGTCCGAATGGAAACATGAGTACAGAAATGCGGACAAGAATAATGAGGGGTAGCAGGTTCCTGTCCTTTATTCATGTCGCATAATTTCTCCACACAAAATAAATTTGCTCGCATAAACTGTTCGAGAATAAAAGATTATGCAGTGATATCTACAGCAAGCTTTCGCTTACGTTTATCTGGAGTGCTTTAATTACAAATTTAGACCTGAATCACATGAAAAAGTAGATTTTTTTTTAGGTTTTGAACATGTTGTTCTAAAACTGCAGTTTAACAAGTTCAAATTGATTTTAACACAAACAACTGTAATGCTGAAAGAAACATCTACGAAAATGGTATCAGCTGAAGCTGGATTGCAGTTAATAAAACGGTACATAGCATTTTTGCTGAACAAAGGAAGCAAGAAAATTCCTACATTCATGATTCAAACAAATTTATGAAGCAGCACGAACCGACAACGCAAATGAAAGACTGTAAAGTATTATTTTTACATTTATTTTTTTTAATGCCTAATTACTACCTCAATAAGAATTTTGGATTCCACCAAGGTGTGCTTGACGGCGAGAGGCTCAGAGAGTGATCACGCCAGCAAACAAATTTTTTCGACAAAGCTCCTTCCATGGCAGATCACCCTATTTCCCACATGCCTTATACCTCCTCAGAACATTCAGTGGTGGCGACTTGCAATGTCTGAGACGTTACGCATGTATTCCTCACTGTTACGCTATTGTCTAGCGCATTGCACTCCAAGTACGCACTGGATACGTACGGCGTACGCCATAATGTAAATCCTGTCCACCACTTGCCCCCTACGTAGATGGCACAACCTCGGCGAGGCGCTGCACTGCAGGCGAACGTCCTCCTCCGGTGCATCGGAATGACTATTGAAAGGTGGTGGCGTCGTGGTCGCGCATGGCGCCGCTACGACTACGGTGACGAGGTGCGCGTGTCGCTCGACTGGGCCGCCGAGCCATGCGAATACTTCTACCGCTTCCTATGCGGCCGCTGGAACCAAAGCCACCTGGGTCTCTCCAACGAGTTCGTGCGCCTGCACATCGACCTGCTGACGGCAGCCATAGAGAAACTGGCACTCAGAGGAAAGAGTAAGGCCTTCATTAAAACTTCCTCTTGGGCAAGTTGGTAGTTCACCTTGACGTAGGGCTTTTAAGCCTGAACAACGACAAGGACACGAGATGCGATAAACACACAGAGGCGCTAACTATCAATTGACTTCATTGATGGAAGGCAACCGCTTATATAGGCCGAGTGGTGGGAGAGAATGAAACCAAAGCGAATAATACTGAAGCAATAAAACAAAGAAATCAATGGTTGAAAAAAGCCAGAAAAGCTAGGCGCATGCGCGGGTTGGCATTACAATTTGCTCCGAGACTTCCTGACTGTCTAGCCATTTGGTTATAGCGGCTTTCAATTGATACGCCAAATCTGAGTATGTCTCAGTACACTTTTAATCCCACTGATACCTGTTCCTAATCTCCATCGCTGACAGCTGATATATTTTCCCTAATTACTTTTTAAGGAAGTCATAGTTTTTCAAGTCACCGTCTAACACGCACTTATTTCTTCCGATGCCTCAGCGGAGAGAAGAGCTACCAATTTTTTGTGCCCAAGTATCTCGCTCGAAGCGCTTATTTTTGCAGACACACTCGAAATCTGCCAAATACCCTGCATTATCCTCGGCAATGAGGAACGGTTGCAGACCCTCTCGCGGCTTCAAACTGTTCCCTTGAATGGCAATTAAACCTTCATTTCTTTCAACACTTTTTTAATTTGCTGAAAGCTCGAGCTGCATAAGCTTCTTTAATCAGGAAAACTGCTTTCGCGTTCTAACCTTCCACGCTCATCGCGCTCTTGGCTTTCAAGCCTTTCACGCTCATCGCACTCTTGGCGTTCTAGCTTTTCACGCTCCTCGGGCTTTTGGAGTTACAGCCTCTTGGCTTCCTCCTTCCTTTTTCTCTGTTGAATATCATCCCAGGCATCTGCGGCTTCCTCAGCCTTCACCTTTTCGCTGCCTGCATGATCCCGAGAATTTCTTTTTTTCTTTTTGTTGAGCCCTAATCGATGCCCAACTCCTCACAAATTTGGAGAAGTTCTTTGACCTTGTAACTCTCCATCAGTTACAGCGGCCTCTTGTTATTTGCCTTTTTAGAATAGTGTACTAGAGGTTCGTTGTCTCGCTCCTAGCAAGATACGCGCAAGCTTTTCTCACACTGATTGCCCTCTCAGCATCCCTTGGTTTTCAAACACATCCTGTAGGCTTGAAATACGCAAGGTTAACACAATGCTACGCTCAGCCTTTCTCTAAGCTACCCTGTTTGTCAGAGAAACTCTGGCGTTTGAGGACAACTTCAGGTATTCACCGCGCAGAAGTGCCTGAGGCCGGTCAATCCCGCAGCTGCCATTCAATGTTGCGCATGTGAGGTTATCACAGTGTCCCGCCCTCTACAGAGTTGTGCTAAGAAGTTGGTTGCGTAGCACTCGTCACCCGTTTCGTGAACGAGGGCTGTCAGCTCCCTGTGCGGTAGAGATGAATCCGAGTCGGCGCTGGTGAGATGAAGAAAAAGCCTTATACACTATTTACAGGCATTTATATAACGAGATGGGCTCTGGGGCCAAAAGATAACATAGCCATCCTCGACGGTCCTCGCGCAGCGACGGCCGGGGAGATTTCGCTGCGTCCGCTCTCTCCGGCGGCGTACTGCTCCCTATGGACGTTAGTGACGAAACCCCTCTAAAGCGGAAGCACTTGAGTCTCCGTAACCCGAGAATCCACTGGCTCTCAAATGGTTCAATCGGACGGCAGCACGTTCGCAGGGTCAATGGGAGAGCTCGCTACACTCTTGCTTCAAATATGCCGCGGAGCGCGAAGGGGTCCACCGCCTGGGCAACGGCGCCGAACTGTTTCGTCGCTGAGCGCATGTTGAAAAACGTCGCTCCTCTCCCCTTGGCACTGCTCGTCTCCAGTGCATTGGTATCTTGCACAGCCGTATCAGGATTTTGTCAAGGAGGCGTTCGCTAGAGAAAATTTGGCGTCCGGCTGAATTTATGGGCCGCTTTGGCAGGGCACGCACGCACGCACGCGCACACACACACACACACACACACACACACACACACACACACACACACACACACACACACACACACACACACACACACACACACACACACACACACACACACACACACACACACACACACACACACACACACACACACACACACACACACACACACACACACACACACACACACACACACACACACACACACACACACACACACACACACACACACACACACACACACACACACACACACACACACACACACACACACACACACACACACACACACACACACACACACACACACACACACACACACACACACACACACACACACACACACACACTCGCGTACGCGTATACATTTGCGAGACAAATTCAAAAGCTATCCCTTGTGCTCAGTTGCAAAAGCTCTTCAACGTAGTCCCATTCTGAAACACTAGCTAAACTGCCAAGGCCCGGGGTACCATCGCATAGGTGGTGCCGGCTACTCACAATTATAGCCGGGTACGTTTGGCAATGGAAATAGACACTAAACAAGATCATTAGAAATAGATGCACGCAAACTCGTTTAGCACGCCTCTAATAGTAGCTGTGCTCCTCCTGGAACCTCACCTTAAACGTTTAAACTGGAGATGTTTCCAGTGGCAACTGCACACGTACACTTGCACTCATAGTACCGCAAGGCGACTACGCGAATCGTGTTGCCTTCTAGGCTGATAAATTATTTTTGATATTATGCGGCATGTGTGACAAGATGTGGCGCAGAATGACCTTGTCTTGATTACCGGCAGTAATCCGACATCTTCCGCAAGGGTGTGAGCGCATTGCTTCGGGCTGAGGATCCCGTATGTTCTCCAGCTGTGCACCGTATTCATATTACTGAAGACTGAATTAGACTTCGTTGATCACCCTTCTTGCATCATCCTCTATAAGACAATTATTTGTTCCTCTTTCCCGCTTCGTCGTGCGTGAGCGTGTGCGTGTCATAAAAAGAGCCAAATGTATTTGGCCTAATTTCCTGCTGCATTAACTCAACCCACACATATACCCGTCATATTTTGCTCACATGGACAACATTAGACACAATGCCATATTACTAAACTCTATTTACTTATTTTTTCGCTCCAGTCTTTTTAAACAGCACGTCATAGAGTACGTCGGGGGAGATATAATTTGTTTTTTGGAAATTCTCTACTCGTCTTATACGCGGTACATGTGAGCGCTAAATATGGAGCTCTGCGAGTATTACCATTATACAGGAATACTAGCAACCGAGAAATAAAATTGGCACACACATCCACTAGCTTCTATTTATTTATTTATGTTTCCGCCGCCTTATTCAATTTACCAGTTAAGCTTTGGTTAAGTCACTTTTGCTGCGAAGGCAGTGCGACTTCCTTTTTCATTATCGCCGTGTATTCATAGTTGCGTAATCTGATGCTGGTGTGTGAACACTTAATTGCGATGTCGCTCAGTTTTGCTTTAGACAACCAGACAACTAGTGCATGGCTGCAGAAATTATGTTTTCCTAAGTAATGTGCACTATAACCTACTCAAACATAACCTAACAATGCTGCTTTCTTATGGCCTGCGTCACACCTTCTTGCAGCACTTTGCGAAACTAGGCTGCCTTTTTTTTATATCTGTCGTCGTGCTCTTTCTGTGCTGTTTTCTTGTTATGCTTTACTCTTTCAATCCTGTTTATTTTCGTCAGACGCTTTTTTTTTTTTGCACTGTTAGGACGAGTGCTAGTTTCTCATGTCCCCTAGATTGAAAGATGCCGGAATTCCCAGGAGGTTCAGCCAGAGCTATTTACAGGGTTATATATCAGTTATTCCTATGAGTCATTCCTTAAACTCAACCCCTCGGCTTTTGGTAAATAGCCACCGATTATCCGCGGTACGTATCAGTAGAAAATGACAGTTCTTTATATATCGCGTTTTTTTAATATGCCGACTAGTCGTTGTCTATGCGTCTCAATCAGGTATGTTCTGTGTCGTTCGGTAATGGTAGCCATGTTTATATAGCCATAGCGCCTTGCTGCTGCATCACTTCCTACCCTTCGCTGTTTCACACGATGTTTATTTTTTAACGCATATACCGAACATTCTTTCAAAGATTTTATCACTAGCCGGTAGACAGCCGAAGATATACGTATTATAGGGCTCAGAAGATCTAGGTATGACACATCCGGCTCAGCCAACTTACTCTGGCGAGATAGGAAGTGGGGCAATTAGTTGGGCGTCTGTGAGTCTAGTCCGACCACATGGAGGTGTAAATGGAAAGCCTAACAATGTGACATATTCTGCTAACATGTACAAAATCAGACGACGCCTGCCCGCTAGTGGAAATAGTGCCTTTCTACGGAAGCATTCATAACCGACATCGCTCGGAGCGCTCAGCACAGCACCTCGTATGGGCTAGTGCGGTAGCACTGAGGCTTTTGGTAGATACTGCGAAGTGGCATGGACTCCAAAAAAGCAGTTCGGTCATCAAGCCGATAAATTGGTTATGGTTGTTGTAGTGCTCACAGTTGCCTGCTTGCTGTACACGCGTTCGCTCCCTTGATAGCTGGCAGCCAACCTCTGCATTCCCACAGAATTGCTCAGCGGGAGCCAGCAAGGGGTGTCAAATTGGGGGCCGTAATATTGTGTATAAAATAGTCCGCGCTTGGACACAGCGAAAAAAACAACAACAGAAGACCCCAAAGCGTCTTGCCTTGTTATGTTTAATTCAGCCGCATACATTTCAAGCACATGGTAGTGAAATGCCATGTCTTTGGGCCGTTAAAATACGACAGAGGCATCGTGGCAAAAGACTATCCTTTAACGAATTTATTATTTCTGCCACAAGGCAAGGGCCTACGTTTTGTAAAACTGGCAACGTAGCCGGAGAGCGAGCGCAATGATCCGTTGATCACCTCGAAAATACGAAATGGGTGAAGATGTCTCGATAGCCTCGTGCAAACTGATTCTTGGCGGATCATCTGGCCTCAGCAGTCGGAACAGCGTCGCAGGTGGCTGCTTCTGATGTTGGCACTGGAGGTCAGGCTTAACATAGATGTGTACAGATCAAGCAATGCTGGGCCAACAGCAATTTTAACGCGAAGTTCACGATTCTATGGATGGCGGTCTGGTTGCTGCTGCGTACTACGAAAAATTTAGCTTGGGCACTAGTATAAATATCAAAGGAGAGGGAGACATGCAGTCGTGAACATCTACCATCTGTAAATAAGTCGTTCATTTGCATTTTCTGTCATCTAATATTCGCGCTAACTGCTTAAGTACTTGTGACGAACTCCTGTCATAGTAATAGGAAAGCCGAGGTGCCCAAAACTGAAGTTCCCCCTATAAAATACTGTGGACACAGTCTCGAGCAGCACCACAGAAGCAATTAGCGGGTACAGACTGTCGCTGGACTATAATGTATCTTGAAGAGGGCGCAATCCCGCCAGCGATGCGAAGGTATTCCGCGCCTCAAAAGGCGATGGCGCGACAAGGTACTTACTCTGAGTGTTCTGTGAGGGGCCGCAGTCAGGTGCAGTCATGCATACGGGTTCCGAATGAACTCATACCTGTACAATACAGCTTGTCGATGTCAGCTGTTGTTCCCTTAATCCCGAAAGCTTGGCAATATTATCTACCCATATGACCATGTGACATTCTTACATTCTTAGGCTTGCCCTTTGCGATATAAGTTGTCTGCATTGCATGACGTGCGCATACCTATTTCCCCTCAGGAACTGCATTACTATTGAATACTTTTTTTGTGGAATATTTGGCGGTACTCTAAACAAAAACGTTGCAAATGACGGAAGAGAAGGACTCCCGCCTTTATTTATCACACCTGACGGTACTCTGTGTAATACTGAGCGTTATTTAGGCGCTAAAGGTGCTGCTAGCAGCTTGTTTCTGTCCAAGATTCGGAGCACAAGGCAGCAGCATGCATATGTCAGTTTGAGGATACGAAGAGGCGTGCAATTTGTCGCCGAAAAGAAACGCCTATAAAGTGAACTACTCTACAAATTTACGCCGAATATAGATCGTTGTCAGTTTCTAATCTGAAACTATTTTCTCAACTCTTCGAAAGTTCTAGAATAAAGCTACCTGTGCAAACTTCTGTCTTGAGTGCTTCAGCTCCAAACAGTGCAATGTCACCTTGTTCGAAGCCGTCAATGTCAGCTGTGCCAACACACAGCGTTCTCACCCGAAAAAGTTCTGCCTCATTCCAAGTGTTTACTTCTCGCATCGAACGTATGTGCACCGTTATTATTTTTTCCTCCTTGGCAAGGCGCACCCATGGTGTCAAACTCATCTGACGCTCGCGGATGAGCTTAGAGTGTGCTAACCTGTCACGATAATCAGCCAGGATAACATAAATGGGCACGAAATACTAGATACTAATACACAATCGAAGAGCTTCAAGGAAAATACCGTAGCAAAGAACCCGTCAGGACGTTCATTTTCACGAAGATAGAATTCTCGCCGACAGTTGCTGTCAGCTTCGCATTTACCGAATTTCTTTCCTTATTTGGCTACCGCAAGTATCCGGGAAATGAGCTCGTTTCTCAACGTCATTTCCTAGCCAAAACCCCCTTTACGTAGCAATATTTTGCATACCCAAGGCCATTAGGGAGAGATAAAACAAGTGAGCCCATTGCATTTCGGTTTTGGTTAAAGAACACAAGCTCTGTTCTAGAAAGAAGTTTCGCGAATGAAGAAATTCAGCCATGATGATTGAAATTCCAGTAAATGATTGGGGAAATAGAGAAGGTGAGAGTAGGAAATTGGTCGGTGTGACCATCAGCTGGGACTCAGGCTATTTTTCCTTTCAACTGTAAACGAACGTAAACGCGCCATGAAGTTTTCTTTTTTCTGTGCCGCATTCATTCCTCCACCAGAAAATGTTGAAAGAATATAAGCTATTCTTCGGAGAGCAGCTTTAAAAGAAGCTCAAGTTTCAAGCAAAATGAGTCTTTTCAAACATCTAAGGCGTTATTGTATTTTTAAGTATCAGTATGTGAGTATCGGTCAAAATAACTCAACCTTGTCATTTCCCGCAAGCGAATGATATTGTTATCAAAAAGGGAACGGAACAGACATAAGCCCTGCTAATTGAATTTCTAAGTGCGTCCCTTTATGCTCGACGGCAATTCCACCAGATTAAAATTGTGGATGAAACGCTTGTGAATCATGGTGCGAAATATCACGCTTTCAGGGGGCCTCTCTTTTATCTTGGACAAATATGGCGGAAAATTCTCGAACAGTTTACCTTCAATCTATGCATCGCCTGGCTTAGGAACAGAGGCGCAACCACATTAAACTGCCTTAATCTCACCGTCGCCACCGAAACAAACCTCTGAAATAGCACAACCAGGCTGGAAATATCATCACTAGGTTCTTCTGTGGTATACAACTGTAAACTTATTATGGGCAATCTCGCGTGCTTTCAAATATGAAAATACCCAGCTTTTCTTCTTTCTGTATAGCGCTTGGAAAGAACTGCTTATTTCTAAATTCAAATAACCTCTTTCGTCAATGACGTCTGATGTTTTAAGACAATCCACAAAGGTGGAGCAGATTTGTAAAAATTGAGTAACATTAATATGGTCCTTAGTGCAGCCATGCAGCTACAAGGGAAAGCTATAAAGCTTTCTTCAAACCTTCCTAGTCGAACACAAAACTTTCCTATCCCGGACCTTCAGCCCGGGACCACTACCTGTCTGAGGAAGTCTCTCTACCACATGGGCGTACCCAAACAGCCAGCAGTCAGGTTGTAGGGCGAGTATTAGTTGTTAAATAACTCGATGAGGGAATAAGCAGATAAATTAAGGGGAAATAAGGGTGCTCGTTATAATACATGAAGGAAAGAAGCCAACAGTCGGTGAGGCCAAGGAAAGCATTGGGGATTGTATTTTGTCTTTTTTTTTACTTCGGTAATCACATGAATTGGTAATGTAATCTGTTTAGGGGAAAGATAAATAAACACAAAGTAGAAGAAAAAACAACGTGCCGATGGTGGGTACAAAACCCACGGCCTCCGAATATCGCGTCCAGTGCTCTTCCAACTGAGCTACATCGCCGCTGTCACCCCTGCTACTTTCTTGGGTAGTATTGTTGTCTGTATACGAACCCTGAGAGTGTTCACCAGCGCCAACCTCAACCATAGCGGTGGACGTGGAACGTCCTATGTTACTGTCAGCGTCACGTAAAACGTGATCAAGAGCGAGGGCGAAAGCTGTGCTAGAACCTTCTCACGCTACCTATGGCTTCAAAACGGCCAGAACCGAGACCCCCGTAAGCTACAAGCAGATAAATGAATCGGAAATGATGGTGCTAGTTATAATACATGAAGGAAAGAAGCCAACAGACGGCGAGGCCAAGGAAAGCATTGGGGGATAGTAACTTCGGTAATCACGTAAATTGGTAATGTAA